>NW_027176262.1:1701804-1706804 GCF_023349555.1 Cebidichthys violaceus | reverse complement strand
CGTGCGTTGAGTTAGTCGACGTTGGGAGTGAGAATGTGTTGCTCAAAGACAACAAAGAGAAAGAGGACAGGAGGAGCAGGAAGGACGTCTTGCTGCCGGTCGCCTGAGGGGGAAATAGTTACCGGCTGATCGGACCGGTTCAACACTTCACTTTGATGGAAGGTGTCACTGCATGAAGCTGATGTGATGGAAACAATTATGTTTAATATCACATTCAATGGCAAACATGGCCCCCAAAACATTGTATGTTTGTCCTCTTTTCTTCTTCGTTTTGTTACAGTAAATATGTCGTTAGTGAGCGACATGTGTGAACTGCTTTTCTCTCTTAAACTAACAGATCTTGGTCGTTTTCCTAACCAATGCCAACAGGGTTGGTTCAGCCAAAGACCAAAAACCTTCATATTTACCTCTGGTGGTATCTAGTCCTAACTTTTACTTTTGTTTCTCCAGGCTTTGAGACATTTACCGCTTAGATTTCTGTTAATGTGTTTATGAAAACTGTAACCAAACATTTGTCAGCAAGCTTTTTGTTATATGACGAGACGAAAACAACCTCTTTCCACTATAACTGTGACTAAATGTCAGTCAGTGATGTCTTGATTGTTCAACAAATGAGTCATGTTGGTTCAAAGCAAACATGCAGATCAGAACACGTTACATGTATGGATGTATTGCTGTTGTTTAATAAAAAGAGACCAGACTGCATAGCTGCATTCTTAACCACATGACCGGTCGTGTGGTGGAATATTTGAGTCTTTTAGTCTGAAATCAGATGGATTCAATCATATTTAAAGCAGTTCTCTAAAGTTTGGTGAAAATGCTCATTATGTTTCCGATTCAAAACATTTTTGTACTGAAAAGTACTGAAGTACAATTCTGGGACACTTTTGTGACTCTTTGTAGTAATTGTGAGTCTCTTTGTAGTCGTTTAGTGTCTCTGTTGTCATTTTGTAATTCTGTAGTCATTTTTGTCTCTTTGTAGTTGTTTTGTGTCTCTTTGTGTTTCTTTGTAGTCATTTCCTGTCTGTTTGTGGTTGTTTTGTCTCTTTGTAGTCATTTAGTGTTTCTTTGTAGTCATTTAGTGTCTCTTTGTGGTCGTTTTGTCTCTTTGTAGTCATTTAGTGTTTCTTTGTAGTCATTCAGTGTCTCTTTGTGGTCATTTAGTGTCTCTTTGTAGTCATTTAGTGTCTCTTTGTGGTCATTTAGTGTCTCTTTGTAGTCATTTAGTGTCTCTTTGTGGTCATTTAGTGTTTCTTTGTAGTCATTTAGTGTCTCTTTGTAGTCGTTTAGTGTCTCTTTGTGGTCTTTTAGTGTCTCTTTGTAGTTGTTTTGTGTCTCTTTGTGTTTCTTTGTCGTCATTTCCTGTCTCTTTGTGGTCGTTTTGTCTCTTTGTAGTCATTTAGTGTTTCTTTGTAGTCATTTAGTGTCTCTTTGTGGTCGTTTTGTCTCTTTGTAGTCATTTAGTGTTTCTTTGTAGTCATTCAGTGTCTCTTTGTGGTCATTCAGTGTCTCTTTGTAGTCATTTAGTGTCTCTTTGTAGTCATTTAGTGTCTCTTTGTAGTCATTTAGTGTCTCTTTGTAGTCGTTTAGTGTCTCTTTGTGGTCTTTTAGTGTCTCTTTGTAGTCGTTTAGTGTCTCTTTGTGGTCTTTTAGTGTCTCCTTGTAGTCGTTTAGTGTCTCTTTGTGGTCTTTTAGTGTCTCCTTGTAGTCATTTAGTGTCTCTTTGTAGTCGTTTTGTGTCTAAGAATGTAATATTCAGAAAACGACCCCTGTCTTTCATATTTTTAGCCCCAATTAAGCCCACTGACTCCTCCAATTATTGAACAATGAAAGGCTAAACTAGTGCTATAAATCAGTGTTGTATCATACCCCCCCCCCTTACCTCCCTCAGTGGCTGCATACAGATGCTCATAACAAATTTAAAAAGCTTTCTTGCTGCTCTACCCAAACAGCCTCAAACAGAGCTGCAGGCCATTCTGCAACCCTGAGCTCTCGCTCACCCTTTGCTCTCCACCGTGGAGTCTCGCTGTGGTCCCTCCACCCAACCTCCTCCCTTTTCTCCCCCTCTCTTGCATCACATCCCCTCTCCCACATCGACCTCCCCTGACGTGATCCCGTGTTGTCTGCGTCTCGCCTCTTATTCCTTCGGACAGAATGTCTCCATATGATCGCTCACACGAAGTAAACTTCCTGAGGATATAAATTCATAGTTTCTGTCTGTTGGTTGATGGAATCGTAGACTGGAATGTCTCGTGTTATTGGTCATAAACTAAACTAGTCCCTGCATCATTTGTCTTCACGCTGGAAACACAACATCCAATCGGGTCAAATATGTCCATATGCAGATCCCCTTTGTTTTTGAGTGCGCTGTTGATGGACCACAATGCAACGCACAAAGGAAACCCAGCAGGGAGAAATAAAAACCAAACTGTGGACGATAATAGACAAAGAAAAGAAAAGTTGAGCTTGAGGAGAGATTGTTGCATCAACTGCAACTGTTTGTTTACAAGGTCAAGAATGAAGTGTCGAGCTGCATTCTCCGTTTGCTTCTGTTTAATTAGCAGCACAGTGTTTCAAGGTTGCCGTTTGGTTTACATCCATCTGTGCACTTGTTGCATCATTTCCTGTTCAAAACAGTAAATTAATTTGTTTGCATGGTAACTGCAGAAACGGTAAACTGTGTCAATGTGGCTGATGTTGACGGTCAAGCTTCTTGTTTGTTGGCTTCAACTGAGCGCTTGAATCAACGCTGTGATTCGTGACCATGTCGGATTACACTTTCATGAAATGAGAAAAATCCTTAAAGATTTGGTGATTCTGTGATTCTTCCACTCAGAACGTATACATTTTAACATTTTACTGTACGTGTTCATGCTCCCCTGAGGATGAACCCTTTCCATAATTGATTCTAATAATTTAATATTTATATAACTTTGTATTATTCTATGGATGGCAATGATGGTCTGGTACGGTACTGAAGTACACTTCTGAGGCACTTGTATCTCTTTGTAGTCCTTTTGTGTTTCTGTGGTCATTTTGTGTCTTTTTCTGGTCATTTTGTATCTCTTTGTAGGCGTTTTGTGGTCATTTTGTACCTCTTAATAGTCATTTCCTGTCTCTATGTAGTCATTTTGTGTCTCTTTGTGGTTGTTTTGTGTCTCTTTGTGATTGTGGTTGTTTTGTGTCTCTTTGTGATTGTTTTGTGTCTCTTTGTGGTTGTTTGTCTCTTTGTGATTGTTTTGTGTCTCTTTGTGATTGTTTTGTGTCTTTGTGGTTGTTTTGTGTCTCTTTGTGGTTGTTTTGTGATTGTTTTGTGACTCTTTGACTGTTTTATGTCTCTTGTGTTTGTTTTGTGTTTTTGTGGTTGTTTTGTGTCTCTTTGTGGTTGTTTTGTGTCTCTTTGTGATTCTTTTGTGTCTCTGTGATTGTTTTGTGTCTCTTTATGGTTGTTTTGTGTCTCTTTGTGATTCTTTTGTGTCTCTGTGATTGTTTTGTGTCTCTTTATGGTTGTTTTGTGTCTCTTTGTGATTCTTTTGTGTCTCTGTGATTGTTTTGTGTCTCTTTATGGTTGTTTTGTGTCTCTTTGTGATTCTTTTGTGTCTCTTTGTGTTTGTTTGGTGTTTTTGTGGTTGTTTTGTGTCTCTTTGTGGTTGTTTTGTGTCTCTGTGATTGTTTTATGTCTCTGTGATTGTTTTATGTCTCTTTGATTGTTTTGTGTCTCTTTATGGTTGTTTTGTGTCTCTTTGTGATTCTTTTGTGTCTCTTTGTGGTTGTTATGTGTCTCTGTGATTGTTTTATGTCTCTTTGATTGTTTTGTGTCTCTTTATGGTTGTTTTGTGTCTCTTTGTGATTCTTTTGTGTCTTTGTAGTTGTTTTGTGTCTCTTTGATTGTTTTGTGTCTCTTTATGGTTGTTTTGTGTCTCTTTGTGATTCCTTTGTGTATCTTTGTGATTGTTTTGTGTCTTTGTGGTTGTTTTGTGTCTTTGTAGTTGTTTTGTGTCTCTTTGTAGTTGCAGGCCCCTGACTCTAAAGACCCGGGGCCTGTACCCGGTAGACCCGTTCAGTTAAACCGTACGTCATACTCACTTTGGACAATGTGGTGCATTATGTACCTGTACTTTTGATACGATAAGTACATTCTGTTGATAATACTTATATCCTTAAGATCTTGAAGTTTAACTTGTAATGGAATATTTGTGGTATTACTACTTTGACTTACATAAATGATCTGAGTACTTCTTCCACTATTGGTATGATTCTGTTTTATGCATCTTTTCTTCCACATTGTGACTCTTTGTGACTCCATTAGCATGGTGTTCACAACATTTACCCTTTTTAGAACGCAGCACAACACGTGGACTGAAACACCGTTTATATTTCACAACATTTGTTTCATGTTGCAGCGTTACTGTAGAAATATCTCATCTGCTTCTGAGCTTAGAGTGACACCTGGTGGTGAGAAACACCTCTACAGCTGACTGGGATAGTAGTATATAGTACACTCACAGTACATGGATGAGCTTCTCCCTCTAAACAATATATTATTATTATATTTACTCATCTCATGAGACAATTATTCACATTTTCATACCCAGTATATCTTCAGTTTATATATATATAAATATATATATATATATATATATATATATATATATATATATATATATATATATATATATATATATATATATATATATATTTATATATATTGGACATTAAGATATAGTTCTGCACATTTGTTCTTGCTTTTCTCTTTAAATCATTCATATCTGTTGTTTTCATATATATTTAAACATTGGTGTGTTTATGTGGCTCAGTTCGGATCATTTATTTTTTTAAATCCTTAAATTCAGTTCCACTGACGTATGTTTTATTTGACATGTCGGTTAGTTAAATACGTCCGTGTTGCTCTTTATTCATAAGGTATTTAATTTTTTATTTGCTGTAATTCTGAACATTTTGTATCAAATTCACATTATCGTGTTCATACGTTACAGTGA
>NW_027176262.1:1698723-1701704 GCF_023349555.1 Cebidichthys violaceus | reverse complement strand
GAATCCGGGACTCCCCCCCCCCCCCCCCCCCCCCTCATTTACAAACACGTATTACTGTGTTTTACTTTACATGACATCACGATCATCTAAACTCACTTTTGCGCTTGTCGACACTGAATAAAAGTGTTTAACATAACGCGTCGCCTCACACAGCAGCGCGCTGATACAACAGCACGAGCGAGACATTAATTAACAATAAGAATAAAAACATAAACGCACTTTTTTTTTTTAGAAGTGGAGGAGTCGCTCGGTTATTGCGGCTCTAGTTCCTCGCAGCGCGCGCGGCGGCGGCGGAGGGACACCGTGTTGCAGTTCGAAGGTGTAACTTTCGTTGCAGCCCTGTTGCATCAGATCGCGGGGGATTCGCTGAGCGCCGGAGCAGCGCGGCCTCCCATTGGTCTGTCTGAGGGGAACTACTTGTGCTCCGTGTTTACCGGCTCCGTTACTGCCGCCCGGCCGCTGATCATTGCTGATCATTGCACGTTATTAACACCGACCCCGGGACCGCTTCAGCGGGAATAAAGCGTGACCCGAGACGGACTGCCACTCAGAGCCCACTTACAGACTGTTTACGTCCGGTCAGCACGTGCTGACCCTCTGACACGTCTAACTCTGCCTCTACTGTCAGCGATGAACACATGAGAGCGTGAGAGAGAGCTTCTGTTGAGTTTCATGTTCATGTTGATGAGTAGTCTTTAAATGAGCTTATAGATTACATGTAGATGATCAACAAACACACAGAAGTTATTAAAGTACTTTACTTTATAAAAGTATTGTGTGACGTCAGTGTTAGCTGAGTAAACGCTGTTTAATAGTGGGAATATAGTCAGAGATATATGTTGACTCATCCAGACTATTTACATATTTTCACCTTTTTATTTCCTGTTGAACATTCCTGTCTTCTGATGTCGAGAGAAGATACTAAACTCCTCACAGACAGTCAGACTCAAATGATTCAATTTAATCTGTAAAGGAGAATAAAAGTTTACAAGAATCTGAGAAAACGATCAACCTTTAATTGAGTCATGAGTTGATCCATAAACACACAACACTGATTCAGAGTGTGTTTCTACCAGACACACACACAGACACACACACACACACACACACACACACACACACACACACAGGCAAACAGGAAGTTGAAAGGTATTTAAAATCAAATATGCATCAATATTTATCAACATTTGTCTTTAAAAATGCCATGAAGCACAGAACTGAAATGTATACATATATAATATATAAATATATAATTTATAATATATAAATATATAATATGTAATGTATAAATATATAATGTATAAATATATAATATATGATGTATAAATACGTTAAGATATTTGTAAATTGTCCTCACTACTACTGCGTCTATATTTCTTATTTTATTGTACATAATCTCATTAAAGTTTAATGGCGCTAAATAGATAACAACTCTAGCGCTGTATAGACATGTAATAACTGGGTTATAACACACTGTATTTGTTGAGGCTGCTGCTTAATAAACCGATCATAAATGACGACACATTGAAACACTGTTAATAATGTCGACACGTCTTTGGAGAAGTTTATGAATACTTATAAACACATGCAATGTTAGTGTGTTATAAAACCATGTATTAAGTGTGTGTAGTGAGGTGTCACTCCTCGTTTTTAGACAACAGAGCTACGTTTAGAGTCCGTGATGTCGTGGATCACGTTCGATTTGTTTTTACTAAAACTAACAAACGACTTTTGTTTCCATAACGACGTGATGCAGGATGTTTGATCGTAGAAGAACCTACTTTACTATTTCAGCTGAAACGACTCACTGACACCCTGTGTGTGTTACGGCCGCATGGAGCTTCTGTCACACACACACACACACACACACACACACACACACACACACACACACACGTCGTTGTCATTTAACAGGCTTCTCGACAGGATCTCCATTTAATCACAAGGTTTACTGAACCGTAGAACAACAGTGTGAAGACATGCAGGCTAATTACACACGAGATGTAGACGCTGTAAAATAAAACATATATATATATATATATTTATATACAGTATATATATATTAGCAGAGACAGCTGCTGGAGGGTGAGGCTTTGATCTTAAATAGACTCAAACAGACGGATGATGTTTAGAGACAGTGATGAGCTGTGATGTGCTTCTTGTTGTCGTGCCGGTCACAGTGTGTTAGTGGATGTGACCTCTGCAGGCTGCTGGTGTGACAGGTGGTGTGTGTGTGTGTGTGTGTGGTGTGTGTGTGTGTGGTGGTGTGTGGTGGTGGTGGTGGTGGTGTGAGGGGGGGGGGGGCTGGCCCCTCATTAGTAAAACCAGGAGGACTCTGCATGGAGCTCCTCTGCCTATCTCTGCCTCCAAAAGCTGATTGAAGCCAGCCAGGTCTCCTTGTTGCTATAGTAATAGGCAACACTGGCTCACCCCTCTCTCCGAAAAACATGTTTTGGCAAACCCTGTAGCCACGACCCCCCCTCCAGAGCTCTTATTGTTTACAGTGTTCGTCTTGCCATTTCTGCCGACAGTGCAGTTTTTTTTTTTTTTTTATATTATGCATGATGCACCCGATTAGTCGCGCATTACATTTGTGTGCAATGCTCTGCAAGAATTCTTTATTTCATTTGTGTTTGTAACCTTCAACGAGTCACTAGGATCACTTATGAATGTATGTCAATAACACACGTTGTTGTGTTGGGATTGTTGTCCTTGCAACAACTTTAATTAAAATAAGCACTAAGTAGAAATAAGAGTACATTAAAATACATCTATTTTAAATGTAATACAGTTATTTAATTAGCACGTGTCGACAGTGTCGGTCTTGCTATTTTTGCAACAGTGCAGTTTATTCATTCTTTTTATTATTCATTATTACACCCGTTTACTCGCACATTAACTTGTAATCATCTGAGGTCAAGGGGGTCAGGAAAGAAGTGGTGGTGCTGTGTGCAAAGCTCCAGCAAGAGTTTTATATTTCA
>NW_027176262.1:1646223-1686223 GCF_023349555.1 Cebidichthys violaceus | reverse complement strand
TAGAATTAGGCAACTAAACCAACAGTTAGAATTAGGCAACTAAACCAACAGTTAGGTTTATGCAACAAAACCAACAGTTAGGTTTAGGCAACTAAACCAACAGTTAGGTTTATGCAACACAACCAACAGTTAGGTTTAGGCAACTAAACCAACAGTTAGGTTTATGCAACACAACCAACAGTTAGGTTTAGGCAACACAACCAACAGTTAGGTTTAGGCAACTAAACCAACAGTTAGGTTTATGCAACACAACCAACAGTTAGGTTTAGGCAACACAACCAACAGTTAGGTTTAGGCAACACAACCAACAGTTAGGTTTATGCAACACAACCAACAGTTAGGTTTATGCAACACAACCAACAGTTAGGTTTAGGCAACTAAACCAACAGTTAGGTTTAGGCAACTAAACCACGACCATAAAACCTCAACTTGGTGTTGAACACCGGTCTTCTGGTTTAAAGTCCTGTTTGTTTGATCCACCTCCCTTCCTTCCCGCCCACTAATAATGTCACGTTGCTCTGCCTGTTGCTTAGTCACGTGGATGTATTGGATTTGTGTCTCCACCACCAATAAGGATCCTAATTGACTTTCCGTTGGCTTTATTTTCATGCTGAGCGACACAAAAAAACAGACAATTTGTGCCGCCGTACACGAAACCAATAGATTGTATTTTGTTATGCAGGTTCGATAGTATTTGGAAAAGTCTGTGTTGTAGAAATAAATGTCTCCGCTGATCTGTATTCTGCTTCCTGTCCATACTGGTGAACAATCAGAGAGAATCATCTTAATATCCTGCCAGAAATTCCCCTCATGTTTACCCTGCTCTGTGTCTCACAGGACGATGGGCCTCATCTCAGGTGTCCTTGACACAAAAGTCTCCTGTGATGTTTTTGACTCTTGTTGTTGCCTGAAAACACAGGTAGGACAACTTCATGAGTGTGTATAAGAAGTGGAGGTAGTCGTCGTGACGTCACTCGCTGGTTTGTGGACGGATGTTTTGATGCCTTGAGTTCCACATTTTGGCCGTCGCCATCTTGTTTTCTTGCAACCAGTGAACAGGAAGTGACCATATCTGGACTGAGGAGGAGTGACGTAGAGACGCCGTATACGTCTCTGGTAGAGACCTGTCAATCAGCGTGTAGCCCCGCCCCTAAATCATCCCCTGCTTTATGGTCTGTTTGACTCTAAATGTTCCATAATGTACTAAATGAACATCATGCTGTATTGAAGAAGACTGTAAACTAGAGATTGAGACCATAAACTCATGTTTACAATGTTTACTGAGGGAATAAATCAAGAGAGAAGTAGAGTCATTTTAGACTAGACTTCTATACAACCAGAGGAGTCGCCCCCTGGTGGACACTAGAGAGAATGCAGCTTTAACACGTGAAGCTTTGACTTCACTCTGAAGAACTGGAGGTTGATGTCTGGAAGTTTTATTAACTCCTCTGTCAAGACAGAAGACAGAAGCTTTGAACCTACAACTTTTTCACTGAAAGCCTGAGTACCAACCTGGAGGTGTGAGGTTTGATCAAAGAGACCCTATCAAATGGAGTTAGATGTTGACACATAGCTCGACATATTAAAGGTGCCCTGTGGAGTTTCCTTAAAAACATACTCAACGCTAAACTGTCGGCCATATTATCTGCCCAGAGAATTGGTTTAGTTGCTGCTTTGTGCAACACTGAACCTCATGAGTGGCCTTTAAGTCCCACAGTTAGTCAAATTAGGGCCCAGATTCCTGCACAGGTACCGTTCTTTAGCTGATTTAATACTGAAATGTAGATCTGTGTGCGTTCTGCAAAGAGAAAAGAGACTTCACTGTGAAATGTTTGATTGTAAAAGTGTTTATTACACATTCTCTTTGTTGGTAGAAAGCACAGGGGGGCTCCGATCTTCATAGAACTGCCCTCGCACAGTGCGTCCTGTTGTATGCAGCATGCATTTAATTTGAACATTGGCCCAATTACAGACTCACACAAAGTCCTTGACGGGTTTAGTTCTGTCCTTCACTCAAAGTGTTTGAATCTGTCTCTCAGACATGTTGAGTCCTTTATGAACACTTTCCCTAAAAGTCTGCAGTTCTGCAGACTTTGTCTTCGGGAATTACCCACAATTCATAGCAATGTGACGTTAAACACGCGGGGTTACCGGTGGAAGCCGGAAACATTGTTATATAGATATATAGATTATATTATATATATTATATTACAGTGAGTCCCTGAGGGTTCAGGCTTTAGGGGGGACACTGGGCACCATTGACTTTGACCCTCTTGCTCGTGTATCTGCTGCTCACTGCCAGGATTTAGAAGAACATCCTGGTACTTCAGTGTGTTGGGACTGATTCTAGCAGACTGACTGGGTTTTAAGGGTGAGATGATCTCAGCAGATGTCAGTCCGGCCTCTTGTTGCTCAGCTGTGTTTGAATTGTTCACCTTCACAGCCTCCCACTCGTTCTTTCTTCACTCCTCCATTCCCTAAAACACTGGCGGAGTGGACTTCTGGCAGCAGATCATTGATTCTGCTTTTTTTGGGAAGTGGAACTCTGTCGGGAATAGGGAGGAGGCTGCAAAGGTCCAACGAGTTTGGGGGGGAGTGACTCCAGAGGGAGGTGGGGGTGTGGGGGTATAAACAGCGAGCCACCGCCGCCGCCCCCCCTTCGTTGGAGCAACTTGCCCCGGCACATCCGACTCAGTCCGTCCGCCGCTCCGTGACTCCAGGCCCGCTGCAGGCTGGAACTTGCCCGCTAAGCACTAGCACCGACTGCGCTCCGCAGACATGGCTCCTGTCCTCCAGACGCTCGTCCTCATCATCGCGTCAGCGCTCGTGCAAACTGCGCGTGCGGCCCTCTTCAATGACACGTGAGTGTAAAAAAAAAACAAAAACAAAAAAAGCGTTTTTAAATCAACAACTTCTCGTTTTTTTCTGCAAAAAAGAAAAAGTTTGCTTTGTGCGTCACGCGCCAGAGGAGGCCGAGTGCGCGCGCGCGCGCCAGTGTTTTTGCAGGAGACGCAGCTGCACATGATGAAGTAAAAAGTTAGATGTTTTTTGTTGTGGTATCACTAAGGACCAAAATCCAGCAGAGAGTCCAGTGGTCGGCCTTAAGATACTGTTATGCAATCTGTACTGTGTGTGTGTGTGTGTGTGTGTGTGTGTGTGTGTGTGTGTGAGAGTGAGTGAATCTACTGCATCATCCACAGAGGTGACCACTGTTCTTTAGTGGAGATCTTTGCTCTGAGTTTCCTCCTCTGCATATTGATTCTGTCCTGACCTTTTGTTTTGTGTGTTTTCTGCACCATGTTTACCATAATTCAACACTCATAGTTTGTTTTTTGTGTCGGAGTCCAATGACTTTTCATCGTTGTGCAACTTCGTCTCTGGTCAAAACAAGCATCAATATTCTGAGCAGCAAGCAGCAACCAAAACTCAATTAAATGTGTCCTTTATGTCTCATTGACAGGTCTGTGTATGGAAACCAGCCTCGAACGCAGCAGCAGAGAAAACATTAAAATAACATTTCAAACACTGATTATTTTGTCTTGTTCAGTGGTGGAAAAAGTATCGACAACTCAAAAGTAAAAGTACTTGCTTTGTGACTGATTTTATTATATTTCTAAGAATGTCCTTCTTAAAGTGAAGTATAAAGTAGCATAAAATGAAAATACCAAATTAAAGTACAAATGCATCAAAACTGCAGCGCTCAGGGATCAACATTAGCTTTTATTTGGAGTTGTGTTTCTGCACGTTTGATGACGTTAAGTCTAATATTCACTCGTCTTTTTGCTCCGTCTTTGGTCTCCTCCCACTCCTGAGAATCGTTTGTTTGTTGCTGTTAAATGCTCCAGAATGTTCTCCAGCTGGTTGCTAGGCGTGTCCCTGGTTGGTAGGGTATAGTGAGTTGTCATCATAGATGGATGATGCGTCTTCACTTCATCCCACTGTACAAAAACAGAAGCCAGAATATCCCCGGTACGGGAGCGGCCATCTTGAGATCTGCGGTGAAGTGATTGGGGGCGGAGCAGCGGGAACGGAGGTCCTGCCCCCCGAGCCAATCGCGAGCTGAGCAAGGCCACAGATAGTTAGCGTGAGCCGCCTAGCTGCTGTGTTAGCACCACAGCTAGCTGTTTGGCTAGAAAGACAAAACGACAACAACTAACCATAATATCTTTATGAGTACATTATTTTTGCACTGACACATTCTATTAGGGAGACTCGTGACGGGGATAGAACGTTTAATTATACATCGACTCCTCTGTGACGGTCAATCATGACGTCTGACCCGCTGTTTAAAGCATCAAATAACTCATTAATAACCAAACTTATCAGAACACTTACATCAGCGTGATAAGAACTACCTAAAATGACAGAAACCATCTTTGGGAAAAATTAACTTGATGTGTATTCTGTTTTTTTTTTAGTTTGTCCCATATGCTAACATGGAGGGGGCGGGGCTTATGATCGCTATTGCAGCCAGCCACCAGGGGGCGATGGAGTTGTTTTGGCTTCAATAATATAGGAACAATATTGCTTATACAAAATACGCAAGAATGATTGTTCCCAAGAATGATTGTTCCCATCAACCATCTCTGCTTATGGTTTTATTTGTAGTGTTTGGTTCAGATCTGCAGCTCGTCTGGTCCTTTTGGTTTCTTTGTCTCTACCTGCAGTATTTTCGCGGTGACTGTGAGCTCCCAGGTGAGAGGAGGGAAACAGGAGACCCTGTGTGCTCAGATCCACGGCCCCACGGAGCCCGTCGCTCTGACCGTCGCCCTGGAGCTGGACTCCGGCACAACCGCCATCCTGGAGGAGCAAGTCAGCCAGGACTTCTACCGCTGCCTGAACTTCCAGGTCTGACGCGACATGTGTGTGTGTGTGTGTGTGTGTGTGTGTGTGTGTGTGTGTGTGTGTGTGTGTGTGTGTGTGTGTGTGTGAAGACGGCGGCTAACATGCGTTTTGCTCTTTGGGCGGCGAGGTAGATCCTGAAAGTCTTTAGCGGTTAAATGAGTCCAAGAGGCTCAAGGTAGTCCTGCATTTAACTAACGGCACGAACTCTGGAGCCACTCTCTGTAAACTGCTGCTCTGGTTTCTGTCACTCCGCCGCTCGCTGTTATGCAACTTACTGGAGGGCCTTGGTCCACATCGATGGAACCGACCCGCCGACCCCAATCAGCTCTGTGACAACAGCTCTTACTCTCAGTGTTTGCCCCCCCCCCCCCTCGCAGCAGGGCAGACCCAGTCTGGCATTCGTCTACCTGCGACTAAACAAAGGCTGGATCTGTACCTGCATTCCTCTGGTCTACCTCCCCAACCCCCCCGAACTTCAGGCCCACAGCACTAAAAACACACTTTTCACCCAAATTTGGAAGCCGTCCCTGTTGTTCAACAGCAGCTCCATTAGCAAGTGAAAACACATGCTACACACTGACGATGTTTCACTCGGTTTCAGCAGAACTCGGATGGATTTGCTTCCCAGCAGTTGTTGTCATAGTTGACCAGATGTTTGAACAGCGAAAAAAAACGAAATGTACAATCTAGAAAAGTGCACAAAACTGCATTTTAAAAGCTTCCAGTACCCCTCTGACAGATGCGTGTTTTCTGCAGGTCCCTACCGTGAGCTACAGAACTGTGGCGACCGTTAACGTCAACATTCAGGGCGCCAGCGGCTCCATGAGCAAGACGACCAAGATCCTCATCGAGCCTCCCGCTTTCATCCACATCATCCAGACGGATAAACCCGTCTACAAACCCGGACAGACGGGTGAGTGTTGAGTGGACCTCCGTGGAGGACGTTCAGAGGGAAGAGCTGCTGCTCCGCTGTCGGCCCCCGCCGCGCTGCTCACTAATCCTGATGCATTTGCACAATTCTGGTCTACATTACTATATCTGCATAATGCTGAGCCACTACTTTAGGAACGCCGTCTATATTCAGCACCCGGAGGAAGGGTAGTTCCTCAAGAGTTCTTTGTAGAGGTTGTGTTCAAGAGAGTATATATATATATATATATATATATATATATATATATATATATATATATATATATATATATATATACACATACATACATACATACATACATACATACATACATACATACATTTCTCTATCCATCAAAATCTCACGGACCTTTTTTAAAAATGGGTTAGGGTTAGTTTAGTTTAGTAATTTAGTTTTTTCTTTAATTTTCACCCACAAAATGACCTTTTGTATATGAACTACTCTTTGAAGTCGAATGCATCTTTTGCAGCTGTCGCAAAAATGCTCTCTTCAACGTAGACGAGCTGTGAACACAACGCCGACGTCATCCTTTGAATCGGTGTAGCAAACGCACATCCCTCTGTTTACGTCTCCAAAAGACAGGGAGCAACATTAGCTTTTATTTGGAGTTGTGTTTCTGGACATTTGATGACGTTAAGTCTAATATTAACTCGTCTTTTTGGTCTCCTCCAACTCCTGAGAAAGTCCGTGCATGAGCATGTAGTGGAGAGACTTTTTAAAAGGTACGGTTTTAGCAAAGAGGCATGTGTTTGTGAAGGAGTGAGCGTGTGAGGATGAATGAGACTTTGATTCTTCTGCACCAGTTGTTTGAGAGTTTTGCTCTTATGAAATCAATTTTTTTCTGTTTGTTGATTCGCTGTGGAGGTGTGAGTGGAGAACATTTATTTTTGAAAGAATTCAAGGTAACAGGGGGTGACTGATTACTAAACACCCGTGGACTTTGATGCACGCCCCCGCAACGTCTGTGAGGGTTCAGTTCTGTCCGACTGTCAGAGTTTGAATCTCTCTCTCGGACATTTTGTGTCCAAAATCTGCATTTCTTCCCCAACGTAATTGCCCACAATTCATAGCAATGTGACGTTAAACACGGGGTTACCGGTAGAAGCATGGAGACGTAAGAAGAAGACGGACTGAGAGGACGGCTCATGTGTGCTCAGCCTGAAGTGAATAGATTATTTGACCGACGCCTGATCTCATGAGGAAAGAGTCTGGAAGACGTTCAAGTCGGGGAGTGAAAAGTTCAAACAAATATAGACGACGTGACGTTCTCATGGTGATGTGATACGTCTCAGCAAAGTGCCCTCCCATTCCTGTTTACACCATTTCAAACATTTACCAGGAGACGTCGGTGAGTCCCTGAGGGTTCAGGGTTTAAGGCCTTAGGTAGGGGGGGGGGCACTGGGACTGGACCGTTGATATACAGACGGCCATTTTGTTTCTTCAAATGAAGAAAAACAGTCCGAAAAGACGAGTCGTCTCAATACGACGCCGGTGGTTTTATCAGGACTTCACACATTTAGTATTCTAACGTTGGGGCGTGTGCGGGTTCGTCATATGGGTCAGGCGTAAAAAAAAAAAAACACTTCCCAGAATGCAACTCCATAGCGTCTGTCATTACGCGGTGTCTCTGGAGGAGCGCCGTCTCGTCTGAGGAAAGGATCACGGTGATGTCATCGGGGTTGTTTTTGGCTCTTGCTCGGGGATTTTTAACAGAACGCCTGTAAAACAAAAGGCACAGAGAGTCACATGCTGGTGAGGAGCATTATGGGAAATCCAGTATCCAGGAAGTCTTTTTTTAATTGAGGTTGATTTGGACTTTTCTTGTTGTCAGTCTGTACCAAAGTGCTGCAGAGCCCCTTCACAACCTCTTTCTTCTCATGAACCTTAAACTGCTGCTTCTGTGGTTTAAAGTGAAGAAGTTGAAACATTTTGATATTTCTTTGTTATAGTGAATAGTGTCGCCTTCTTCTTTTGTGCCATCGGATGTCCCTCCTCAGCTGTACTGTAGGATTTAATTCAATGTGTTCTCCGTTTGTCTCACTGATTGCATGTACTGCTGTGTTTTTATCACATTTAAAGAATACATTGATGCTTATTTCTTTGTCTGTTTTTTTCCGTCTTTTCTCTAAAGTCCAGTTCCGAATCGTCTCCATGGACGCTAATTTCATCCCCGTGGATCGAGTGGTGAGTCTGATTTATGTTTATTTGAAAATGATGACTATATCGTACGACGCGTGTCACGATTCCAAGCCGTGAACTTCTGCAGTCTGGTGCGATTTCTACCGAGCGGTCGGTGAATGCGAGGAGCGAGGTCTATTTTGGTTCAGGAGAGTGGGAGGTGAAAAGGAGGGCTGTTTGTTGGTTTGGGAGACGGCGTGGGCGTGCAGCGCTGTGTGGAGTAGTGTGATAAACATGCTGTCGGAGTTCATTTGGCGCACACTGCATCTGACCCAAACATCTGGATCAATACGGGGCTCGGGGCCTTTTCCGTTTGTGTCAGAGAGGCTGAAAACACGACCGTGTCGTATGATGAGGGAAGGTTTGAAACGGCCTCATAGGAAACTGTGAAGCTGGAGCATTCTGTCACAAATCGATCACTTTCCGACCTCAGGTTTTCCATTTCAACACTTTTCACACAGCAACAAAATACTGTCTGAATGTCTGCATGAGATAAACAAACGAAGATAGAAGGTTCAGGTGACTTAACACCATAGACAGTGAATAAGAAGAGGATGTAGTCATCGTGACATCACCCATCGGTTTATAGACCGATGTTTTGAAGCTTTCAGTTCAGCGATTTTTGCCGTCGTCATCTTGGATTACGGCCGTCGCCATCTTGTTTTTTTGCAACCGGTGGACAGGAAGTGACCATATCTGGACTGAGGAGGAGTGACGTAGAGACGCCGTATACGTCTCTGGTAGAGACCTGTCAATCAGCGTGTAGCCCCGCCCCTAAATCATCCCCTGCTTTATGGTCTGTTTGACTCTAAATGGAGCATAATGTACTAAATGAACACCATGCTGTATTGAAGAAGACTGTAAACTAGAGATTGAGACCATAAACTCATGTTTACAATGTTTACTGAGGGAATAAATCAAGAGAGAAGTAGAGTCATTTTAGACTAGACTTCTATACAACCAGAGGAGTCGCTCCCTGGTGGACACTAGATAGAATGCAGCTAACCGGAGGTTAACGCCTGCTTTACGCTCCACATTTTTGCTAACTTGGGCTTTATACGTAAATTTAATTTTCTGTTTTTCAGTCATGTTATGATACACAAATATGAGGTAAAACAGAAATTCATAGGCAACATTAAAGGGTATCATCTGCTCTTTAACGACAGAAGTCTGCTGTTGCTCACAACATGAAAACAGATGTAGAAAACCCTAAAACTTCAAAATTTGAAAATTAGATTTTAGGGACAAAAACACCCTAATATGCATGTTTATTTATTTGGACAAAAAGTATTGACAGTTTTGTACATATATGCATTTAAAACTTTGAGAGCTTGACTAGAGCTTAAAATATACTTCTGTTTGTCCACAAAGTATGAATTTGTGGGTTATGTCGGCTTAAAAAGGAGAATCAAATGAGTCTTTTTTTTCTGTAGGTTTTTGCTGGAAAAATAGAAAATATTCTCTTGGTGAACTATCTTCACATATGTATTCTAAATGCATATATTGTGCAAATTCTATTTACAGTTTATTAACTTATATAATTGTTTTTTTTTTTCTTCAGTACAAAGTGGTGGAGCTTCAGGTAAGATCGACTCAAAGTTATTACATGAGAGACTGGCTCTGGTTTGTATTGACGAGATATATCTTGACAAATATTTTAAAGTTTTACAGGAAGATAAAAGAGAGATTTTGATATAAAATAAGTGACATTCTAAATAATAATAAATAAGTGATATTCCATCCATTATAGCTGGAGTAATATGAAAATATTTTTTTTTTTAAGATTAGGACACACACAGAAATGCTAATCTCTGACTGCAGTAAAGGTCACATGCACATTGCTAATTATATAATTATATGCACATACAGTACAGAAATGTAATATTGTATTTTTTTGAAGACTAAAATTTTGAAGCCCAATGTTCAGGATTTTAGAACTTTGGATTTTGGCGGCCTCTAGTGGTAGTACCGAAACAAACAAGCCATCAAAGCTGGAAGTTGCACACTAGTTTGTTGTTTTTGTACAGACACAAACATTTGCCCTCTAGGGGCCCTCTAGGCTTCTATTCTATGAAACACTCCATCGGTCCACACTATATCTGGTCCGTCCTTGTCAACCGTTGCTCTTGCTGGTCATCTGCAGCAGAGAGCCGTTAGCTCTGATCTCAACCTTCAGTCAGTGTGCCTCTGTCTTTTTATGTAGGATCCCAATTCAATCCGCATAGCCCAGTGGTTGGATAAGACCGTCGTTAGCGGCATCCTTGATCTCTCCCACCCGATGATTCCTGAGGCGGTACAAGGAAGCTACGTGATCGCCGCCTCGACGGACAAAGGAGAGCAAATATCCCACAACTTTGACATCAAGGAATACGGTCAGCAGCAGTTGAATGCAAAAAAACAACAACAAACAAACGTAATTTACCAGAAATTATGTTTTGATCTATGTACATTTTCAGCGGTAATATTTTTGATTCTGTTTCCTTTGCTTTAGTTTTGCCAAAGTATGAAGTAAAGATTCATCTACCCAGTGTGATTACCATCCTGGACCAAGAGGCAACACTGAAGATTTGTGGAAAGTGAGTGTCCCACTTAAACGGGACAGACGGAGGTTTGAAAATCAAGTTTAGGATAGTAGCCAATTAAGAAAGTCAAACTGAAAAATGGAATTATCCTCACTAAGGAAATACAAACCGTAATGATACTGCAGCTCTTAGACGGATTTTTGTATTTTCTTAAAAGTGCCAAAAGCTAAGTTGAGAGCATATCTATTGCCTCCACATGGCTCTCAACATGGTGACAGCTGAGTCGGAGGCTAGCAGCTAACGGTGCTAACCGTGATAACAGTGCAAACAGTTCAAAATGTTCCTGAGGAAGAACTGAGGTTTGTGGGCGTTCTGCGATGCCGGTGTTGGTCTGGACGGCGTTATCAGCTGTAACCGCAGTATGAGAGCAGTGCAGAGCAGCGTCCGTTAGCTAACCAGTGGAGCTAGCTCACATACACCATAATACAAATGTTAACCAGAGTTGGCTGCGTTCAAGTACAAGTGCTTTAGGGGCGGGGCTACACAGTGATTGACAGGTCTCTACCAGAGACGTATACGGCGTCTCTACGTCACTCCTCCTCGGTCCAGATGTGGTCACTTCCTGTCCACTGGTTGCGACGGCTGTAATCCAAGATGGCATCATGACAACTACGTCCACTTCTTATATACAGTCTTATTATATTACCACAGCTTTGATGGATATTGTGTTAACTTCTCAGTGAATACCACACTTGCTGTCTATGGGACAAAACTAACCTAAAATGCTAAAATCAAATTTCTGAAAGTCATCTCTGCATCCCTGTGCGTTTTCCTTGCAGATACACCTTTGGGAAACCAGTTGTTGGTTCAGTCAAGGCAGTGTTTTGCAGAAAAGCCATCCGGTTATACTGGCATACATCTCACCAAGAAAAGGACCTGTGCAAGACCTATGAAATGACGGTGAGCACTCCAGATATAAACCTCTGACTTGCTGTACGCGCCGTTTTCTTTCACAAATTGTTTGCAATTGACTCATGTTATTATCTTCTAGACGGATAAAAGTGGTTGCGCCACACAAACTGTGAACACGACAGAGTTTGCTCTTGAAAAGAACGTGTACAAGGAGAACTTTGAGGTGGTTGCTGAGTTGGAGGAGTACGGCACAGGTAGGTCGATTGAACACATGTCGAGGGTTGACCGGATCGTTGAGTAAATCGGCGCTAGTTCCTGATGGATCTGTGTGATCTTTATGTGTACTACCATCTAGGGGTCATTCTTAAAGGCAATGGGCAGACCAGCTTCAGCAATAAGATCCGGATGGTCACCTTTGAGGATGTACCTGCTGCCTACAAGCCTGGCATCCCATTTGAGGGAAAGGTAATCCGTCTCACAGCACAGCAGAAATGAGGAATATTTCTTTATATCCTTTGTATTTGTGAAGCTGTCAGCTGGTTCGCCACTTTTTGGTCCAGACTGAAACATCTCAAAACAATATCTGTACGGACATGCATGGTCCCCAGAGGAGGGATTCAGCAGCATTTAAGTTCTGAAGTGTGTTTCAGCACTGCAGACTTTTAACGTTCTCAGGAGTCTCCAGGACAACGTAACGATCCACATTCTTGCTCACCAGAGGATGAACCCCTCACATTTTGGACACACCATTAGATCATTTAGTATGTTGAACGAATGATGAACGTTTTAGTCTGCTGAGGGCGAGCTTCTGCTTTCCTGACTTGTTTTGCAGGTCAAGGTGATCGGTCCGGACAAAGCACCTGTCGCCAACGAGACGGTGCATCTGTTTACCGGCAACTCTCTAAAGTTGACGCTCACTACAGACGCGAGAGGCAAGGCTTCATTTTCTTTGGACACCGCCCTCTGGAATGACACCGTGAATATGAAGGTTGGTCACTGTTTGTTTGTTGTGAAGAATCAATTCAGTTCCTATTATCAACCAAATCAGTATTCATCCGTTATACGATCCATATCTAATTAAAGAGACTTTCCACCGTATCGATCACGTTGGAGGTGAACAACCTTTTTTATTGAGAAAGTTCATTGGTAATAATAAGAGTGTGGTGTGAAATGTGACCTTTTTGACCTGTGGTTGTTGTGTCAACAGGCGACTTCTAGCAAGGAGGAGACTGAGCGCCACGTCGGCAATGTGCGCAGACCGGAGTACAGTCCGGCCTACCACAACGTGGAACCATTTTACTCCAAGAGCAGTAGTTTTCTGAAGCTCATGCACGTGAGCGGGAAGTTCGCCTGTAACAAAGACGAGACGGTGCGCGCTCAGTACATCATCCAGGGGGAGGAGCTAAAGAAGAACCAGGAAGTCCTCGACTTCTTTTACCTGGTAAGACTCTTGTTATTGAGTTCCTGTCAGAATTACATACATCATGTTTACAGAGAAATCACTTGGATCACACATCTTGCCTACATGTTGACTCTCTTAAAGGCTTTTTGCAAAAAGGAACTGCACCTCCTTGTGTATAAAAATGTATTCCAGAATGTATTCTGTTCCTGCAGTCTCTAGGTCGATAGCTAAGAACATCTTTTATGTTCAAAGCTCCCTCTGATTGGAATAATCTACCTGTAAATATTGGTTCCATATCATCCTCCCGCCTGTTCAAAGATGCTTCTTATTATGGGATCAGTTGAGCATGTCTCTATAATTCTGTCTTAAGACTTAATTATTTAATGCGATCACTGACTTTAATGCTTTTCTATAACCTATGAAAGAATGATCCATTTCCATGCTCTCTTATTTCATTTTATTTGTCACATTTTGTTTTGTTAAATTATAAGTTATTTTTGTTTATGGTTTAATGTTTTGTCTCATTGTGTTGGTATTGTATAATTGTCGTTGAGGACCCACTTATACCTAATAAAGAATTTCTATATTTGTGAAAAATATGCATTTAATTAATGAATTGAAGTGTTATGTTTCTTCGTAGGTGATGTCCAGAGGTGGAATTGTGCAGCACGGTCGTGTCCCAGTGGCTGTTAAAGCAGGAACTGGTACAAACTAATGTTACTTAAACTGAAAGGATTAGTGATGGACTGTATAAAACCCATGATAACAATCAACAATAGAACAACTAACTAGCTCGGAAAAACCCAATCTCTAGTTTACAGTCTTCTTCAATACAGCATGATGTTCATTTAGTACATTATGCTCCATTTAGAGTCAAACAGACCATAAAGAGGGTATAAAAAACCACATGGGAACAGCTGTAATCCTAGACGATGACGGTGAAATTGGCGAACTCAAGGCTTTAAAACCAACCAATGAGTGACGTCATGACGACTAAGTCCACTTCTTATTCACAGTCTGTGGTTTGGGGATTTGTTGACAATAACCAAACGTAGTATATTATTATTAGACGGTCACGTCTCAGTTCTTTTGTCTCTCTGTGTTTTATGCTTCAGTCAACAAAGGAGAGCTGTCCGTCTCACTCCGTCAGGTTACAAACCTGGCACCGTTTGCCCAAGTGGTGGTTTACACCGTGATGCCCAGTGGAGAGGCTGTGGCCGACAGCAAGGACTTCCCTGTTCGGCTCTGCCTCAATAACAAGGTACCAGCTGAATGACACTGTATACAAAATATATCGGAAATAAATGAGTCCAAGTCTTGAAAGCAATTTAAACACTAAGCAGTGTAAGAAATAAAATACAGTAGTAGTAAAATGCAGAAATGTATTAATATCTTGAATGTGGTTCAATCAAAGGCAGCATTAAACAGAGACGTCTTCCGTCTGGATCTAAAGGAGCTGAGGGTCTCAGCAGACCTGCAGCTTTCTGGGACTTTGTTCCAGATGTGTGGAGCAGAAGAACTGAACGCTGCTTCTCCATGTTTAGTTCTGACTCTGGGACCAGGAAGTAGACCAGGTCCCAGACCACCTAAAGGGGTCGGGATGGTTCATGAGGTAGCAGCAGATCCCTGAACCATTCAGTGCTTTATGAACCAACAGCAGGACTTTAAAGTCTTTGTTGGACAGGAAGCCAGTGAAGACCTCAGAACTGGACTGATTGAAGTGATTGAAGCGGAGCGCTGACTTTCAATCATTTGTCCTCGGTACCAAAAACAATGACTTCTGTTTTCTCTTTGTTTAACTGAAGAACATTCTGTCACATCAGCTGTTGATTTGTTCAATGCATTTAGCCAGCCCTTGTATGGGATTATAGTCCCCTGGTGAAATCGTTGTATAGATTTGTGTGTCGTCTGCATAATTATGAACACACTTTGTTGTTTTACATAATTTGAGCTAGTGGAAGCATGTAGATGTTGAACAGAAGAGGCCCCAGCATTGAACCTTGGGGAACACCACATGTCATTTTAGTCAGCTCTGATGTGTAATTAGCTAGAGACACAAAGTATTCTCGGTCCTTCAAGTAGGAATCAAACCAGTTAAGTGCTGTGCCAGAGAGTCCCATCCAGATTTTTAGTCTTTCTAGTACTATGTTATGGTCGACCGTGTCGAATGCAGCACTGAGATCTAGTAATACTAAGACTGAAGTTCTGCCATTGTCTGTGTTTAAGTGGATGTCGTTGAAAACCTTAACAAGAGCAGTCTCAGTACTGTGGTGCTGTCGAAAGCCTGACTGGAAGATCAAACAACAAAGGGATCTGTATCTGTTAATCTGGATCATCAATGATCGGTTTTTAGTTTCGGTAAAAGTTATATTTGCTCCCCTTTTTCTTTTGTGCTGATCCGTGATCCAATCTGAACCTTGAGTTTTATAATAACTGAGACTAATGACTCTCCACCTTTTTGGTGTCTCCTGTGTTCAGGTGTCCCTGAAGTTCTCCTCTCTCCAGGAGCTTCCAGCGGAGAAGACCACGCTCAGTCTGAAGGCTCACCCAGGCTCCATGTGCTCCGTCAGGGCCATCGACCAGAGCGTCCTGCTGCTGCAGCCGGAGCAGGAGCTCACCGTTGACTCGGTACGACGCCGTCCTTGGCGCTGGTTTGACCCACGTTAACAATCAATGCTTTTAACGCCTAATCCAGAGAAAAGTGGACCTGGTAGTTCTTAATTCATGAAGCGTAGACTAGTAGTTCACCAGTGTGCAAAAGCCTTTCAAACTACATTTAGACAAGTTCAAGTCACGATTTATTATAAACACAATTATTACTATCATTGTTAATAATATGATCAATATCATTAATATAATTGTTAATATTATTATTATTATTACTATAATTGTTCACATTAGTATAATTATTATTATTATTACTATAATTGTTAATAATATTGTCATTATTATTGCTATAATTGTTCATATAATTATTATTATTACTATAATTGTTAATATCATAATTATTATTATTACTATAATTGTTAATATCATAATTATTATTATTACTATCATTGTTCATATAATTATTATTATTATTATTACTATAATTGTTCATATTAGTATCATTATATTACTATAATTGTTCATATTGACATCATTATTATTACTATCATTGTTCATATAATTATTATTATTATAATTGTTAATATCATAATTATTATTATTACTATCATTGTTCATATAATTATTATTATTATAATTGTTAATATCATAATTATTATTATTACTATCATTGTTCATATAATTATTATTATTACTATAATTGTTCATATCATCATCATCATTATTATTATTATTATTATTATTATTACTATAATTGTTCATATTAGTATCATTGTTATATTACTATAATTGTTCATATTTGTGTGTGTGTGTGTGTGTGTGTGTGTGTGTGTGTGTGTGTGTAGGTGTACAGCCGGCTGCCTCTACAGAAGCTGTCAGGTTACCACCACGACCTGGAAGACTCTGACCCGTACCCCTGCCTCCCTGAGCCGATGCCAGGACTGAGGATTGAGGGTGGTCGAGCGAAGCGCTCGTTCTACTTTGGATCGACCAATCAGAAGAATGACGTCTACAGCATCTTTAAAGTAGAACATTTTCATTGGCTTTAAAAAAACAACAACAATGCTCAACAAGGTGTTGACATGTATCATATAATTTGTGTTAGCTGTATATTTATCTGGGTCATTTAAAACCGGTAAGGTTTCATTCTGTGTCCATCAGTAGAGACAAAATCATATTACTTCATATTTAATTTTTTTATCACCTCACTCTCTCTCTTCCCTTCTAGGAAATAGGAATCAAAGTTGTGACCAACTCTGATGTGAAAAAACCTCAAAACTGCTATGACAGGGATTTTCTCATGTACGAAGACATGGAAGATGGTATGTGTTATGATTTCCCACTAATGTGTACCATTCATATTGACCCTACAACAACAAATGATTTACTGTAACATTTGAGGTTCAGCTGATATGCTGTACGACTCAATGCCCGAGGCCAATACCGATCCTGTTAGAGCGAAGACTGACATTCCTGCTAAAGCGGAGCCTGGAAAGACAGAGGAGACTGTTAGAACATACTTCCCTGAGACCTGGATCTGGGACCTGGTGTCCGTTGGGTAAGTTTAGTTGTGTAATCAGACTTTTTTTTTTATGCTCGTGTTCCTAGATTACGTAGACTCTCCGGTCCCCATGGCCAACATGATGCCACAGAGGTCAGATTCTCTGCTGAAAGTTAAAGAGGAGGAGGAGGAGGAGGAGGAGGAGGAGAAGAAGGAGACCGTCAGGACATTCTTCCCTGAGACCTGGATCTGGGACCTAGTTCCTGTGGGGTAATAATCAAGGATCAAATCATCAATATACGTTTTTCTTATTTTCAGACATTTGTGCTTTTTGAACTCTGACAGAGTTCAAAAAGCATTGAGTTTCTTCATATCATTCCGGACATTTTTAATTTTCAATAATTCATAATAATTTCATAATTGTTTCACTAAAATATTTCACATGAATTGTTGTAGTCATGCTAGCAGCAGGGCTTTAGGTATGGCAATGTCGGACAGTAACTGCCACACATTGTGCTAAACTTCATGGAAATCCACCCAACAGTTGTTGAGATACTTCAGTCTGGAGCAGACATTCATGGTCCTCAGAGGCGACCATGATTGGTGATCCACTGACCTTTCTTCAAGCACCACTAGGGGTTGATGTTTTTTTTTTTTTTTTAGCTTTTACTGAAATATCTTGCTAACCGTGCGAAAGTTCGTAGCAATCCATCGAACAGACATTCATGGTGCCCAGTGGATAAATCCTTATGATTTTGGTCATCCTCTTAACTTTTTTTTTTTTTTTTATAGCATCACCATCGGGTCAATATTCAAATGTAATGTAATGTAAAAAAAAATGACTGTAATGTAAATGTATCTAATACTTTGGTTTATGACGAAATACCTGCAAAACCTATGACATAAGCAAAAGTTACGTTTGTACAGATATTCATGGTTCCCAGAAGAAGCATCGTAATGACTTCAATATTCTGGCTTTTAGCACCAGAATGAGGTTAACATTTGTGGTTCAGCCGCCGCAATGTTTATAGCCGAGTGGAGACAATCCCACAATCATAGATGAGCAGATGGAATGTTTACCATGTTCACAATCATAATTTATAGATTTCAAAGCCTAACTTTTGGAAGCAAGCATTGACGTTGACCATCGTTAGCATGCTGATGTTCGAGTTTACCTCCAGAGTTGCGTTTGGGTCCAGGAATATAAATTCCTTTCCACCACTGAAGACCGTTTTAAATCCCTGCTAGCGGTGTCTCCAGCTGCAGAACTAGCTATGTATGCTAGTGCACCTTGGGTAATAGGCCCCTTGACGTCAAACCAGGAGGCAACCTCTGGTTCTGTCGAGTGAAGCCGATGCTTCATGTGTTAAAGCTGCATTCTCTCTAGTGTCCACCAGGGGGCGACTCCTCTGGTTGTATAGAAGTCTAGTCTAAAATGACTCTACTTCTCTCTTGATTTATTCCCTCAGTAAACATTGTAAACATGAGTTTATGGTCTCAATCTCTAGTTTACAGTCTTCTTCAATACAGCATGATGTTCATTTAGTACATTATGCTCCATTTAGAGTCAAACACACCAAACAACAACATGGCGACGGTCGTAATCCAAGATGGCGACGGCGAAATCGCTGAACTCCAGCCTTCAAAACATCAGTCCAACCAATGGGTGACGTCGCCACGACTACGTCCACCTCTTATATATAAAGTCTGCGCGTCAAACACACAGGACAGCTCATCGTTTACTGATGCACATTGTCATGAAAAGTGTTTTCACTCGTAGACCTTTTAGAGAAACTCGGTGCTACTTGAATGTTCTTTGGTTTGACTCTCGCTCGTGTGTTTCCACAGAGACAGCGGCTCGGTGGACGTGGAGAAGACGGTCCCCGACACCATCACTAAATGGGCCGCCGGAGCTTTCTGCGTCTCCTCCGTGGGCTTCGGCGTGTCGCCCAACGCCGCGCTGACGGCCTTCCAGCCGTTCTTCGTCAGTCTCACCTTGCCGTACTCCGTCATCCGAGGGGAGGTGTTCACACTCAAAGCCACCGTCTTCAGCTATCTCTCCAAGTGCATTATGGTAAATACTGAAGGTCCTGTGTCTCTTTGCAGAAGTGTGTTTCATATGTTTTGTTGTCGGCAGATATCCCCGGTGGTCTTTGACTATATATCAGATATCAAGTATGACACGAGGGCCCCGGCGGTCTGTTTTAGGCCTCTGGTCTTTAGTAGACCATGTAGTTCCACCAGGATAAGTGTCTCCTCCCCCCCCCCCCAAGGTTCCTTACTATGGTTCAATGTTGGGCAACGATTTCAAGGAGGATTTTTGAAAAGGGTCCGGTTAACGTAGGTTCACTTCGCCGAGCGAATAGACGAGTTAACTGCTCTGAGGCAGGTAGTCCCTGTGGCTGGACCTCCTCCACCGTGAGGCAGGTAGTCCCTGTGGCTGGACCTCCTCCACTGTGAGGCAGGTAGTCCCTGTGGCTGGACCTCCTCCACCGTGAGGCAGGTAGTCCCTGTGGCTGGACCTCCTCCACCGTGAGGCAGGTAGTCCCTGTGGCTGGACCTCCTCCACTGCGAGGCAGGTAGTCCCTGTGGCTGGACCTCCTCCACTGTGAGGCAGGTAGTCCCTGAGGCTGGACCTCCTCCACTGTGAACATGTTTGATTCATTTTGTATGGTTTTAATGTCTGTCACCAGTCTCAAGTTCTACAGGAAGAATCCACACTCGCCTTCACGCCACAGGGAGGAGCAGAACATATTAGTCAAAACCTTCGGGACATATTAGTACATTCAATGCCCTCGGGATATAATAGTCCACACATACACATACGGGACATATTAGTCAAAAGGCTAATATGAGTTTACTATCATGTCCTCGAAGGCTTTGCGTGTACTAATGTGTCCCTAAGGCGTTGACTAATGTGTACTATTCCGTCCAAAAAGGCAACTAGTATGTAAGAATCTGTCCAAAAAGGCATTGACTAATATGTCTCTGTAGAGACTAAGAACCTGCAGAGCGAAGAGAGTCTCTTTAAAGAGTGTAGACTAAAGAGTCCGCTGAGGGGAGAGACTCTCTGGTCTGAGACCAGAGATCTCAGTGTTTGTGTTTTCTGCTCTCTGCCTCTCCCAGGATGTGACGGTTGTCTTTGGGCGTCTCTGCTTCTCAACCAAGCAGAGACTCTTGTGTGTACATTATGTCCTAATAAGGAGCCTCCTGTCATTATGACATCATGATATTAGGGCTCATTATGTCCTTCTACCAGGAAGCCTGTTGGTATGTCGAGTGTCCATTATGTCCTAAAATAGTCTCTCTGTTTCTGGATACGGAAGGATCAGCCTGTGTGTGTGTGTGTGTGTGTGTGTGTGTGTGTGTGTCTCTGCAGGTGAACGTCTCGCTGGCCGAGTCGGACCAGTACCACTTCAGAACCTGTGACGGCTGCCGCTACACTGTGTGTCTGTGTGGAGAGGAGAGCCGGACCTTCTCCTGGATCCTAACTCCAGCTGCTCTAGGTGATGATATGAATGATGCCGACTCGCCTCCATTCAGAGACAAATAGTCATATTTATATTTGTTCAGATGTTATTCATCTTTTACATGGATCACATATTTATTGCGTCTTCCTTTTGGTCGTCAGTGGAACAATAATTTCATGACAATAGCAATTATGTTATTGTTGTAAGTGTCACAATAATTATTAGAACAATTGCAATAATGAGTATAATATTAATTACTATATTAATAGGAACTGCTGCTTCTCAGGAAAAGCAAATGACCCTCTGTGTTTGAGCAGTTTGATTGATTCTTATTCTTATTTATTTTTTATTCTGACAGTTTTGAAATTAAAATATGAAATGTCTTGATTTGCAAAGTGGTGAATTTAGTGGCTAAATAACATAAGATCAAACTTTGGATAAATAATCACATTTATTTTCAATATGAGCTTTTAATGGATTGAATTAATTACAAATCACATTTACTTTATGTCAATAGAGTCTTTATTCATCATTTAGATGCTTCATATATTTATGAATTATTGACATGAACATGAACTCGTCATGGCTTCTACGTGTTCTTTGGTTTCTTTTGACCTGTTGTGTAATAAATACAGTAGTGATGAGGAGCAGATCACACACAGCTGTTCAAGGCATGAAGAAGAGAACCAGTCAAAGAACCGTTGAATGATTCAAACGTCAGGATCATGTGATGACCTCGTTCTCCATGTAAAGCCCCGAAAACAAAGTATGTCTGTGTAACATTACATATTTATGGGTAATTATGCAACGACTCAAAGGTCACGTCTGGGGGGGGAAAAAAATGTCCTTTATTGGAAATTTTAACAAAAACAACAAAATTCTGACATATGACATCTGAGAGTCAAGTGAGCTCCGCCCACTTCAAACCGACGACATAAGTACATCAAAATAAAAACACAAAATCTGTCATGTGAAGTAATCCACAGTTCTGTATTTTGTTCATTTTTGGACCCAATTAATCACAAACTAAAATGTGTTTTTAAAAACACAAACATGAACATTCATGCTGGAGATAATGAAAGCATTTTATTACTGTATGAAGTGAGGGGCTGCCTGAAGGATATGACATGTGTGAACAGTGAACATTAAGCATTAACAAATTAAACACTATCAGTAGTAAGGAGCGCGTTTGTCTCGCTGCTCTTTTACCACTTAGACGGTCGAGGTTTGATTTAATAAATCGTCAGAGCAACATTACATCCCATAATATATCTATGTGGATTGAATCTGTGAACTGGAGCGGTCTCAGCCTCCTCGCCTCCTCCTGTCTCTTACTGCCGCTAACAGTAGAATGTGCAATCCTCACCATGAAACACTGATGATGTTTGTTCCGTCTGACGCCCAAACTCTCACTCCGGCTGACGAAGATGAGACGGAACAAGCTAATTAATCTCCATTAAGGGCTGACAGCTGCTCTGTCTGCACCGCTGGAAGCAAAGGGGGGGGGGTTGTAACGCAGAGGATTTCCATCAGCAGGGATGGAGTACGAAGCTCTGATGAATGTCAAATTGCGTTCCCCTTAACTCCCCCCCCCTCAGAGGAATGCTGACAATCACTTGTACTAACAAGTCAGGTAGTATCTCTGACGAAACAGTCAGAAACCTCTCCCTCGGGGGGTGATCTGTACTCGTCCTCTGTGTGAAGGATTGTGGGCTGTGAAGGCGGGGGGGGGCTGGAGCGGTATAATAAGGGAACAAATGGGGAGTAATGAGGGCGAATGAGATGGGAGACAGTGGGAGGAAGGCAAACACAGGCGGGAGGTGATGGAGAATAATGAGTGGGATTGAGAAGCAGGACGGAGGAAGCTGGCTTTTTCTTTTTTTTGCCTCCGTACACAAAATTTGACAGTGTGACAGGAAGCACTAATCACTGCAGCCCCCAGCTTTCTGAGTAGTGTGTGTGTGTGTGTGTGTGTGTGTGTGTGTGTGTGTGTGTGTGTGTGTGTGTGTGTGTGTGTGTGTGTGTGTGTGTGTGTGTGTGTGTGTGTGTGTGTGTGTGTGTGTGTGTCCACGCACAGGTCAGGTGGATCTGAAGGTCAGCGTCGAGGCCCTGAAGACGAACGCACTTTGCGGCAACGAGGTGGCCACCGTCCCCGACGTGGGCCGGATCGACACGGTGGTGCGCCCCCTGCTGGTGGAGGTCAGTGAGCGGCAAACAAACGTGACGCCAGCAGAACGTCTGAGTTCCACTGCTAACGAGGCCACGGACTGTCAGGGCCAGAACTTTATGGACTGTGACGCAATTTAACTTTTTCATGAATTCACTTTTTTACATCCTGTACTGTGACTTTACATTACATACTGTATTATGACCTTTATATATATATATATTTGAATGACGCACTTATAGCTCACCATCTATTCATGTCGTACTACACTATGACGTAATACCCGTGGCTGTATATGTTTAATTTGTAATACTTGTCGCGTTGACTTGTCGTCGATCTCGTTCTCCGGTTCTCTCCTCCAGGCTGAAGGAACGCCACAGATGGTCAGCCACAACGCGCTGCTCTGTCCCGCAGGTGAGCGTCAACCACCTGCGTATCAAAGGCCGTCTCCATTTCAACGCTTCATTTCATTTTGTTGGCGTTCAAACGGGTACATGTGTGAAATCTGAGCTCAGCATTTTAATCCAAACTGTGAGAGAGGAGATGTTCTGTCCGGGTCAGAAGTTCTCCCGGTTCGGTTCAGTGGGATCCATCATTGATGGTGATCGGCTGCTCACTATTGTCTCTCAGAGATCGTTTGAAACGTCGGACATAGAACAGATGGTTTTTGTCATGTTACATCCGTCATTTGGCGGCCATTTTGAAAACACGTCACTTTATTCATGTTCAAATCAAATCAGGGATACGTGTAACAAAGGTACTATTAGCTTAGCTTAGCATACAGACTGTAAACGGAGGGAAACTGATAGCCTGGCTGTGACTTTGTGTGTAGATTAATCAAACTAAATATACTGAGCTTCTGAAGGATACGCTACGCTGTGGTGTTATTGGGTGGTTATATGCTAAGCTAGTTAGCTTCATATTTAGCGCACAGACATGAGAGCAGAGCTTTGTGTGTCATTGATGAGTCTGCTGTCTGTGTTTCCAGACGGGCCGGTGGAGAAGAACATCTCCCTTTTGATGCCCGAGATGTTCGTGGCCGGATCGGCCCGGGCCTCCGTCTCCGTTCTGGGTCAGGGTCACTAGTTTATCTCGCTATCGAGACTTAGCACGCTGTCTGCTGTCAAGCTTCCAACGCGCTAAGTACGACGCATCTCTGCAGGTGACCTGATGGGCCGGGCCCTGAAGAACCTGGACCGGCTCCTGGCCATGCCGTACGGCTGCGGGGAGCAGAACATGGTGCTGTTCGCTCCCAACATCTTCATCCTCGACTACCTGCAGAGCACGGCTCAGCTGACGGAGGACATTCGGAACAGAGCGACGCGCTTCCTGAAGAGCGGTGAGTCCTTCTGTGAGCGGGTCTCAAACGGACCAGAACAACGACGCCAGGTGTGAGAAGACGAAGACGGTGAACGTTATCTAAAATCTTGTCTCACCGTATTTTAAACTGCTGTGTTCTGATATCTCGTAAGTCGTGTTGTCCATTATTCAAATGGTGTGTGTGTGTGTGTGTGTGTGTGTGTGTGTGTGTGTGTGTGTGTGTGTGTGTGTGTGTGTGTGTGTGTGTGTGTGTGTGTGTGTGTGTGTGTGTGTGTTTGTGTTAGGATATCAGAGGGAGCTCAGCTACAAGCATGACGACGGCTCCTACAGCGCTTTTGGGAAGAGTGACGAGTCCGGAAACACCTGGTCAGTAAAGGTTAAACAGAAACGAGTCACGAGTTTGATTCAATATTTAATACATCTTCAGTCATGATGGAGCACGTTTCATACATTTACACGCATCTTTAAATAACGATTTTATTCATTTTAAAAATGTGTTATAATAATAAAATAGATTTACTTGATTTATGTTGAGATTGTAGTTTTGTTAAAATCACTGGTGAAAAGCAGAAACCTCACCCACTTCACTAAAGTTTAACGTTTTAATAGTAACATGAATAACAGAATATGTTCATTTATATAAGTCCTGATGAACTGCAGTTGCATCATTGGTGAGAGAACATTTATTTAGAGCGTCGCTGGTAACAATTTCTGGGCTCAAGTCTCACACTTCATTTGATGAGAGGATCACAACACACACACACAGACACCCACAGACACACACACACACACACACACACACACACACACACACACACACACACACACACACACACAGTGTGTCCTGTTTGGCACGGGCAAGTATCCTAATAATTTACTTTATAGGGAGCCTGCCAGAAAATATTAATATTTGCATTTAATGGGCTTACAGCTCAGAGCCTCGGGGGGGATTCAACAAACCTTCTGCTGTGTGAAAGGGTGCTGGGCAGTTTGGTGTGTGTGTGTGTGTGTGTGTGTGTGTGTGTGTGTGTGTGTGTGTGTGTGTGTGTGTGTGTGTGTGTGTGAGGAGAAAACTAGAGCTCTCAAGTGTTCAGTTAAATTAGAATGGAATCGTCCAAATCCCTTTAAAATCCCAGGACTCTCTATCAAGGAGAACATTTATAGATTTTTTATTTGAAGACGCGTTGAATCAATACTGTTTGTGACCAATGGATCAACAGGACGGCGTGTTCAGTGACAGGTGTCGATTGTATCGATGAACCGACCATGCAGAGCTTTTTATCCTCTTTTACCGCAGTTGTTTTATTTTTTTTAGACCCACAAACTCGACGCAGACGCGGCAGGAAGCTGTTCTCACTGCCTCCCTGTTGACCCCTTTATTCACTGCACCGCTGCTGCAGAGCTATTAGCGCCGCTGATAAAATTGAAGCTGTTTTGCCGTCATTGTTCTCCGTATATTGTTCTGAAGCAGTCGGTCTTTTAAACGCTGCACTGCTTCTCGGTCGTATACTCGGATACTCTGGAGGCCGTTTGGCCTCGTGTGCTGTGATTAGTTTGGCGTGCCGCTAACACACCAGTCATACTTTAGTTTTAATAAACACATGGCATTTCTTCCTGGTGTTGTTCAAAACTGAAATAACGTGGTGTAACATGCTCCACACTCTACCTGCTCTGCACCAAACAGTCAACGTTAGCAGCTGACTGAGGAACATAGTGGAGCGTTTAGCAGCAAAAGAGTCAGATATTTTTGGGGGTGGAGACCAAAAACGGAGCAAAAATTAGTCGTGAGGCCAGAGACACGACTTAAGATGAATGCTGATGTTGCTGGATGTGTAAAAGAGTAATTGTTTGCACCTCCATGAGGTAATAAATGATATGTCAATGTTTACAGCTTGTTCTGCTGCCCCCAAGTGGCCAACAAATATTATATTATAGCAGGGTCCTTTCTGAATATAGTTTATGGAGCAACGGACAGAAGTTAATCCACAACCTGTACTGGTGAAGGTACATTATAACATCTTCGTGATGTGTTCACGTGTAATCTGTAAAATGTAGTTTTGGTGATAAACTTTAAAAAATCCAGTAGTTTGAAGGAGATGTTCTTTAAACGTTTTATTTACATTTATATCTATATCTTCTTTTGTGCTGATCTAATCTGTGACTCTGATACGATCCAAACTTTTATGATCCGTTGAAATATAATAATATAGTGCAATACAATACACTGTGTGTAGTGTAATGTAATCTGTCTGTAACTGGCTTCATTCCAAATGTATGAGATGTGGATATTTAACTTTCTGCTTTGTGCATCAGTGTGACACAGGAGACTCTTACAGAATGGTCCTGAAGCTGGGTTCATGTCGGGGTCACCAACACAGACACACATGGTTCATTTGTTTTCTAAAAAAAGCCTTGTGTGTGTGTGTGTGTGTGTGTGTGTGTGTGTGTGTGTGTGTGTGTGTGTGTGTGTGTGTGTGTGTGTGTGTGTGTGTCCCTCACTCCAGGCTGACGTCTTTTGTGATGAAGTCCTTCGGCGGGGCGAGATCGTACATCTTTGTGAACGACGCCCACATCACAGAATCCAGGAGGTGGCTGTCTGGACTCCAGCGCCCCGACGGCTGCATCAGATCTGTGGGGAAACTCTTCCACAACGGCATGAAGGTGACGCCGTCGGTCTGAACGAGTGTCGGGTTTTAGTTTTTTTTACGTCATCTGCTGTTTAGTGGCTTTCAGAGCTCTGCTTGGCTGAATTCTTCCTCTAAGACATAACCGCAGAATTGGCTCAATGCGAGGAGCAATTTGCATAAAGTTTCTGAGAGCAGAGATTGCCCCGGGCGCACACGCGCACACGCACACGCACACGCACACGCACACACACACACACACACACACACACACACACACACACACTCGGAGCAGAAGAAATATCCCAAACAAATTATTGAGAGCCAGTTCCTATCAAAGCAGTGTTTCCTGAAGCCGAGTAAAACCCAAAAAAGCAGTGTGTCTGAGACAAGTGATAAGTGAGTAGTAGTGTAGCGGTAATCCATACGGAAGTATCAAGATTAATGACACAGTTTACCGTTAACCATCAGAGTGTAAATAAAGTTTAACGTTAACATCACAGTGTAAATAAAGTTTACCGTTAACCATCACAGTGTAAATAAAGTTTAATGTTAACCATCACAGTGTTAATAAAGTTTAATGTTAACCATCACAGTGTAAATAAAGTTTAACGTTAACCATCACAGTGTAAATAAAGTTTAACGTTAACCATCACAGTGTAAATAAAGTTTAATGTTAACATCACAGTGTAAATAAAGTTTAATGTTAACATCACAGTGTAAATAAAGTTTAACGTTAACATCACAGTGTAAATAAAGTTTAATGTTAACATCACAGTGTAAATAAAGTTTAACGTTAACCATCACAGTGTAAATAAAGTTTAACGTTAACCATCACAGTGTAAATAAAGTTTAACGTTAACCATCACAGTGTAAATAAAGTTTAATGTTAACATCACAGTGTTAATAAAGTTTAATGTTAACATCACAGTGTAAATAAAGTTTAATGTTAACATCACAGTGTAAATAAAGTTTAATGTTAACCATCACAGTGTAAATAAAGTTTAATGTTAACATCACAGTGTTAATAAAGTTTAATGTTAACATCACAGTGTAAATAAAGTTTAATGTTAACATCACAGTGTAAATAAAGTTTAACGTTAACATCACAGTGTAAATAAAGTTTAATGTTAACATCACAGTGTAAATAAAGTTTAATGTTAACATCACAGTGTAAATAAAGTTTAACGTTAACCATCACAGTGTAAATAAAGTTTAATGTTAACATCACAGTGTAAATAAAGTTTAACGTTAATCATCACAGTGTAAATAAAGTTTAATGTTAACCATCACAGTGTAAATAAAGTTTAACGTTAACCATCACAGTGTAAATAAAGTTTAATGTTAACCATCACAGTGTAAATAAAGTTTAACGTTAACCATCACAGTGTAAATAAAGTTTAATGTTAACATCACAGTGTTAATAAAGTTTAATGTTAACCATCACAGTGTAAATAAAGTTTAATGTTAACCATCACAGTGTAAATAAAGTTTAACGTTAACTATCAGAGTGTAAATAAAGTTCTCCTGACGATGGTTCTCCTCCAGTACTCAGTAGAACGTGTGGTTCTAGTCAGGTCGAGATATCTCAGCCACACCTTGAGCACATTTCGTTAACAACAAAGGGATCTGTATCAGTTCAAATGGATCATCAATGATCAATACTTAGTGTCAGGTGATCAGTTCTTTGCTCCCTTTTTCTTTTGCGCTGATCCGATCTGAGACTCTGATCCGTGACTTTATTGATCCGCTGCTCCTCTAATGAGGAGTCACCGGTCTCAAAGAACCGGATGAGAGTTCTATCCGCTCGGCTCAGACTCGGCGTGTCCTCGGTGGAGAAGGTGAGCGCTTCGTCCCTGGGGGGGAAGGAAAGAAGAGACGAACCGTTCGGTTGAATTCAATCAACCGGTTTAATGGCTGATGGGAGTTCATGTGCAATAAAACAAGCGACGCTTCCAATCAGCAGTAACCGAATCAATTGTCACCAAGTGAAATGTGCGTCTCTCTCCCGTCATTTAATGGCATCTTGTCTGACTAATAAAGGATTGAATGGCCAAAAAATACTTAAAGAACGAGTGAAATATTGCATTTAACTTTGAGTACTCTGTCCTCATCAGGAGAAACAGTTTAATGTGTGATAACGGTAAACTTTGATAGAGTATTAACATGATTATAGATTTAGTTGAGCTCTGTAAACACACTGCAGCTTTATGTGAGAACAGTCACATCCAAGATCATTGGATAAAAAACAGCTGAATTTACCCCCAAAATATGTATACAACATAACAAAACGCATAAGAAAAGCAGCTAGTAAAGTTCCCTCAGAGAAGAGTCGTTTTTAACGTTGACTGTTTAACACTTACAGAAACATTCAGTCCTGCTGTGTTTTTGTTCTGTTAGCCGTTAGCCCCGTTAGCAGGCGGACGTTTTTGTTTTGCTAACAGCTGCTAATGGCTGCTAACGGCTGCTAACTAGCCCTCATTTCCTTCCGACATAATTATTAATTTCTTTTTGCTAAATGAAACATATACTTACAAACAAACAGTGTGAATAATTTAAAAACCATAAGAGGTTCTTTAAGCATTTGTAATAAATGAGCTCAACAAATATTAGGCTGTCGGGTCTGGCAGTATGCGAGATACATGATGCATAATCTCCTCCTGGGGGAGATGATGATAACTACAGCTGTCATTATTTGTAGTTCTTTGTTAGTTCAGGTGTAAGTGTGTCTTTGTTTGTAACAGGGAGGAGTGAGTGACGACGTGTCGCTGACGGCCTACATCACCGCCGCTCTGCTGGAGCTCGACGCCAACGCAACGGTGAGTCTGACTCCTTTATCTATATGAAATAAAAGACGGCCTTTTAGTGCATGAATGCATCATTTAATATAAATGAATTGCCAAAAACAAGTTGCCTCGCATACAACTCTAATGTTTTGGAAGCCTGCAGAGAAATGATTGGTTCGTTGATTGTTCCACTTATTAAGAGTTCTCCGCATTGACAGGACCGCGTGGTGCAGAACTGCCTGAACTGTCTCAAGGAAGCGGCGGCCGGCCAGCTGGACAACCTGTACACCACCGCCCTGCTGTCCTACACCTTCGCTCTGGCCGGAGACGTGGAGATGAAGAGCAAACTCATCACGTACCTGCATGACAAGTCCAACACTCAGGGTGAGGCGGTGAAACTATCGGCAAACGTCTGGTCTGTTCAAAAACCTTCAAGGCAGCTTCAGCACAAACATGAAACTAAAAAACGGCAACATTTTCTGTTTAGTTGCTTAAAAAAAATTGCGGTCGAAACAAAACTATTTTAAATAATGACAAGTTGAAGTGGCAGTCTGAATACAAACACTGAAAGAAGTGGCAGTAAAAATGGAAGTGCAGACAGAGGTAGAAGTTTCAGTTCAAGTGTTGAATGAAGTTGAAGTGTCAATTTAAGGTGTTGAAGTCCAAGCACTGAACAGAGAAATGTAGGCGATAAATTGTGCTGAAAGTTTAGTTGGAGTACTGAAAGCAGTTGAAGTGAGTTGAGTATGAACAATGGAAGTTTAAGTTTTTGTAGACTTGAGGGTTTGAAGTGTCGGTGTTGAAGAGTAAAGCATTGAACAGAGTTGACATTTCAACTACATTCATATTTATCTTCAACTGACATGCAAGTGTTACAAGTAGCTGAAAGCTCAGTTGAAGTGGAGACGCTGAAGTGTGTGTGTGCACTGTAAGCAGTTGAAGCGTCAGATTGACGTGTCAGCACTCACTGCAGTGAAAAGATCTTCAACTGCTTTCAGACCTTACAGTTCAGTTGTCATGTAGTGAGTGAAAGCAGTTGAAGTGTCGGTAAGAAATGTAAGGGACGAAAATGTCATTTAAAGGTTAGAAGGTTGTGAGGAACATTTAACTGATTATGATCTCAATTTCATAAAGATGCCACTATAAGACCTAAAGAAGTAAAGGAAAGCACCAGCGAGAAGAGAGAACCAGTAAAATGAGGTTTTCTAAAGAAACACTACCGCTTTAGTCCACAGGGACCGCCAGAATCAACACAACATGAACGTTAACAAGACGACACAATGGGTCTCCTGCTGAAAGCAGAGCGAGCTTGAAGATTCTACCAATGCATTTATTATTTATTATTGATATTGTCTGGCCTGTGCTTTGTTTTCTGTAAGCGTAGTATTTTTATTAGACTCAGACTCAGCAGCGTTCTTGATATCGGCCCATCGCTCGTTAACGCCGAGGAAGTGAAGAGAGGCGCTCTGCTGCTCAGAGACCTGCTCGTTATAGTTTATTCATATTGAACGTGTCGCTCACAAAGTCAACGACTCTGGAGACGGACCGATCCCCCGTTTCATTAAATGTTGTCTTTGACCTTCGCTTTTTTTGTTTTTATTTACATTTTTATTTTTAAATGACGATAAAAAGTTGTCTTTAGAAAGTCTTGATAGCAGCTGATGAAACGTAAAGCAGCCTCTGTAACACTTCGGTCTGTGTAGATCTTCCTGCTCGTTGATTTAAGTGCTCAGTGAGTCGTCTCTAAGCTTCTAATGGAGGAACTCCACCGCTCTCACCGGCAGATGGCATCCGTCACTGGAACAGAGCCGGGGCTTCTGGGAAAGGCCTGGACTCTTTGGAGGTGGAGATGACGTCCTACGTGCTGCTGGCTCTGCTCTCCGGTCCGGTTCTGCCAAACTTCGGGTTGGATTACTCCTCGGGCATCGTCCGCTGGCTCGCCCAGCAGCAGAATCCGTTCGGGGGCTTCTCCTCCACACAGGTGGGACGGATCACACACGGGGGGGGGAGGGGGGGGTTTAAACGCTTCCCATAAACCACCTCTCTCTGCTCCTTCAGGACACCGTGGTGGCCCTCCAGGCTCTGGCAAAGTACGGCGCCGCCACCTACAGCGCGGAGGGCCGCACCACGGTGACGGTGACGTCGTTGGGAGGCCCGGACAGAGAGTTCACGGTGGATCGGAACAACCGGCTGCTGTACCAGGAGGAGAAGCTGAGCGAGATCCCCGGAGAGTACGCCGTCCGAGCCCGGGGCCAGAGCTGTGTGCTGGCTCAGGTACGTTCAGAGACGTGACGAGCGTGGAGGCCGAGGAAGACGTAGCCTTTATTCATAGCAATAACATCAGTGGTTCCTGATATCTATTGATGGTTTATTGTTCCGTCATAAATGAATGTTGGTGACGTCTGTCCACAGATCTCCATGCATTACAACGTTCCTCCTCCTCCAGACTTCTCCGCCTTCAACGTCTCCACCAACATCATGGCCAAATGCAAGATCAGCCGGCCTCAGCTCATCCTCTTTGTGCACGTCAGGTACTGTGTGTGTGTGTGTGTGTGTGTGTGTGTATAAACGTGGGGTCAGAATGAAGTTTTGCTGATTTATTTCTATATTTATTTACTTTTTCTTTGTCATGTTTTAAATATGACTTCATGTTTTCTTCCAGGTGAGTTTTAATTTACATAACTTGCTAAACACACAATATATACCTGGTGTTTAGAGTGCATGGAGACATTGTGTAAAGTGTGTGTGTGTGTGTGTGTGTGTGTGTGTGTGTGTGTGTGTGTGTGTGTGTGTGTGTGTGTGTGTGTGTGTGTGTGTGTGTGTGCGTGTGTGTGTGTGCAGGTACCAGGGCAGGAGGGAGGAAACCAACATGGTCATCATCAACATCAAACTGCTGTCTGGATACATTCTGGATAAAAGCTCCCTGAAGCTGGTCAGGAAACGGATACTTAAATACTACCAGGCTGTTAAATACCTTTGACATAGTACTTCATGTTGTGTAGTATTCTGAAGGCAGCATGCTTTGTGTGTGTTGTAGCTGAAGAGCGACCGCTCGGTGAAGCGCGTGGACATGGACGAAGGATTCATCAACATCTACTTAGATGGGGTACATCAGTGCAGCCTTTACTTCCTGTTATGATGAGTCAGCATGACGATGATTTGACTGGTTTGTTTGTGGTTGCAGCTGAAGAAGGATGAGACAAAGATCCACAGTGTGACCCTAGAGCAGGACATTGCTGTCAGGAACCTGAAACCAGCTGTGGTCAAAGTCTACGACTACTACCAGACCAGTAAGAGCTTCAGTCTTCTCTTTCTGTTAATGTCAGCGATTCCCGGTTTTCTTCACCTTACCATTGGTCCTCTGGGTCTCTGGGTGGCGTCTAGGGACTCTATAGTTCTGCTGGAGGACCTTAAGCGTCTATGGAGAAGGACTTTCGATTGGCCTTTCGTTTCTTTGCAGATGATGTGGTTGTGTTGCTTTCATCATACCGGGACCTTCAGCTCACACTGGGGCGGTTTACAGCCGAGTGTGAAGGTGTTGAGCTGATGGTCAGAACCTCCGAGTCTGAGGCCAGAGCTCTGTGCTAGAAAATCTGGATTTAAGCGTGAAAAGTTTGCTCCGAACAAACTTTAACTTTGCTGTGCACTGATACAGGAGTTGAAATTGTGACTTTTTTCCCGCCTTTCAGTCGGTTTGGTGTTAGATCTACCATATGAAACTAGATGACTTGGCCCATCGTGTTTCCTCTGCTGTTGATCTGATGTGTGTTTGGTTTTGTTTTCAGGCGACGTGGCGGTCACTGACTACACTTCCCCCTGTGCAGAGTGTAAGTAATCTTTTACTGCGATGTAGTAGAAGTAGCACAGAGGAGGTACTACTCAGCAGGACAGTTAGGATCTGTCTACACATTTCCAGATATCTTTGAAAACCAGTATTTTCCTCTAAGTCCAGGTCCATCGTCCACACGCAGTTTGAGTTACTGAAACGTTTTGAAGAATCGGTCCTTTAGTCTTCAGTGACTTTGTTTCCATTTGAACACGTAAAACGAAGCATTAGCGAAACGATAACTTTGTACAATCAATATTACGCATGCTCACAACCACAATGGTGGACGATGTACAAAAAAAGCTATAATTTGCTACTATGGTTTAACTATCGTTTGATTTGTAAATATCGTCAAAGAATCTTCTTCTCTGGTTTTTGATGAATCGTTGACGTAGCTTTTATCGCCACCTACTGGCACGGCGAAGTTGTGTTTTTAGTGTGGACAGAATTTTTAGTAAAGAGTAAAATTAGTTTTCCAAATCTTTTTTTTATCAAACATCACAAGCGATTTAATGTATCATATCAAATGTATCGTATCAAAATCACATGAATGTTATTTCTCTGAAATTATTACTCTCGTCAGAGTATGTTGGTAGTTTAAAGGTTAATAAGTTAATAAGTGAACGTGTTTTCATTCCAGACGACAGCGTCAACGAGCTGTGAAACCCACGAGTGAATCGCCTCCGGGACGTCTTTCACTTTGAAGAAAGAAACTTCTAGATGTGAATTTTAATTTTTAGACCGTTTAATTGTTTTTATTCCCTTTTTTTTAAACTTACTTTTCCAGCTGTGTTTCATTGTGGCTGAATTCCACTTTTAAGGAAAACATTTCTACCTTTTTCATATTTTAGCTTCCTCGTTAGTAAAGAACCAATAGTCAGTAGCTGCTGCTGTCTCCGTCCTCAACACTGGAACCGTCTCATCAGGACCGCTGAGCCCAAGAAAAGACCACGACATTCTGCAACAGTTCTGGTTTCTTTTAATAGATTTGACAAAATCCATATTATTCATACGTGAAGTCAACGCATGAGACATACAGGGTACCAATAACACAGTATGGTCCGAGTAGTGTGTGTGTGTGTGTGTGTGTGTGTGTGTGTGTGTGTGTGTGTGTGTGTGTGTGTGTGTGTGTGTGTGTGTGTGTGTGTGTGTGTGTGTGTGTGTGTGTGTGTGTGTGTGTGTGTGTGTGTGTGTGTGTGTGAAACAGGATCTACTTTCTAGAAAAAAACAAGTTTTGTGTGTGTGTTGCTGTACCAGTTTTTAAAAAACAAAGGTAGATTGATACATCACTACCATACAATTTGAAATGTAACTGACTGACAATAAAATTTCTAAAATGACAAAAATAAGTAAAAATTGTACTTCTCTTTAATACAATACTGTTTCATTTCAATAGCACGATTATTATTATTATTTTCATTCCGGCATCATCCTCTTTACAGTATATTTAGTTTCCTTTCTTTTCGACATCGATCACCACGGTAACGTATTCACCTACTAATCAACAGACGTGTTGAAGAGTTTGCTTTGTAAAGTAAAGGCAAGGGGACAGAATATATTAAGGTCTCTTCACTAGTTATTTTTTATTTTTTAAAGAAGTAAACGTGTCACTATCTCAGGCACCACAACCATAAATTATTATTATTACTGTACCAACACATGAAACTAAACAACAGTTCCACATGCTCAGAACATCACAGCGTAGCTTCAGTCGTGTTCACGATCGATAGAACGAGACGATCGGCGAGTTCCTCGGGCCTCGGCTCACAGTGGGGATTCAGAGACGTATGGAATTAAAACTTTAGTAAACAGACTTAATAAGGCAAACAACTACAATCAATAAATATTTAAATATATATATATATTATACCAAATTTCCAAAGAGTATAGTGTCGTATCACCATTTATTTTCATGTCTAATCTAAGCCGTCGAGAATTTACGTCACTAGCATTTTCACTCAAGTTGAAACTTTATTTATTTTTACACGTACATACATACGCGTTTACGCCTAAACAACGCTATTTTGAGTGTCGATAGAGCAGCTATGATGTTAGCTTATAGTCTAGCGCCGATCAAGCCAAACTCCATTGAGAAAACACGCGTTTTAAAAGATGTTCGCTCGTCGTCATGCAGCCAAAACTGACAAAACATGAATTTTGACTTTTTACAAATCTGTATTATGTTGTTATTTCGGGGTTCACACAGCTCTAGTGTGGCTCAATAGATACAGTGAAACATCTTTACTTTAAGTAGATTAGCGACTGAACTAGCTGATCCCCACTGTGCTCGGGGCCTCATCGCGTCCCCGTAGTGGAGCTACAGGCGCTAACCTGTCCACCTAGTGCGAGTACGTCTCAGGTGAACTAAGTAAAATGCATTCATACGATTGAAGCCTTTCCAGCGAGGCTGCGCAGGACTCACACAGACGACAACAACACGGTCAAGGCACAGTTCAGAATCGTCCATCCTGTGTTTGTGTGGTCTCTGTAGCGCCCTCTAGTGGTTGCTGCTTCAGGCTGGCAGTGACGGTGCCCCCCCCCCCCCGGCTAGCTGTAGTCGCGTCATCAAGTTAGCTAAAAGGCTACTTGGCTTATTTTTTTCTTCTGTTAATACGCGTGTTCAACATATTCAGGACTGAGAATGTGGAACGCTATGGTCTGACCAATAAAATGGGCTTTTGTGTTTTGGGGAGTCAGGAACTTCTGAGTGTTGGATATCATCCTGTCCTCAAACTGCCATTTTTTAAAATGTTGTTTCGCTTGCTTAGCCTAGCTTAGCACAAAGACCGGAAGCCCTTCAACATGTCCATTAATTCCTGACACCTCTGAGGACATTATCCCCGCTTAAACCACGGTCACAATTAAGACCATTCTTTTATATTTTCATGCATTTTGCAACCAAAATCTTAAGTTTTTCACAACTCTAACTGTGACCCTGAGGGTTCGCTAATACCTGGAACAATCATTACCATCCCATAAGGTTCTTATGCAATGGAAACGTTCACTGCTCCAGGAAATAGGACGGTACCTTTAGATACGACTTGGCAACAAGGGCTAGTTCTAATCCGTTTAGCTACGAGCCAGAAAGCTAACGTTATGCTAGCAAGACTAAAAGTCAACATTACGTATGATTGACAAAAAGTAAATATAATTTGACAGTATGTTTAACAACAAGACTAGCTATCTATTCAGCCATGTCGTTGTCCCCAAATAAACATAGCCAGGCTAGCTGTTTCTCAATCCTTATGCTAAGCTAGCTGTCTCACAGCTCTAGCTTCATATTTATCATTCGAATAAGGGAGTGGTATCAATCTTCTCGTCTAACTCTTGGCATGAAAGCAGCTAAACCTAAGAGAATGAAGCTAGAGCCAGGAGACTGTTAGCTTAGCTAAGCATTAAGACTGGCCCATCCAAGAAGTAGTCCCAACACGCTACTGCATGCTAAACCACAACTTATAGTTCCTTTGTTTAAAGCTCTGACATTATCTCATTTGTTTAGATGTTCTGGAAAGCAGATGTTTTTCTAATCAGTTTCCATGCTTTATGCTAAGCTAACTGTCTCACGGCTCTAGCTTCATAATTAGCATACAGCTATGAAAGTGGTATCAATCTTCAATATTTGTCTAACTCTTAGCATGAAAGAGCTAAGAGAATGAAGGTAGAGCCAGGAGACTGTTAGCGTAGCTTAGCATTAAGGCAGATGATTTTTCCCCTGCTTCCAGTCTTCATGCTAAGCTAACTGTCTCACAACTCCAGCTTCATAATTAGCATACAGATATGAAAGTTGCATCAATCTTCAATCTTTGTTTAACTCTTAGCATGAAAGCAGCTAGAGTGATAAGACGGTTAGCTTAGCTTAGCATTAAGGCAGATGATTTTTAGCCGTTTTCCCCCTGCTTCCAGTCTTCATGCTAAGCTAACTGCCTCCTGGCTCTAGCTTCGTATTTAGCACACACTTGGGTCAGAAAATGCGGATTTCTGTCAAACTAATGCACTTGGTCCTTAAAAGAATGTAATTCTTCTGGGTTTAGCGGCGTATTTGACCATCGTATTGGTGGAACCATAGTGAGTCTGCATGGTGGAGTCCTGAGCTGCAGAGGGTACTTTGGTAAACCTGTGTGAATGTAGTGTGACCCGGATGAAGCTCAGGAGAATAGTGTCAGTGTTCAGAAGTCTAAGAGCAGCACTGAGGTGAAGTGGACTTTAATGTGTTTCACTGTTACAGACAAAGAGAGCTGCTCTGTTTCTATCCTTTCTCTTCACACACACGTAGAAGACGTCTCTAAACTGTAGAACCCTTTGATTGAAACGGTCTAAACAAAACATTGGCATTATGTCATTTGGCAATTTTCTCTATAAGTAAAAAAAGAAAGAAAGAAAGGAAACAAATGATACAAAAGGTTCAACAAACAGATCTCCATTTGGCAATATAGAAAGGCTTTTTAAAAGTCTTTTGACAGTTATACATTTTGGTTTATATACAGATGTGTGTGTGTGTGTGTGTGTGTGTGTGTGGCCTCCCTTTTTCAATCCAAACTGAATCACGTAGAAAACGTGGAGGTGAAAACATCTACACCATAAAATCGAAGTGTGAGATTTAAAAAAAAGGAAACAAGGCGCTGTGTGTCCGGAAACAGGAAACAGGAAACAGGAAACAGTCCCTGCCGAAAAACCCCTAATCTGCTCGTCACCTGCGCTCTGATCTGATCTGATCTGATGTGTAACGCGTCCGTCAGTTCATGAACTGCGTGTATCCCTCCGCCCCCGTGACGATCACGTCCATCCAGATCCGCATGGCGTCGGCGGCGGGGGCCACCATGTAGTACAGCCGGTCGTGGGTCTTCACGCAGAAGGTCAGCGAGGGGTTCGGACTCTGGAGGAACCAGAGAGAGACAAGCTAGAATCTAGACCTTCAACAGCTGTTTACGAACAAAGACATAAATAATATGTTATATAGTCCACTGGTGGGCCTCAGAGCTCCATCTAGTGGGCCAACGAGGTGCTGCCAATCGGTTAGATTCAATTAAGAATGACATTTTAGGGGTAATTTAATAAACTAGTTATTTTTTGCATCTAAATGTGCTCAATAATTAACGTAAGTGACCAGATTAAAATGCACTATTTCAATAACTAGTTACACGTTTTCACTGTTAGCTGCTAACGCGACGCAAAACTGATTCTTAAAACAAAAAAGTACAAAGTGTGGAAAGAAATTTGAATAAATAACATTTGGATAAATTATTTATTTTGGTAGAACACATTAACGGCTTATTATTTTTTAGGAAGGCAGTCTTTGGAGGTTTTTTCTTAATCAGAGGTGGACGTTTGAAACGTAATGTTAGTTTTTAGTATTTTAGATTTTTCGTGCAAAGAAACGAGAATAAATATTATTTCTGGTTATAATCTTCAGGCTCAACTTGATCAAGTATTAAATGTGACGATGAGAAGAGTTCATCAGAGGTAGAATAATAAATACTGAGTGTAACGTGATACATGAGAGGAACCTCAAACATATAAAAGAACAACACTGATTTCATGAAAACCGTCTGTTCTATTTCTTCGTCTCTCGTTCCACTCGTCTTCATCACTCCTCTGTTGTGACATTGAAGAGACAAGTGGAATCAAAGTTCCACAGTTGATCACAGTAAGTCAGCGTGCGACAGGCCAACACACACACACACACACACACACACACACACACACACACACACACACACACACACACACACACACACTCTCTGAAGATGAGGAGCAGCTTTGTGTCAGTGACGAGACGATCATGAAGAAAAGAGAAAAATGGCCAAAAACGACACCTCAGGTTCTAGAGAAGGTTCCTCTAACAGACGTCTGTAGAACCTCTGAACCCTGAACCTGTTCTGTGGTACATGACGGTCCTGAACCTCCATCCTAACAACCGTGACTAGACGCAGAGACAACTACTACAGAAATACATTCATCATTAAAAAATGTATTTCTTTGATCATTTGTTTTACAAAAAATGGAAAACAATAGAATCTAAATATGTTAAAAGTTTCCACAAGTGTTCAAAAAGTCAGAAACAATGTCTCCGTTATATCATTAAACTATTGACATGTTTCAACCTCTCCTCCTCTCTCTCCTCCCTCTTTCCTCCTCTCCTCTCCTTCCTCCTCTCCCCCCTCTCTCCTCTCTCTCTTCTCCTCTCCTCCCTCTCTCCCTCCTCTCCTCTCTCCTCTCCTCTCTCTCCTCTCCTCTCTCTCTTCTCTCCCTCCTCTCCTCACTCCTCTCCTCTCTCTCCTCTCTCTCTTCTCCTCTCCCCCTTCTCGCCCTCCTCTCCTCTCTCCTCTCACTCCTCTCCTCTCTCTCTTCTCCCCCCTCTCTCCCTCCTCTCCCCCCTCTCTCCTCTCCTCTCTCTCTCCTCCCTCCTCATGACTGTTGGTCTCTGATTTCACAGTTTAATGTTTTTACACAATCTGGTTAAAGTGAACTCTTTATTAGAGGAGAGACTTATAATGAGGACATAAAGAATAAAATGATGAAACATCAACTTTAAGTTTTGTTTTGGCTGATTTTTCTGACGAACTGTTCGTCACACACGATGTGTTCAAGGACCGTTGGAAAGATGACAATCTGACGATAATGTCTGTTTTTACAGCTTCTGGCTGAGATGAAAGGTGACGTTTTGGGGTTCAGAGGGTTAAACAGTGGATCTACCTGCTTCAACACATGACATGTGACCAGAGTGTAAGCAGATCACTGGTTCACTGGTTCAGGCAGGATTAACAACTCAAACAGGAAGTGGAACATGCTTCAGTGGGGGGGGGGGGGGGGGGGGGGGGGTGATACATACACTGGTCACGTTCAGGTTGAATAATCCCCTCTGTGACGGCAGCCGGAGCAACAACACAAAACAAGAAGCAGAAGCAAAAA
>NW_027176262.1:1633723-1641223 GCF_023349555.1 Cebidichthys violaceus | reverse complement strand
CTCCAGCACCATGAGAATATGCAGCAGAAGTTATAGATCTGACGGTTAGTATTGCAGTCTCCTTCATGAGGACACAAAGAGAGGAAGCCGGTAGAAACCATCGCTCCTCTCATTGATCGATGGACAGCTGTGGAGCCTCATCCATCACGCTGCAGACTGAAGAACCGTAGAGCTCTCTCACCCTCGACTCAATAAGTCTGGCCTTCTCCAGCTGAGCCTCCCTCAGCATCTTCTCCATCTCCTCGATCTTCACGGCGTCCGCTCCTCCGGCACTGAAGTCAAACAACGAGGCGTTATTACACGACGGTCACACGACAAATCAAGCAATACAAAAAGTAATGCTGGTGTTGGTGTGAGTGATGAAGTGGTGAAGTTTGATGGTGATATCTACTAGTTCATGTTGTGACCCTCTTCACCTGGAGACTCTTCTAAATGTCTGGACTTTAACTAAACGTCTCTTCAAAAGGACCTTTAACTAATATGTCCACAACATGAAACAAGAATATTGAACCTGATTTTATCCAATGTTCACATTTATCTTCTGGAAATGGATGAAAATTAGCGCATATTCAACAAGGTGATGATATTCATCTCTATCGTTTCCTCGCTCTCGTCTTCATTAAGCTCTAAATGACCCGAGTCGTTAATCTGCCTCCTGAGAGTCGTTGACAGGTGTCTGAAGTCAACACGCTGAGCTTTATGAACAGGCGAGACGACCTGAGGACAAAGACGTCACCTGAGGACAAAGACGTCACCTGAGGACAAAGACGTCGCCTGAGCAGAGAGTTTAACCCTCTGAAGCCCAAAACAAAAGAGCTCGTTTCCTACTACTCCGTTCATCTCAGCCAGAAGCTGCAAAAACAGACATTATCGGCAGATTCTCATCTTTCCGACAGTCCTTGAACACATCGTGTGTGAGATGTCTGCCATCAGTGGCACAGACCACAGTGTACTTGTACCTGGACATGTTGTCGGGCGAGCAGGCCGAGTTGTTCCCCGTGGACACGCTGGTGTCCATGCTGTCGGAGCTCTCCAGGCTCAGCGTGTCGTAGGGCTGCTCGCCGGCCGCCGGCGGCTGGTGGTGCAGGATGGAGTGGTGGACCAGCGGAGGGGGGGGGTGGCCGTAGACCATGACGGGAGAGTAGGAGGGGGACGAGGACGACGAGGTCATCAGGTGGGACTGGGAGCCGTGGAGCGCCTCCCACTGACACTGGGCCTCCACCGCCGCTCGCTGCTTGAGCTCCGCCAGACGGCGCCGCTGCTCCTCGATCACCTGATGACCTGTGAGGAGGAGGAGGAGGAGGAGCGAGGAAGAGGAGGAGAGTGACCATCAGTGGGTGTTCGGATTCTCGGCCTGCAAGCAGCGCGTCAGCAGAGCTCCATTTGTTTCCAGAGCTCAGCCTCTGATGCTCCTCATAACGGACCTGTCGGAGCTCGTCCAACATGCAAGATTCATTGTCCACCAGCAGGAGCAACTCATGGAAGATTGATGGAAGAAGAAAGAGCGTTTTCAATGCGTTACAGACAAAAGAACAAGAGATGAAAAGAAATGTCAGAGGAGGGGGAGGAGGAGGAGGAGGAGGAGGGGGAGGGAGACGAGTTAACGACACACCAGAGAAGGAGGAGGATGAAGATGAAGAGAGGAGCCTGAAATGAACTGTTGTCAAAGTTCTGGTTAATGTTTGACAGATGAATCAATAAAAGTAACCTGCTGGACTGAAGACAGTCTTTAGTCTCTCTGCTCCTGATGGGCTGAGTCCTCTTACAACGTTATGAATGATGATTTAACATCTCTAACGGTCTGTGTGGCAGAGGTCTGTGTGTGTGGTGGTCTGTCTGTGTGGAGGTCTGTGTTTAGGTCTGTGTGGAGGTCTGGGTCTGTGTGGAGGTCTGGGTCTGTGTGGAGGTCTGCGTGTGTGGAGGTCTGTGTGGAGGTCTGGGTCTGTGTGGAGGTCTGTGTGGTGGTCTGTGTGGAGGAGGTCTGTGTGTGTGGTGGTCTGTGTGGAGGTCTGTGTAGTGGTCTGTGTGGAGGTCTGGGTCTGTGTGGAGGTCTGGCACAGAACCAGCACGTGTTCCGGTGTCGGTACCTTTCTGCTGCAGAGCGATCTGTCTCTTGGTCTCAATGTCCTGCAGGGTTGCAGCCAGGTTCCTGGGCAGACTGCCGGTGCTGTTGGGCGCCAGCAGGGGGCTCTAGTGGGTCAGAGGGGGGCGGACATCAGAGACGCATTAAGAAGAAGAAGAAGAAGAAGAAGAAGAAGAAGAAGTGGGTTTAGAGGATGAATCAGAGGCTGTGGTCTACCTTTGAGCTGGAGCTGCGTCCCAGTGTTGCCGCTCCGTGCTGCAGAGGAGACGCAGACCTGGGCTGATACAAGGAGAGGCCTGGATCACTGTCCAGCTTAGACCGGAACACCTGGGGGGGGGAGAGATCCACATCAGTGGGAGGGATGATAGGTTCAAGCACCTGCTGGGACACTAAAGGTTGGACGCCATGTGTTAGAGACCCTGGTGTCCTGCTTTAATCCAGGTTCTCCAGAACAGACTCTGGACCAGATGTGTCCTGAAGGGGGTCCGTTCAGGTCCACAAAGAGACATGAAGACAGACTCGCTTCACTCAGTCTGTTGCGTCTCTGGTCGGCTGTGATCCACGTCGTCTCTCACTTTTCATATTTGTGAATAAAGGTTTAGCAGTTTGAATAATGACGACCGATTAAAAGCTTTTAAAAGACAGTTCAGTGACGAACGAGTGTCTCATGACTTTAGACTTTAGTGAAGCCGGGACATTTTGCTATTGAGGTTTTCGGTGGGGGGGGGGTCTGAAGTGTCAATCAAGAGGTCTCAGAGACGCCCCCCCCAAGAGAACCCCCGATCAGCATCGAGTGCTGCTGAACTAGACGTTAAAATAAAACGCTGGATTTAAGAAATCAAAGGCCAATCAGCATATCAAAGACACACACACACACACACACACACACACACACACACACACACACACACACACACACACACACACACACACACACACCTTTGATCCGTTAATGCTGCGTTCATGTACCGTGGGAGTTTCTGTGTGTGTTAACGACTTGACGTTCAAAGCGGTGACTTGAAAGTGTTTCTCTCAGCTTTACACACTTCCTGTTTTACAACAACAAAAAGTCCCAGCATGCAGCTGGCTTCATCAGCTCACAGCAGAAGTGAACGCAGTGTTGTTAATGTTCATTTAATGGAGATTATTTTATTAATAATAATAATAATAATAATAATGATAATTCATCCGCTGATCGTTTCCCCTTCAACAGACTGCTGTGGTTACTGAGGACCTTCTAGAAACACAGGAGGGAGTTCTTCAGTAGCTGAGGGCTAACACTTAGAGATCAAAGGGTTCTCCTCAGAACATCCTCAGGACATTCTTATGCTGATTTTATTCTACAAGCTGGTTTCACTGAGTTTGAGAGGAACCTTAGTGAAGTTAGGACTCTTTGTCTTCCTTAAAGTGTCTCTGAGCACCAGAGTCCCTTTAGAAAACCTCTCATTCTACTGCAGCAGGGTCTGACAGTCTGACCCTCTCAGTCCTGGTTCTGGTTCTCCTGTACCTCCCTTCCCTCCAGCGGGTCCAGTAATATGTCCTGGATCTCCAGCAGAGAGGAGAAGCTCTGCTCCTGGAGGAGGAGGAGGAGATGATGCTGCTGCCGGGAGCTGAGCTCTCCTCCTCCCTCTGGAGCTCCAGACTGCAGGTGAAGCCGGATCTGGGTCTGTCCACGGTGGACCAGGTCTCTGCTGGAGGATCTGGGTCTGTCCACGGTGGACCAAGTCTCTGCTGGAGGATCTGGGTCTGTCCATGGTGGACCGGTCTCTGCTGGACTCTGAGCTGAAGGAAGTTCTGGTGAACCTGCATGAGTTCATCTGGTTTCACCAGAATCCGACCCGGTGGCTCTGATGACATCATCAAGAATAACTCTATAGAAACAGACCATCTTCTTTCTGATGGTCTCTGTACTGATGGAGGTCTGATAGAGGATCAGGACTACACTGAGACTGGTTCAGGACTAGATAGAAGTTCACACACACACACACACACACACACACACACACACACACACACACACACACACACACACACACACACACACACACACAGCAGAATAAGTGGGAAAGAAGAAGAAGAACCCTCTACCTGCAGAACAGGTCTGCGACCCGACTTGGCCGGCAGAGAGGGAGGAACGAGCTGGACTTGGTCTGACATCAGGTCCTGGTACCACTGCTCTAAATCTAGCTTGGGGAGGCGAGGCCTACTACAGTCAGACTGGTACTGCAGAGACCGGCAGAGAGGACACAAAGACGAGAAGAAGGAGAGGTTAGAAAGCATTCAGAGACAGAGAGGACCGTGAACCGGATCAAGAGGTCTACAACGAGTCTTCTTCACGCTTCACACCCTGCAGCTGCTTTCTGACCCACTTTCATGTTCTAATTCACTGGAGCCAGAAATGTGTTCAGTTCCTCTACAGCAGCATCTTAAAGAACAACTCTCTGCACCTACAACTGCAGCCATGAAGGAAAGAGGGGAGGACAGAGGGAAGGAAAGGAAGGAAGCACACTACCTCCAGAGAGAGAGAGAGGGAGGAGCCGTGAGGGGAGAAGGCGGGGTCTACGGGTCCGGACTGCAGGGGCTGACGAAGCGGGGACGTAGGAGACGACTCCACCTTCGGCATCCCGTACATGTGATTCAACTGACCCACTGTCACGTACTCCTTCAGGAGGACAGACGGGAAGACAGTGAGGAGACAGACAGTGAGGAGAAGAGAGAAGACAGTAAGGAGAGGAGACAGTGAGGAGAGGAGACAGACAAACAGTAAGGAGAGGAGACAGACAGTAAGGAGAGGAGACAGACAGTGAGGAGAGGAGACAGACAGTGAGGAGAGGAGACAGTGAGGAGAGGAGACAGAGAGTAAGGAGACAGAGAGTAAGGAGAGGAGACAGACAGTAAGGAGAGGAGACAGTAAGGAGAAGAGACAGACAGTAAGGAGACAGAGAGTAAGGAGAGGAGACAGACAGTAAGGAGAGGAGACAGTAAGGAGAGGAGACAGTGAGGAGAGGAGACAGACAGTAAGGAGAGGAGACAGTGAGGAGAGGAGACAGACAGTAAGGAGAGGAGACAGTAAGGAGAGGAGACAGACAGTAAGGAGAGGAGACAGTGAGGAGAGGAGACAGACAGTAAGGAGAGGAGACAGTGAGGAGAGGAGACAGACAGTAAGGAGAGGAGACAGACAGTAAGGAGAGGAGACAGTGAGGAGAGGAGACAGACAGTAAGGAGAGGAGACAGACAGTAAGGAGAGGAGACAGACAGTGAGGAGAGGAGACAGTGAGGAGAGGAGACAGACAGTAAGGAGAGGAGACAGACAGTAAGGAGAGGAGACAAACAGTGAGGAGACAGACAGTAAGGAGACAGAGAGTAAGGAGAGGAGACAGACAGTGAGGAGAGGAGACAGTGAGGAGAGGAGACAGAGAGTAAGGAGACAGAGAGTAAGGAGAGGAGACAGACAGTGAGGAGAGGAGACAGTGAGGAGACAGAGTTCACAGTGTCGTCCTGCATCATGAAGCAGTAAACAGAAACATTCTTAAACTGAACATATTGAACAAAATGTCCTCTAAACATATTCACTAACATACAGAAATACATATTCATAAAATCACTCTTCATGTCTTTAGAGACTTGATGGATTGATTCAAGACATTTTAAAACTGATTAAGAACTTATTATTATTATTATATTCATGAACTACAAGACTTTAAGGATCCACAATAAATATAAAAACATGTTTCATCATTTCATCTAACCCTCCACTCATGTTCTGTCTCCCTCTGACTTTCAAATACAGGAATAAAAAAAAAAATTAAAAAAAATATATATATATAAAATAAAACCCAGCCCTGCATGTTGTACAACTAGAGTTGTGTTTTACAGGATCAAGAATAACGTTTTATCAGTTATTAATACAAAATACCAGCTTGTGGTTGATGCTACAGACAGGAAGTGATGGTAGAGACAGACAGGAAGTGATGCTACAGACAGACAGGAAGTGATGGTAGAGACAGACAGGAAGTGATGCTAGAGACAGACAGGAAGTGATGCTAGAAATAGACAGGAAGTGATGCTACAGACAGACAGGAAGTGATGCTACAGACAGACAGGAAGTGAAGCTACAGACAGACAGGAAGTGATGCTACAGACAGACAGGAAGTGATGCTACAGCCAGACAGGAAGTGATGGTACCTCGCCAGCTAACGCAGCGTCTACAGCTAACAAGCGGCCGTGAGAGGCGGAGCTTCTGCCGTACATCTTACAGACCTCCGACAGCTTCATGTACTCCTGAGCACCAGGAGCCAACAACAATCAGACAGGATGAGAACAGGAACACACACACACACACACACACACACACACACACACACACACACACACACACACACACTTAACCCGACTGTTTGATTCCTGGTATTACAGCTAAACGGACGGACACACAGGTTCACACCAAGCAACACAAAGTGCTTCTTGAGCATCACAACATGCTACACTGATGCTGTTAGTATTATATTATTTGTATAATTATTTGTTGTTTACAACTGAAATGTAATCACTTTCATTCTAATTGAGAGTTTAGTTTGAGGGTGATGACATTTGAAAACCTTAATAAAAGCTCAAAATGTGTAAATAAAGACATTCAGTACAGCCGTGGTGTCCTTTTATGTCTCTTCCACCACATCAGTGAGCTCGTGACAGACAGACAACTTGAAGTGAAAGCTGCAGCGCTGACACCTCTGTGAACGTTGTTTCATGGAGGACAATTAGAGTTAAAGTGTGAGGACAGCAACAGTACGACGGGGGACATTTGGGCTACAAGCTCTGTTTAAAGCGTCCAACTCTTGACTCGTCGTCATTGAACAGGTTAGTTTGCTCTCCACACACTACGACCACCACAGGTCTCTACATTAGAGGAGTTAGAGCAAACCACAGCCAGTTAAAGGCGTAAGTGAGTTCCCTCACCTCTCTCATGGCCGTGGAGGACTTGGGGAAGCTCCTCCCACCCGTCAGGCCGTGGTACCTCTTCTCCAGAGCCGACAGCCTCTCCTTCTCCTGAACAACAACAACACATGTTAAGTCACAGGCTGCGTTAACCAAATAAGTCATTTTTTTGTGGCGCTCATGCTGCAGGATCTTCTTCCACCGGTGAAGCGACTGATCGCGTGATGGAGAAACCCTACGAAGAGTCAACCGTACCTTCTGGAGCATTTGCAGAGTGAGCGTCCGGTCTTTGGCGAGCCGCTCGCACTCCTGGGACGCCTGCAGGCCGAGCTGGCTGGCCTGGTTCTCCAGAGCCGACACCTTCTCCTGAAGAACGCAGAACGGGGGAGAAAGAGGTTCTTATCGCAAGCCGAGCTACGGAAGCCCCGAGAGGCCAATAACGAACTTTCTAAATCCCAGAGAGGAAGGATGCAAACAGCTAT
>NW_027176262.1:1623723-1628723 GCF_023349555.1 Cebidichthys violaceus | reverse complement strand
CCAGACGACCGGCGCCGCCCGAACCCGGCGAGTCCTCGTGCTGCAGGAGAGAGAGAGAGAGAGAGAAGGAGGTGAAGAGGAGGAGCGGCGTGCTGACACATTTATCCTGACTACTGATATTAATAAAATAAAATTCAAAAATATATAATAATATAAAATATTAAATAAATAATATTAAATATTAAATAAATAATATAAAACAATAATATAAAATATAATATAAAATATGATATAAAATAATGACCTTGATCATTCCTGCAGAGTTCTACGTGAGCTTGTCATGAGTTGCCACTGACTTAAAAAAGCAACAGAGTGCAAAAGCAAAGAGCAATTCACTCAAGGACTTGTCCCATGATGCATTGCGTCATGCGGTCTGTGGTGCATTCAATGCCTTAAACCTGCACAAACCAAACTGCGAGAGGTTAAACCTGATCTGGTATGAAGAGAGGTTCAGCTGCTGATACACGTTCTCCTGACGGTCCCTGAACCTCACTTTAAGCAGCAGCGATTCAGCAAAGCATGCAGAGAGGCGTGTCCTCTGACCTGTCCGTCTCCGTTGAGCAGTGCCGGCGGCGGCGTGCCGAGAGCGGGCGGCGTCCTCACCTCCTGATGGGTGCTCTCCGTGCTGCTGCACTCCTCCTTCAGGTTCTCCTCGTCGCTCTCCCTCTGCCTCTGCAGGAGGCGCAGAGCGGCCGCCGACGAGGAGGACGCCATCGTCGTCCCCCCCGGGACGTTCTCTGGGGACGTTCCCCCGCCGGGGAAACCCGTTCTCCCCGAGACCAGCGGGTCCAGACCGGAGGTCTCGCCTTTGTTGTACTCGGCGCAGAGGTTGAGGATGGTCTCCAGTCGCTGTCGCTCCTGAGGACGAAACAAAGTTTGAATGAGTAAAACCAGAAGTCCAGCTGTCACTAAGGGGGGGGGGGGGGGGGGGGGGGGTTAGCCCACCTACATGGGGGGCCCTGGCAGACCTGGACCAACACGGTGGCCTCTGGACTCTAAACGTCAGCTGCTGTCTGCTGCTGACTCGGCGTCTCTGAGGTCTGCAGAGCCTCACGGAGATCAGAGTGTTTGGTCTCATAAAAAAATTACTTTAAGGACAAACAGAGAGCATGATGGGAGACAGAGAGCATGATGGGAGGTCAGAAGAAGACCACGAGGTGAAGGATCCACGCGTTTGAGTGGAGGACGTCTGTGACGACGTTCAGACACAAAATCAAACATTTCTACAGCATCAGATAAGAGAAGAAGGTCATTAAACTGGAGCTCAAACCAGAACCATCAGAACCTGTCCTCATCAGAACCTCTCCTCATCAGAACCTGTCCTCCTCAGAACCTCTCCTCATCAGAACCTCTCATCAGAACCTCTCCTCAGAACCCCTCATCAGAACCTCTCCTCATCAGAACCTCTCCTCAGAACCCCTCATCAGAACCTCTCCTCAGAACCTCTCAGAACCTCTCCTCATCAGAACCTCTCCTCAGAACCCCTCATCAGAACCTCTCCTCAGAACCCCTCATCAGAACCTGTCCTCAGAACCTCTCTGTTCTGGTTCCCTGTCCCAGTAGAGACACTTGGCAGCTCAGCGTTTCTCCCCACAGATGTAAACAGACTCCAGCTGTAAAGTGGGCCCAGTCAGCTGTTAGCTGGGTGGGTTCAGAGTGGGAGTAAAGACCCCCTGTGGGCCGTGGAGGAGTCACACATTAAGTCCACATCTGCATGAACGTACACCAGAGATCTGACTCATTAGAAATCATATATATGATATATATCATATCATATATATGATATATATCATATATATGATATGATATATATCATATATATGATATATATCCAGACGGGCTGCAGGCTCCTGAGGGCTGAATGAGGAGGATCGACCTGTTCGTCTTCTCCACGTAAATCAAGCCGACGGGTTTGAACTGTGTTTAAATGAAGCTTCTTGAATCAGCTGCTGACGGGTTTGAAGCGTCTGTTCAAAATGTGTTGGTGACATGAACATCAGCTCCTCATGTGAGGAACAAAGGTCTGCTGAGAGCCTTTAGTCCAGACTGAAGACGGTCCCGAGTGCTGAACCACATTAAAACATGAACTCTACCACTGCATCTTCTCTATTACACTGCTTTGTGTTTCAATCAAGGTTCTTAAGTCTCCTTTTCTTTTTCCTCACGCCTGTTTTCACTGGTTTTATGTGAAGCACCTTGAACTACCTGGTTGTTGAAATGTGCTCTACAAATAAACCTGCCTCTAGATCTGGAGTTTAAAAACCCCACAGGAAACCAAAAACACAAAATAATCAAATTTTTTCTGTTGTTTTGTTGCTAAAACCATTTTTAACAAACGCTTCAGAGTCCAGAAGGTTCCAGCTTGAATAAATAAAATCCACAATAGTTGGACACAGAGACAGGCTTCTCTGCTTCTACTCCCGGTGGACGATGAAGACATTTACTCCTCAAATAAATCAAATATCTTATTATGAAGAATGAAATGTGTACTCACTCTCATGATGGACGCTGTGACACGCTGCGGCTCAAACCGTGAAATGAGGCAAAGACAGATGAACAAATACTGGCCTTTAAAAGGCAGTACCCCCCCCCCCCCCCCCCCCCCCCTCCATGACACCACCATAACAACCCCCCTTCCCCCCCAACACGGTGATAATGACAGAGCTCCACAGAAACATTCAGGTCTCTCCTGCTTAGAGAAGCTTCTCACGGCCCCAAAATATAAACATTCCTCATTTTAGAAACTGATCTAAATATGCTGCATTCAGGCTACGTCTCAATAATTGGAGGAATGAGTTCCCTGACTGGGAGAATTGACTAGAGCGCAAAGTCGACAAAAAAACCCAATGCCCAATAAAGGTCAAACTGCCCCAGAGTTCATCCCTTCATGAAACACTCTGTTCACAGTTAAAACACAGCTGAGAGCTCGGCTGTGTCGGGGGGGCATGAGGAGAGAAGAGACGACGAGTCACAAGTCTGAAACCACACACACACACACACACACACACACACACACACACACACACACACACACACACACACACACACACACACACATTTCCTAAACAGCTGAATACAGCTACCTATATGGTCTGAGAAGACGACTAGTCAGCAGCAACGTTAACAGCTGAGACCTCCAGACAACCACCAGCGTGTGGAGGAATGTCTGGGTCACATTCCTCACCCCTCCACGTCTCACCTCCTGGGTGGCTCCCACACATAAAGATAGAAGAAGAAGAAGCTCATGGTGGTGAAGAATCCTCCAAAATGTGTCGACTCCACGACAACAAATCCCCCCCCCCCTTCAACTCAGACAATTATAAAACTATGAAATATTTTGTATGTTATCCACGAGGAAGTATAAAGAATGCAAAAGCACAAACAAAACAATAATTATAATTGTTCAAAACAATATTCTAGAATAAAAACAGCAACTCTGAGCTGCAGGACGATGTTAACCATCACAGTGTAAATAAAGTTTAACGTTAACCATCACAGTGTAAATAAAGTTTAAACGTTAACCATCAGTGTGTAAATAAAGTTTAACATTAACCATTACAGTGTGAATAAAGTTTAATGTTAACCATCACAGTGTAAATAAAGTTTAACGTTAACCATCAGAGTGTAAATAAAGTTTTAACGTTAACCATCACAGTGTAAATAAAGTTTAATGTTAACCATCACAGTGTAAATAAAGTTTAATGTTAACCATCACAGTGTAAATAAAGTTTAATGTTAACCATCACAGTGTAAATAAAGTTTAACGTTAACCATCAGAGTGTAAATAAAGTTTAACATTAACCATTACAGTGTGAATAAAGTTTAATGTTAACCATCAGAGTGTAAATAAAGTTTAACGTTAACCATCAGAGTGTAAATAAAGTTTTAACGTTAACCATCACAGTGTAAATAAAGTTTAACGTTAACCATCACAGTGTAAATAAAGTTTAACGTTAACATCAGAGTGTAAATAAAGTTTAACGTTAACCATCAGAGTGTAAATAAAGTTTTTTGGGGGATTCAGAGGGTTGAACTCATTACAGAGGATTATTTATTTGCCATGTTTTAATGTTTTAATGTTAAAAAACTACATTTCCTACAATAACGTTGCAGCCATCAGTACTACAGCCTTTCATTCAGTCATGTGACGTCTTTACTCTTTTTTTTTTACTCTCCTTATCTTCATCCTCCAGCAGTCAGCTCCTCTTCCTCCGTCTTTATAGTCGTAGTATTTCCAGAGCAAACCGGGGAAAAAGTCCAACAAAGCCTCATTCTCAACATACATCTGTGGGGGGGTAACAGTCTGCAAAACAAACCCCCTTCATGATGAAGACCGGGATCCTTGGAGGGTTGGTGGTGTTCACGGTCCCAGAGGAGGAACAAACAGAGGATCCTAACAACACACATTTCTGTGTCACGTCTTCTTCTTCTCTCTCTGTGGAGCATCAAAGGACAGATAACCTCCAGAAGAAGCAGCAGCAGCAGCAGCCGGTGGTCCTCCGTGTCTCTGGGTCTCCAGATGAAGCTCTGGATCTGCTTCCTCCTGAGCCCCGGAGGCCCGGCTCTCAAAGTGACGACTGGGTTCCAATTATCATGTCAAACACTTGCAGCGCGGAGACGACAACATCAAAGAGCAGATCCACAGATTAAAAGGTTCTTTTTTTAAAAAACGTTCTCTAAACACTGCTGCTGATAATAAGCAGCCTCGTGGCTCCATCGCGGTTATTATGGGATGGAGGTGAAGTCTGCGACGGCTCAGTTGCGTCAGCTTTGTGGAGTTTAAAACAGTTTGCTGTGCACAAAAGAAATTAGGAGATTGAATATTTGATATCTCTCCCCCCCAAAATATAAACAGGTTTTACACATGTTGACTTATATTATGGACAGTAATGGAAAAAATACATTTTTCCATTTGCTTTACGTCATTTATCAATAAACTAGAAGTGCGTCCGTGTTCAGCAGGTGATGAAGCGCTACGACCCGCCCCGTGCAGCGTTCGA
>NW_027176262.1:1616223-1618723 GCF_023349555.1 Cebidichthys violaceus | reverse complement strand
CTACAAGCAGAAGAAACACAGAAAGGCTGTTTTTGTCTGTAGCTTCATTCAGACTGAAAGACAAGTTCAAGACGCCCCCCCGCCCCCCCCCCCCCCCCCCCCCCTCCTTCCTCCCCCCGTTCAGTTTAAGAACAACAATGCGGTTGCGATGGGTTACAGGTCTACTGGGAGGAGGGTTAGGTTCAAGTTAGACACCAAAGCCTCTGAAAGAAGATCAGCGTCTGATGAAGGTCTTCTCACGTCACACTGAAGCTGCTCTATATGAACATGAAATCAAATCTGCATTAAAATCAACCCAACAGACTCATTTGGACAGCGTGACAGCGTGTGAGTGCCGTACCTGTTACAGCATGAATTGAGACCAATGAGCCACCGTAGATAAAAGTGAATTCATGATTTATATTTTCCACCTCAAAACCACCACAATGTAACTAAATGAATGTTTCAAAAACCTTCTCATTGCCGTCTTGAGTTCTGAGCAACAGGACTTTGGTAAGTGTTCTGATTCAGCTGGACTGTAACAGAAGCAGCTACAAGCTTTGTAACCCTTGACCTTTAGTCACGTCCCACGAACCGTCACTATCACGTCACTATCACGTCACTATCACGTCACTATCACGTCACTATCACGTCACTATCACGTCACTATCACGTCACTTTAGTATCCGTCTAAACCTGAACAGCCTGATACATTTAAGAGATCAGGAACAAAACTAAAGTCAAGACCAGGGTTGAAACCCTGTGACGCGTCAGGTGACCGTGTTCTTCTTTAAATACAGACTACATGACGGTGGTTTGCCGTGTGTTCTGGACTCACCAGTCTCTCCATCTCCTGCTCTCTGAGCCTCTCCTCTCTCTGCCGTCGGTGGTACTCCAGCAGCTCGTCCTCGTTGTCGCTGATCTCCGAGATGCTGTTCTTGCGCTCCCTCATGCCGGGGTGCGGCCTCCCGGCGGACATCTTCCTTTGGCTCCGGGGGCTCGACAGGGGGGACGAGCCGGGCAGGGAGCCCAGGCTGTAAGCGGGCGACAGGGAGTTCCCAAAGCTCGCCTTGCGCGCTCCCGATCCGCCGCCGCCCTCCATCATCATGGAGGTCGGCGACGGACTGCGCGCTCGGATCCCCCTGCCGCACGTGGGCTCCTCCGACGTGGATCCGGACCTGCGTCGGAGCCTGGGGCTCTCTGGGATAAGCTTGCCCAAACTCGAGGGGCTTTCCGGAGTCCTCAAGGTGGGGATCGCCCCCGGGAGTACCGGGACCCCTCTCCGAGCCATGGAGGGGCTAAGAGGAGGCAGCTCCCTCATACTGCTGCCCCCTCCCCCTCCGCCGCCGCCGCCGCCGTTCAGCTCCATGTTCCTCCTGGCCATGCGAGGGCTTTCGGGGGGCTGCAGCGAGCGGGGATGATGCTGCTGGAGCGGCGACCCTTGGATGATGTGGACGATGGGGTCCAAGGGCGGCTGGAAGGCTCTGGCGGGTTGGGAAAGCTGCCTGGAGATGCAATCAGCTAGACTGGTCTGGTCTCTGAAAGGGCTCGCAGGCCTTTCCTGGAGCACCGTGGTCGTCTTGGTCCTGGGACTGGAGGGAGACGGGGATGGACAGGTGGGGAACTTGGGAGTGAGTCTGGGGCTACTTGGCACAATGTTTCTGCCGCTCAGAGATTCACTAGAGGACAGAAGCCGGGGGCTCTCGGACCCCTCTTGGCCTAGTCCTCTGTGGCTCGGCTTGGGGCTCTGAGGGGCCTCTTTTAGGACCTTCCTCTGCAGCCGGGGGCTCTCCTGAACCTTCTGGCCCACCCCGCCGCCGCTGCTGAAGCCCGGCAGTATGGTCCGCGGCTGCGGTACGGGCAGAGGCTGGGCGGTGGTGAAGTTGTAGCTGGAGGAGCGGACAGGCACCGGCGGCAGCAGAGAAGAACTCGGGTCCTGGGGTCCTCCGCTGGGAGACGGGCTGGTGAAGCTCCCACTGCTGGCCGCCGAGGGGGAGGAAAGAGGGGAGAAGGGAGGCGACGTGTTCTCGTAGCTGGACCCAACGGACATGGCGCCGGGGCTGGTGGGAGGGGACAGCAGATACCGACCCCCGCCGTTGACCATGGGCGACAGCGGGGAGCGGGCAACGGACGGGTCTCCGGCGGGCTTTCTGCCCTCCGAGGAAGACGGCTGGGGGTCGTCCATCACCAGGGAGTCCATGATGTCCTGGAGGTCCTTCTCGATGGAGCTGACGATCGCGCTGTGCTCGGACTGGACTCTGGCACCAGGAGCCGGGGGAGACTGGGCTGGACCGGCCTGGTGATTCCCATTGACGAAGCTCTCCGTGTCTGAAGGGGAAGAAGAACAGGGTTACGTTTAGTCTCTTGGGCCACCGAGTCTGGATTGGAAGTCTTTCCAGAACTCGTTTTGGGTTCTATCGTGACCACAACGTGTTCTTTCCTTCCTGGATTAGTTACGTTTCTGTGCAGAAAATATCTCAACAGGTTCACCAGTTCTGGTTCCGGTCCAGTCAGACTGAAC
>NW_027176262.1:1465145-1616123 GCF_023349555.1 Cebidichthys violaceus | reverse complement strand
CACACTTACAGTTGAGCCAGGAGAGCACTTTAGAAAACACACACACACACACACACACACACACACAGAGAGGAAAACTTTGCCCGGAGACGCAGAGGAATGAGATGCTCATAAAACATGCATGGTGTGAACTCCAGGACCAGGTCCCAGCCGGGCCCCCATTCAGGCCTCAGGGTTACAACAGGTCTCATAAAGGCCGATACAGACGACTAGAGAGGCGGTGTTCATTCAATGTCACGTTCAAATGTGACCAAAATCAGACTGACAGGGTTCAGACTGTCAGAGCCTGCTGCAGTAGAGTGAGAGGTTTTCTAAAAGGGACTCTGGTGCTCAGAGACACTACCAATGTTGTCCACAGGGGGGCGACAGAACCCCCACAAAGATAAAGTTAGTTTTAACGTAAATAAAAACTTGATCATCGTCACACGGACGTTTCCGGCAAGACGGACTTCTTCTGTATTCTGTCAATTTCACCATCAATACTACAATTATAGAACAAGTAGAAATATATAATAATTATTATAAGTATAGGTGACCCAACAGGGGGGGGGCACAATCTCTCAGTCACATGACGTAAAATATTCAAACATGAAATAAACAAGAAAACAACACAGATTGTTTTCACTTCATGAGAATAAAAGACTCAGATTATATCTCCTCATTTATCTCGTTGGGAATGATGTCGCTGTAGTCAAGTCTCAAGTCCCAACCATGTGCTTCTACACGTCCTCCACCCTCTCCACCCTCTGCAGGCCGTAGCAGAGCGAGAGACGCCAGAAGGTTTACTGCTGTGCAAACATCCACCTGTAAAACACACTCTGCTCCACCTCGCCCCCCGTCTGCAACAATCTCACCCATTCATTCTGTCAGGCTTCATTACTCATGTGACATGAGGTCAGTGTGTTCATTCACACTGACTCCATCCAGAAACCCTGACATGATGTCAAATGTAGCAGTGCAGAGATACATATATATATATATATATATATATATATATATATATATATACACATACATATATATACGTATATATATATATATATATATATATATATATATATATATATATATATATATATATATATATATATATATATACGTATATATATATATATATATATATATATATATACGTATATATATATATATATATATATATACGTATGTATATATGTGTGTGTATGTGTGTGTGTATGTGTAGTGGTTCAGTATTCAGTACCTGGACACAGTCTGTAGTCTCCTTGGGGCATCATGCTCTTCATCCTGAAGGCTTCTTCAGGGTGGTTGAAGCGGAAGAAGGCTGACTGGCCGAAACACAGCATGCAGCCTGGAACACACACACACACACACACACACACACACACACACACACACACAGACACACACACACACATCATTAGTGTTAGTGCAGGAAGTTAAAGAACACGTTCAGTGAGGTTCACAGCATGTATCTCCAGATGTAAAGACGTTTGAACACCATCGCTCCATCTAGAAAACACCAGCCAGTCACTTCATCAATTCATCCAAGGAGCTTGTTGGGGGGGGGGGGGGGGTTGCCCTGATGAAGCAGTGATTTCACATAATTTAGCCAATTAGTGTTAGTCAGCCTCACTAAGCTAACAGACTCCCAGCACTATAAGTACCTCACAGTAGCTCTACTGACACGTTTTAGGACCTTTTTACCAGATGTTGAGAAGTCCTTTCACACAAATACAACATGATGTAAAGCTAGTCCTGAGCTAACAGGATGAACTGTTCCTTTACTAGTGATATATAGTAGACTGATATACATACTGACGGAAGAAACATGTTCTATGTATGCCAGCTGTGATTGGTTGTTCCTCGTCACATGACACGCTGCAGCGAACGAGCCTTCTGCTCGTCTACATTGACAACAATGGATTTGAGGGACCAAGTCAAGTCCCAAGTCAAGACCGACAAGTCCCAAGTCAAGACCGACAAGTTCCAAGTCAAGACCGACAAGTCCCAAGTCAAGACCGACAAGTTCCAAGTCAAGACCGACAAGTCCCAAGTCAAGACCAACAAGTTCCAAGTCAAGACCGACAAGTCCCAAGTCAAGACCAACAAGTTCCAAGTCAAGACCGACAAGTTCCAAGTCAAGACTGACAAGTTCTGAGTCAAGTCCCAAGTCAAGACCGACAAGTTCCAAGTCAAGACCGACAAGTCCCAAGTCAAGACCGACAAGTTCCAAGTCAAGACCGACAAGTTCCAAGTCAAGACTGACAAGTTCTGAGTCAAGTCCCAAGTCAAGACCGACAAGTTCCAAGTCAAGACCGACAAGTCCCAAGTCAAGACCGACAAGTCCCAAGTCAAGACCGACAAGTTCCAAGTCAAGACCGACAAATTCTCAGTCAAATTCCAAGGCTAGTCCCAAGTCCCAAATCAGGTCCCAAAGGTCTAATCCAATCACATCAATGAGTTTGAGGGCAGTAAAGACACGTGAAGACTAACACTACTTTCATGTCTGTGTGCTGAATATGAAGCTGAAGTGTGACCTGCTCCTTTAAGTTGACCATCAGAACCCAGAGGACCGTCGTGTTAGAGGTCAGTGAGGTGAAGACCAGGCGTCAGAGTTGAAAGCAGTGCAAAGAGCTAAAAACAGGAAGTAACAACACCAGGAGGAAGTGCTGACTCAGCCTTCACCATCATTAACAGAGACTCTCACAAGAACACGAGTCCCTGGTCACTATGTAAAAGTGATGATGATTTATTAAAATTTCCACAAAAACACACATTTTTATTTGCATTTCAAGCGGCATCAGAAGTGTAAATGACTTTTTTTTAAATTATTAAAATACCCCCCCAACATCAAATAGGTCTTCTCTCTGATTGAGAGATAAAAAAAAAATGACTGTAATGTAATCCCATCGGTCTACAGACGATCTGATGAGCCTCGCCCAGACATCCTGCTTCTGCAGGAAATACATCCAATTAAGGAGATAAGATGCTCCAACAGTAAACACAGCGATCATCTACTTAACGCTCAGTCAGTCTGGTAGAAGTTCGTTAGCTGGGTCCAACATAAGGGTCTGTGAAGCCTACAAGTCAGTTGAGGTTTCTAGGTCTGAGGTGTTTTTATCTCAACTAAAGTGCTGCTTCTGGGTTTAACTTCTTGGAGCTCTTCAAAGCTGCACTAATCAATAATATTATAATGTTAATAATGGATGAAATCACTCTGTGATGGTAATAAGGGATCACTCACAGTTACAGAGCAACTTAGATTCATCACCAAACTCTGCAGTTCCCCTCATCGCTACAGGCCAAAGACTTGAGCCTCAACTTGTGGACTTGTGACCAAAGATTCAACACTAGACTTGGACTTGAGACCAGACAGACCTGACCTATAGCTCAACAACAATACTTTACTTGGACTTGTGATTAAAGACCTGAAACTAGACTTGGACTCGAGACTAAAGACTAGACTCTAGGCTTGGACTCATGACCAGAGATTCAAGACTAGACTTGGACTTAGGACCAGAGAGACCTGACCTACAGCTCAAAGACTAGACTTGGACTTGTGACTAAAGAACTGAGACTTGACCTGGAGTGGTGACCAAAGATTCAAGACTAGACTTGGACTGGAGACCAAAGAGACCTGACCTATAGCTCAAAGACTAGACTTGGCCTTGTGACTAAAGACTTGGACTTTGCTCCATCTCTGCCTCAAACCTGCTGAAATAAATCAGGTTATTGGTTCAAGAGAAGTGAAAGTTGCTGACCATGGTTTACTATTATTGATGATTATTTCATCCATTCATCATGACTGACTGCTGACGCTGATCAGCCTGTATTCACATGACTCACTGAGTCTCTATGGCACCATTCACCATCGTTTAGCTTCCACTCACCACCCTGGTCTGAAACGTTTAAACCGTAACGTGCATCAATAACTCCTCCCCTTCATGAGCCGCGAGCTCCTCCACAGATAAGCCGTCTGGTGTTCACCGCCTTCACCAAACACAGCAGCGCCGTACCGCTGCGATGACGAGGTGCCGAGATAAGATCCGTCTCCGTCGTCAGCCGGGAACACGAGACGGGAAAAGATGGAAACTTCTCCGTTACGTTTAAAGGTCCCAGATGCTCTTTTATTTTGGCGGGACAGGAAACCGCCTGATTGTGAGCTGCGTGCAACGACGCAAATAAATGGAAAACTACGCAGCTCATAGTATGAATGTATTCCATCAATGGAGCCGGTTGTTGTGAGCGAAGCGCCGGTTTAACAGAACGTAGCTTGAGGCGTTTGGTGACGGATCTGATCCAGTTCTGATCCAGTTCTACTCAGCGGTTAAATGTGTGATGGAGGGTTTGATGGAAACACTGATGGAAGGTGAATAAAAGACCAAAAGTCCACTAATGTCATGTTTGATCATATAGTTTTATTGTAATAAAACACCTAAAATAACCCAAGAAGGAAGAAATTAGGAACATGAATCTATTGTAGGTAAAATATTTCTATTACTATTCCAGAGTATGCAAAGGGGCGGAGCTTCAGGGCTCTACTTATTGACTGTAGTTCACTTTTGCTGCTGGATATATAAGTTCTTCAGAGCTTCACGTGTTAAAGCTGCATTCTCTCTAGTGTCCACCAGGGGGCGACTCCTCTGGTTGTATAGAAGTCTAGTCTAAAATGACTCTACTTCTCTCTTGATTTATTCCCTCAGTAAACATTGTAAACATGAGTTTATGGTCTCAATCTCTAGTTTACAGTCTTCTTCAGTACAGAATGATGTTCATGTGGTAAATTATAGAATCTGGTGCTTCGTAGATCGTTCAGTGTTTTGTGGACATTCAGGACAAAGAGGACGCTACGAGTTGACGGATGAGAAGAGACGTGTCTCCTCCTCTTCATCGTCCTCTCAGCACAAACTGCTGCCGGCAGCTGACACTCACTCTCTGCCCCTGTGTGTGTGTGTGTGTGTGTGTGTGTGTGTGTGTGTGTGTGTGTGTGTGTGTGTGTAGCCACCAGGGATTAGCACACGATGAGTCAGCTAACCAGAGAGCACACATTGTACATAAACACAAACACACAAACATGCTCGTTCAGAAACAAAACACTGAGGTCGTGTTTTCCTCTGACAGAAAGTAAAGTACACTAAAGTTACTTTACTGTACTGTATGTGCAGCACAGACATGCTTAGGTGGTAAAAACATTCAGGTAATTATTATTTTTATATATAAAAACAGTGTAGTGAGTCTCTAAATTTAGAAATTTACAAGTTTACATTAATTACTTCCTGTTTTATAGTAGTTTTCATTAATAGTGGCAGAGTCCGCCATTGTTGTTTCACTCTACTAACATCTGCATTAAGTGACTGACGCAAAATGAGCATTTCCTACTGAGGCTGTTTCACAATAAAAGCATCCAACGAATCAACCAGGACTGAAATGTTCAAAGATTTACAGCTTGATTTATTGTTTGCATGTCTTCCACTTATATTGCTCCTATTTCTCTTTTTCTAAAATACACCTCAACATTCAACATGCTTGACGTTTACTGACGCTCATGAATAAATCACACGGAGACACTTCAAAGGACAACAGGACGTAAATATAGAAAACTGACCTTTTAAAAGATGCTTTTCAATAACAATAAAAAAACTAATTAACGGTTGAATCACAAAGTGAAGCCGACGCATCAATCATCCGGTTTCATCCGTCGCTGTAAATCTCTCGATGCCACAATTAGCGCTCATCAGCCAGGAGAGACACTTCAGGGAGCGTCCGACCACAGAGCTCCACAGAGCTCCACAGAGCCGGCGTAGATTTATGGAGTCTTTATCCAGGTCCCTGGAGGGTTCTGGATCTAAACGGATCGTGTATCACACTCAGCGAGGCGCGTTGGGATCATAAATCATGTGGTTATTCATTATAGAGCAACCGGCAACGTGTTGACGCGGAGAAACTGCAGCGCTTCATTTTGCAATTACAGGAAATGAAATGTAATTCAATGGACGCGCTTTGTGTAAAGTCAATAGAGTGGAGGTGGGGAGGTCTGCTGGGACGCTTCCAGCTCCAACAACGGTAAACGTAGAAAGAAGCGACTTATCTTTAGTGTTTATGGAAACAACGTCAGCCAGTCTCCACTCAAACATCGGGGGGGGGGGGGGGGGGGTTCCAAACCTTATCTCCAGACGAGGACGCTCTCATATTGAAAACAGACAGCCGGGCGTGGGCGGTTAATGAGACCGAACCCAAAACCACGAAGAGAAAACAGCCCCACCTCAAACACCACTAAGTCCCTGTATTCAGGCTGGAGAGGCTCTCAGTGGAGGACGATGAGGGATGAGTCCATTTTTCCGGCACGTCTGAATGTTGCTCAACACATTTATGACTTTGTGTTCCTGACAACTACATAACAAGACTCAGCAGAGGGGAGGCCACGCCCTCCTGGGACCTCAGCTCGGGGGAAAGAAACACGGTAGTCAACGGCAAAAGACTATTTAAGAATGTAATAGTATTTATGCTAGATCCACATTACTGTTTGTTTTAAAACACAAAGGATCTCAGTCCAGATGAAGCAGGAAACCTCCAGGTCTGAAAAGTTCTTCAGAGCTTCATGTGTTAAAGCTGCATTCTCTCTAGTGTCCACCAGGGGGCGACTCCTCTGGTTGTATAGAAGTCTAGTCTAAAATGACTCTACTTCTCTCTTGATTTATTCCCTCAGTAAACATTGTAAACATGAGTTTATGGTCTCAATCTCTAGTTTACAGTCTTCTTCAATACAGCATGATGTTCATTTAGTACATTATGCTCCATTTAGAGTCAAACAGACCAGAAAGCAGGGGATGCTTTAGGGGTGGGGCTACACGCTGATTGACAGGTCTTGAAGATGCAAAAACGCCGACACACATTCTTTCCAGATAGCCCATCAAGCTCACTTCTCCCTCGGTGGTCCGGTCTGGTTTTAACTTTCAAGGCCTCGTCTTCAAAAAGGTCACGTTCTCCAGGGCGATCAGTCCTCACAGGAGCTAGTCAGGAGAGTGAACCCGGGGGTGACGGAGGAGGTTGAGCTCAACTTTCCCCACACAGAGGGTGGTCTCTTTGACATTTGGAAGTCTAAGTTTCCAAACTCAAAGCTGAGGGAATGAAAGAAAAAAAAGCTGCTTTTGGGGTAAATGAAGGAGAAATGTTGAAATGTTCTCTCTGGGTTTGATTCAGATAAAATACCACTGAATGGGGGTTTTTCTGCAGATTCAGATCTGCATATTGAAGCGGTTTCCATTCAGTATTTTAATGCTGACACTGACAATCCTGTTCTCTACAGAGCGAAACAGATTTACTGAAAGCTTCTGTCTCCTTCCCACCAGAGAAAATGAAGATATGGATCTTTGTTTTCTGCCCCTTCAGTTAAAGAAGCGTCATTCAAGACATCCATCGGGCTTTTTTAAAGTCCAAATGAAATTCATGTGTGTCACTTTATTAGCTACTGTCCCATCGTATTAATGGTACAACTATTTCTCAAGAAATCTAGAAAAATTCAAACGTAGAGTCTCCTCATATTAGATCTGGTTCACCGTCCAAATCCAACATGGTCTGATTCTATAGAGTTATTCTTGATGATGTCATCGGAGCCACCGGGTCGGATTCTAGTGAAACCAGATGAACTCATGCAGGTTCACCAGAAACTCCTTCAGCTCAGACTCCAGCAGAGACCTGGTCCACCGTGGACAGACCCAGATCCTCCAGCAGAGACCTGGTCCACCGTGGACAGACCCAGATCCTCCAGCAGAGACAGGTCCACCGTGGACAGACCCAGATCCTCCAGCAGAGACCGGTCCACCGTTGACAGATCCAGATCCAGAGCGCCGGAGGGAGTAGGAGAGCTCAGCTCCCGGCAGCAGCGTCTCCTCCTCCTCCTCCTCCTCTTCCTCTTCCTCCTCCTTCTCCTCCTCCTCCTCCTCCTCCTCCTCCAGGAGCAGAGCTTCTCCTCTCTGCTGGAGACCCAGGACGTATTGCTGGACCCTCTGGAGGGAAGGGAGGCAACGGGAGAACCAGAACCAGGACTGAGAGGGTCAGACTGTCAGACCCTGCTGCAGTAGAATGAGAGGTTTTCTAAAGGGACTCTGGTGCTCAGAGACACTACAGCTTTAGTCCACAGGGACCGTCTTTTCTTTTGGAACTAGTCATACAAACAACTTATTGTATCGCGATGTGAAGGTTGTGAAAATGCGTCCTAAAAGGAAGGAGCTCATCTCCAAACATCACTGCAGGGATGGACCGAGAATTGGGTCCTATTCCAATTTAAAATCACCAACAGCTCATTAACGGTGATCTGGATCAGTGCTGCTACTGCTTGCTTTCATGTGCAGCAGTAGAATATATCAGCTCCACATGTGGCAGAAAACACACACCAGCAGATCTTCTTCTCTCTCTTCACGAGAACCCTCTGACCGGGAATAAAGAAACCTCTTCCAAGAACACTGTGGTTCAGGATTAGTTTTCTCTGAAGCTGAGCTCAGCGAAACCAGAGAATCCACTTAATCAACGGCTTCGAAAAACAGGGAGAATATGACACATTGCCATTTTCATAATTACAACAGCGTCGTAAAAGGAGAGGAGAGGCGGCGTTGGTGAGACTGTGGAGAGAGTGTAGTGTGTCCTGTGAAATCCAGCCAGGTAATCAGCTAGATTGATTCCCTTAACCGGAGCGGGAACCATTTCTCCCTCAAACACTCCAGGAATGATTCATCTAATCGCCGCCGTCCAATCGCGGTGAGTGCACTCCGAGTGTTTACTGCAAGATCAGCATCTTCCAGCCCGAGCGCCGTCCTCCAGAGCGGCTCCGCTTCGAAACCAAAGAAACGGACGAGAACGGCGTGCCAGGAAAACGCTCAAAGGGCGGTGCATTGAAATGCTTGGTGGGCGAACATTCATCACGTCCGCACAGAGCGTCCCGCGTGGCTCGTCTTCTAGGAGCGAGGACACATAAAGATGCTCGCTACCTTCCCTCAAGGACACTTCAACCCCATTCTCTAATAAAACTAAGTGGATTATTGAGAACATGCGGTCATGCAAACAAGGATCCAAACAGACTGAAGGTGAAGATCTATAAATAGGACTTGTCTGTCAGCAAAAATAAAAAACACACTTCAGTGTTTCATCCTCATAAGTACACTATGAAATATATATTATACGATGTGTACTACTGGAAATACTCGTTATACATTAGAGAACCAGATAAATTACTTCAACAATCAATTGACTCTCAATCTGCAGGTTAATTAGCTGTCAACCCAGTTTTTAAATTATAATTTTATTAATTTTGTTCCATATATTTTTATGCATTATGCAACTGGAACAAACTCCCAGAAAACTCTGCTTCTGATTGGTTGGTACTCGTTGTCTTCTTTGGATAATGTTTAATAAGTGTGTTGCTGATGGAGAAGGTTGGTGGAAGGTTTTTAATGATTTAAACTCAGATGTGAATGTTTTATTTCCTGTAAAAGTGCTCTCATCTGTAATTATAATGTCCTGATTGTGGGAGGAAAATGTTTTTTAAAGATTGCTATGCACGATGTAATAGATGTGCAGATTTTAAATGACATTTGAGTGAAAACAAAAAGGACTTGTGCTCAGAAGTTATGAGTCTGGAGTCTTTTTCCACTTTTGATGACGTGTTTGTGGTCAACGATTTGTCCCGCCCCTCCTCCCCTGTGATTGGACGGTTGGGTAAAAAAGTAAACCAAAGTTAAATATTTTTCAACTTTCAGCACCCAGAAAAACAAACGCTAGCATTGGCGAAAAAGGTTTTGATGAATACAGGAATGTCTCAACAGAAACCCACATATATATAAATCACTGGGCCATTGAATCAATCACCACTGAGATATCTCCTCCAGTGATAGACTGTGACTTCACACACATTTATGGAACAGAAATCCTAGAGATTGACACTTTAAACGTTGATTAACAAGAATACGTAACAGTGGCTGCTGTCTGCTGGTCTAGTAACTCCTCTACATGTGAGATTTAAGGCTGAAAATTAATTCAATAATCTTTAGACTAGATTTTTCTAATACTGTGTCACAGTGGTCTAAATGACAAGTGAAAAAAGATGGGACCTTAATCATCTATTAAAGCTATGTATTTAATACCAGAACAGACCAGAACGATCATTGTAAACCCTGTTGAGAGTCTTCCTCTGAAGCCAGATCCTGCCTCGAGGGCTCTGTGGCATTAAGATGAGAGGTCTGTTCAACCTATCCGACATATGTGACCAAATATATTCCATCATTGCTCTAATAGCATGGGTTTTTTTTTCCCCTTCACTCTGGTATGACCACATGAAATCTTTCCAGTGAGTCAGCTCTGAAGATTAGATGAGAGGAACCAGAGGTGGTCTGAGAGAGAACGCTTCATGTTCTTGTAGAGTCACCAAAACTCATCGGCAAGATTCACAAGATTGGGTTTTTTTTAAACAATCGGAAAAAACTACCCCGTTCATCGAACTAGAAGCTGTAAAAACAGACATTATCGTCAGATTTTCATCTTTTCGACGGACCTCAAAAACGCATCATGTGTGACGAAGCCTTCTGTCAGGAAAAAGCAGCCAAATCAAAGCTTAAAATTATAATTTCATCAAAAACATTTTATTCTACATGTTGTCATTATAAATGTCTCCTCTAACAAAGAGGTCACTTTAACCAGATTGTGTTAAAAACATTAAGTTGTGAACTCATCAGTGAAACTATGACGTCATGATTGATTCATCTGAGACCAACAGTCATGTGACAACAAATCAGAGAAACTTTGACTGAACTTCAGGAAGTGAACACAGAAATTCAACTTACATTCTTTTTAATGACTGATGTCATCATAACTGTTGTTCTGCACTAAAGACATGTTCTAGTTCTCTCTACTTCTAGTCATGACGGTTCTGACGGTTTCCATAGAGGAGCAAGAACTTTATTTTGAAATGAAAAACAAGACCACAGAGAGTAAAATGTGACGGGAGCATGAAACTGCTTGAGGTTCAGAGGTTTTAAGTGTTGCTCACACTTAGGTATATAAATGCTGGTAGTAACACATCACAGCTGTGACTTCCCATCCAGCTCAGGACTGCTGTCACATGTCATTGCCTCTCTGCAGCACGCTGCCTGTCAGTGAAAACATATTTCATTTCATGCACACATGTCCACAGGAATCCTGTCATCCAGAACACCAGAGAACACCAGAGAACATCAGAGAACATCAGAGCACGCAGAACGGAAGAAAAACAGTGAGAATGTGTGGATTCAAGCACTGTATGTAGTTTATTTTACTGGATTTGTATTTGATGAGGTTTCTGTTGTTAGCGCTGTTTTCTCTTACTGTTCAACAGTCATGCCAACTATCGAGTCCTTCTGTTTATTGTATCCTGATATTATCTTATCCTGACTTAAATATCCTGATATTATCATATCCTGATATTATTGTATCCTGATATTATCGTATCCTGACTTAAGCATCCTGATATTATCGTATTGTGGGGTCTCTGGTGAATCTCACCCCTAAATAAGAGAATTATTTCCAGCACACATTTCAGTCTGCTCTTCTAAAAAAAGCCTAGCGAAAAGCTGAAAATGTGGAGTTTGGTATATTAAAGTTTTCCACTTGATACCACGATGAGAGCATAACTCATCCCAGCAGCATCTGAGGAAAGTCCTGACTGTGATTCACAGCAGAAAATCACCATAAACTACCCTGAAGCTATGAATCTACGAAGCTTCAGCTACACTTCATGCCACAGAATTCATTCTCCTCGCCAAGTCTCTTACTTTTTAATCAGTAAACTATGAGGAGAAACTCTGCTCATGTTGTGATTATAAAAACAAAAGCACGGCGACGTCACGGTGAAGTGCAGAGGAGCTGCAGACAAAAGAGATGCCCACAACTAAAGCCGACGGTTGCTATGGAAAGCTGACGGTTTACAGCCTCGCCAAAGGCCGGGGAGTCAAACCCAGCGGTTAATCAATGACTTGTCTTCAAACACAGACGCACATACCAGAGGAAGATACGGGGCTGGTTTGAAAGGAGGGAGAGGGAGGAGGAGGAGGAGGAGGTCTGACCCGGCATTCCCATCATGTGGCGAATGAGCGTCTGAAAGGTTGGAAGAAGTGATCACATGTTGGAACCAGCCTGACGCCAGAGAGATGCCACGATGGAAGATATCTGGAGACGGCGGTTGCTCCTGTGACACACATGTGCTTTTGACTTTATGTTGTGCAGCGAATCCACTTAGAAATGTGGGTCACATACAAAAACAACATCCAGTCTCACAGACTGAGATCATAGCGTTATGTGTGGAATAAAAATATGAAATTTTTGGGTGGTTTGAAAACTAATCAATCAAATGTTTTATGGTCACAACTCAGCTCCTAGTTGGTTGGATGGGTTCTATGATGAAACCTCTTCATATAATCAGGATTTTCTCTCAGACTGTAGATAAGAAGTGGATGTAGTCGTCGTGACGTCACTCATTGGTTTGTGTTCTGAAGCCTCAAAATCAGCGTTTTGGACGTCGTCATCTTGGTTTTTTTTGCAACCAGTGAACAGGAAGTGACCATATCTGGACGTAGAGACACCGTATACATCTCTGGTAGAGACCTGAAATGACTTGAACGGAAACTGAAAATATGTTTAGTTTGTTGTTGTCATCGCAGACGAAGACTTTACTCACCGATCTCAGTAACCCTGGTGGAATAATGTACTAAATGAACATCATGCTGTATTGAAGAAGACTGTAAACTAGAGATTGAGACCATAAACTCATGTTTACAATGTTTACTGAGGGAATAAATCAAGAGAGAAGTAGAGTCATTTTAGACTAGACTTCTATACAACCAGAGGAGTCGCCCCCTGGTGGACACTAGAGAGAATGCAGATTTAACACACTTTAAAGAACTGGATGTTGCCTCCTGGGTTTTCTTAACGTCAATGGAGTGAATGAATTGGAAATTCACCTTTCAAAATGTTCCCAGTTGGACTGGTTCCCCTCCTGACGTAGACACTGAGCTTCAGGAGTAAAACCAGCAGACTGTCCCTTTAAAACTCTTAATCAGATCCCGTTGCTCACACGGACCAGATGTAGTCTCCAGCAGGCTGTCAGCTGCAATGGACGCTCTCCACGGTAACATGTCCGAGGCTTGTCAGAACAGATGTTCCACCCCCCCCCCCACGCTCCCAGAGGCAGATGGCTGCAGGTCTGAGCATCAATAAACATTACCCCAGACTGTGATCTACACGTGGCTTAGAGGAAGCCTGTTGATTGGTTCGGCCCTTTTTAAATAACCAATCAGTTCAACTTCTAAAAGCTGGTTTTGTTGCTTTATTTCATTTGGAGGTATTGTTATGTTTAGGCAACTAAATAAATGTTGTGTTCAGAAAAGTCTCGTGGTTGTTTTTGGTCCCTTTTCTGGGAGGGAAACGTTTCAATAAGACTCAACGACAAGTCCTTCAATGAAAACGCCACACAAGCTCGTCCTGCTTCCGTTCGTTCCCCTCCACGTGTTCTGGAACCACCACAAACATCAGAGTCAGCAGATACGACACCTCTGGTGTCTCTTTCCTCGGTGTCGTCGGAGGATGTGCTCTTCAGAGAGTGTGTCAAACACAACGCGCAGCAACACGACCGGCTGCTGCCAGCTTCCCCTCCACACATGCCTGACCCGGTCTCTGGGCCCCGCTGGGAGAACCACATCACATCCACTGAGGACTGTTTGCAGAGGGGGGGGTGTCTCCTCTCTCTGACTCCTCACATCCTTGTTCTCTCTCTCTCTCTCTCTCTCTCTCTCTCTCTCTCTCTCTCTCTCTCTCTCTCTCTCTCTCTCTCTCTCTCTCTCACACACTGGGGTTCAACGCAATGTGTCAGGGAGATGCCATGAGTTGAGGAGGTGTGGTGGAGCAGAGAGGACGACACGGTCCTGGTTTTGTACCGGGACCTTCGGATCCACAGCGATACTTCTAGTACGTGCATCGAACACGGTGACGACTCGTGGACCCGGAGACCTCTGGATGAGCAGAATGCATGAAAGCAAAGCTCAAGTCTATTCCAGTTAGCAGCCCCGGTTAGGTCACATTGGCAACCAGGAATAGCAGTGTAACAGTAGACAGACACAGAAGGCTCTGGTCATGCCAGGCTAGATGGGGGGGGGGGGGGTCTGGTAGACTTGTATATGTTTGTGGTCTATAAACAGAAGTCACATGGAGTCAGGGGGGAAGTTAGAGCTGAAGAGAGCAACGTTAAAGCAGGTGTTGCGTGTGTGAGGTGACAAACCAAACTCCGTTCAGAAAACTCGCATTTTAAAGTTTCCACGCCTTTAGGGGGAATGTAGTGTGTTGAAACGAGACTTAAACAACTGGAAAATGTCAGAAGGGTATTTCTTAAATAATCGGCATGAAAACTAGCCCGAAGCAGCTCTTCATGTAAATAAAATCTATGTTTTAGTGGTGTGCTAACATAGCTAGCTGCCACCCAGCAACGTACTCCAATGGACGAGAAACCCGTGAAGAACAGCCACTAAAAGTAGATTTATTAAACGCTCGAGTCAGTAATGTTTGGTGTTATGTATGCCAAATTGAACAATGACTCCTCATAAACCTCAGAAAGCCAAAAGTAACATTCTATCACGTGTAGTTTACCGATATGCGAGTACAACGTTACAATCGACAGGTTTCTGAAAGGAGTACGGTGCGAGTGAGCGTTTTGACTTAAAACTGCAACGCAAGAAGCTGAAGCAATGCAAGAGCGTGTGCCCACAATCTGCTGACCGCTCACTCGGAGTCGTTAACCCCACGAGCGGCTCTTCGGTCCCCGCAGTCTGTAACTCCATCTACCGGCTTCAACTCACTCCGGAGCCCCCCGAGCAAAGCCTGCAGACCAACACCTTCAATAAAAACCTCCAAACACTTCAAAACAAACTTACTTTAAGTCCACTGCACGAGCCTCCTCTCTCCCATCGTCTGCTCCTCTAACACGAAGCCACGTGTTTTCTTCCTGTGGATTTATGGAGGAGCGTTTATGTCTCTTTATTGTCCCGACGCGCTTTTGTTATGATAATCCTTTTTCTTTAAAAAGCCCCAAAAGACTCTGTAATATATTCTGCAGATATGTTGAGTCGCTGTCTGTTTGTCCCGCCGGTTGAGAGGAACACGGCTCCACGGACGCGATGCTGTAATCCACTTTATTAAGAGGAATGAACAAAATGAAGAAAAACACATCGTTTAAGTCATTGTTTTATCCATTGTCTCAGTGTGGAGACGAGACCAGGGAGAAACAGCTGGCTCTCAGTCCGCAGAGAGTCGGGACTGTCAGAGAGGAGGAGGAGGAGGAGGAGGTGGAGATCCTGAGTCAGAGCTGTGCAATGAGAGGGGGGGGGGCGACCACACACATCTAAATCCACAACAGAAGAACTTAATCAATAAAGTGAAATGAATGGATCATAAAAATGATCATCCTCAGGACTCTTCTCTTTAAATACACACTTTAATAACGTACTCTATTAGTTTATCTCATTCTATTGTTACTTTATTGTTCTCTTCTCACTGTTGCACAATGTTCATCGTCTTTCATGTGAGACGTTTCTGATTCTTTAATATGTGTTCAGACTGACACAGATCACACTGAGGTGTGTCTCCTATCAGATCATCAGGGACAGAACAAAGTATTACCGCGCCTGAAACCATATAAATACACAATAAAGGAAGTATTCAGTGTTCCCTGGAGACACGTAAATACTAGGATACTGTGTGTGTGTGTGTGTGTGTGTGTGTGTGTGTGTGTGTGTGTGTGTGTGTTTGGTTTTAACACACGTATCTCGACTTTAAATAGACTCAATGTGAATCTACTGAAACAACAGTAGAGTTAAGAACCTGTTCCTGTTCAGAACCGGGTTCACAGCAATAGTCGGCATGCTAGCGGTTAGCATCTGCGGCTAGCAATTAGCATCAGTGCTAGCAATTAGCATCAGCGCTAGCAATTAGCATCAGTGCTAGCAATTAGCAGAAGCTAATTAAAAAGGGTTTAGCGTCCAGCGTGAACAGTGATATATAAAAAACAACACAGCGTAGGCCTATAGGAAAACATATAGAGAGGCCAAGTCCCGCCCCTTTTCACTGTCCCCCCCCCAATGGGACCTTATTTTGGCGACAGACAAATGACATCACTATGACATCCCAGTGTTTCCGTGAGCCTAAATGAAGCTTCTCCACTGCAGCAGGAGTCCATATATATATATACATATATATATACACGTATATATATATATACGTATATATATATATATATATATACGTATATATATACGTATATATATATATATATATGTATATATATATACATACATATATATATATATATACATATATATATATACGTACGTATATATATATGTATATATATATATATATATATATATATATACATATATATATATATATATATATATACGTATATATACATATATATATATATATACGTATATATATATATATATATACGTATATATATATACGTATATATATACGTATATATATATATATATATATGTATATATATATACATACATATATATATATATATACGTATATATATATACGTACGTATATATATATATATATATATATATATATATATATATGTATGTATATATATATATATATATATATGTATATATATATATATATATATACGTACGTATATATATATACGTATATATATATATATGTATGTATATATATATACATATATATATATATATATATATATATATACGTATATATATATACGTATATATATATATATATATATATATATATGTATGTATATATATATATATATATATGTATATATATATATATATATATATATATATATATATATACACATATGGAGGTTTTCCCTCCACCTCATTTAAATCTGAACAGATCACCGCTTTTCATTTCGCAACGACGCCGACGTGTCGCCACTTGATCCACTACTTATTTGCAAAAACCCACATTACATCAGCGACCCGCCTCGCTGTGATGCGTCCTCTACTTCATGAAGTGTGACGTCTCACAGTGAATTCAATGTTGTGCAACCAGTCACTCGCTGTTGCAGCTCTTCCAAAATCCTGACACATGAACTCTGGTTTACCCTCACACGCCTTCTCCAGCCTGAAACCCCCTCTGGGGCTAAAGTGGGATCCACGGGGTAAGAGGGGGGGGTATAAATATAGCCCCCCCCATGTGTCCCCGCTCCGGTTACCCGGCCAGAGTCCAGGTTGAAATACCAAAAGACAAGAGGGGACGTTCTGTAGAGTGAAGCCAAAGCTTCATGAGTTAAAGCTGCATTCTCTCTAGTGTCCACCAGGGGGCGACTCCTCTGGTTGTATAGAAGTCTAGTCTAAAATGACTCTACTTCTCTCTTGATTTATTCCCTCAGTAAACATTGTAAACATGAGTTTATGGTCTCAATCTCTAGTTTACAGTCTTCTTCAATACAGCATGATGTTCATTTAGTACATTATGCTCCATTTAGAGTCAAACACACCATAAAGCAGAGGATGCTTTAGGGGCGGGCTACACGCTGATTGACAGGTCTCTACCAGAGACGTATACAGCGTCTCTACGTCACTCCTCCTCAGTCCAGATATGGTCACTTCCTGTTCACTGGTTGAGAAAAAAACAAGATGGCGACGACTACGTCCACTTCTTATCTACAGTCTATATTTAACCGTTTACGTCGTAGCAGATTCTGACATCAAGCAAACATTCAGAACAGTTTTAATTCAACGTTTATAGTTTTTAAAGTTGTCTGGACAACGTATTCTGTAAAAGATGAGTTATTGTCTCATAAGGAGAAATAAGACTGGAGGGTGTGATGACACATCCATTGAGTCACGGTGAGTCGTGTCCCTTTAACTTACTCACATTAACACTGTACTTCCTCTAAAGGTAAACTTCTAGGAATTTCCATGACTGCAGTCGATTCTACAGTCTGATGTGTTGAAGCAGCGCTGGTTATGATGTAAAGAAGTAACTGAAACAACATTTATGGTTTCTTTAAGATGAAAGGTTTTGTTTTTCTGGTGTTGGTGTTTTAGGAAATGTAAAAAATAAAAGTATTATTATCATCACTGCGTACTATAAAAAATAATATCAGTAATCATCAACTGTACTGTAAAAAATATTATAATAATTAACTCCATTGTTAAGTTGGTGCCGTGTCCTCAGATCGGTCACTAAAATCTTAATTGTAGTCCAAACTTTGACTTCCTGCAGCCTCACTGTTCTCAGTCAAACTCGCTGACCTTTTCACTGAAACTATCTTCAGACCTTTAGACCACGTCTTCCTTTACCTTCAGAATAACAACCCCAGCGGATCGCTTTAGTCAAATGCTCAGCAGTGATCAATCTAAGATCCACCCAGTGTGAAGCAAACTGAAAATCAATCCGTCCCTCCCTCTGGTTCTTCAATACCTGCATGCCTGAGCTCGTTAGCTCGTTAACACAGGAGCCTCGGGCGGTTCTTCAATCGATCGGCTGTTTAAAAAGCATTTTATCGACCAGACCGGCTGCCTCGAACGCTGTAAAAGATGTTGTTTCATGTAAAGTTAAAGTAATCAAAGTAAAAGTGCTGCAGAGACCCGTCCAGTCCAGCAGAGCATCTCACGGGACAGGTGTGAGACCTTGTTCCTCACGGACAGGTGTGAGACCTGGTTCTTATGGCCAGGTGTGAGACCTGGTTCCTTATACAGACAGGTGTGAGACCTGGTTCCTTACAGAGAGGTGTGAGACCTAGTTCTTTACGGACAGGTGTGAGACCTGGTTCCTTACGGACAGGTGTGAAACCTGGTTCCTCACAGAGAGGTGTGAGACCTGGTTCCTTACAGACAGGTGTGAGACCTGGTTCTTTACGGACAGGTGTGAGACCTGGTTCCTCACAGAGAGGTGTGAGACCTGGTTCTTTACGGACAGGTGTGAGACCTGGTTCCTTACCTTGTGACAGGCGGACTGGCTGAGAGACCCGGAGCCCGTCGATGGCACAGAGGTTCCCACAGGGGTGCAGCATGATGACCCCCGACCTGTTCTCGATGTAGCAGTGCTGGGCCTCCACCCCGGGGCCCTGGATGTTGACGTCCATGGAGCCATGACCCAGTGTGGTCCGTCCTGTGGAGGGGGGGGAGATTAACATGTGACGTGCATATTTGAGGAAAATATTAAGATTAAATAAAAGTATACATCACATTAATGAGAGGTCTCTGAGAGCTACGAGGTGGAAGTGGAGCGGCCATGTTGGAGGGTTCCAGCAGGGGGCGCTACACATATAGGGTTAGGGTGTTGGGATGTTGGGATGTTGGGATGTTGGGGTGTTGGGTGTTGGGTTCTTGGGATGTTGGGGTGTTGGGGTGTTGGGTGTTGGGTTCTTGGGGTGTTGGGTTCTTGGGGTGTTGGTGTGTTGGTGTGTTGGGGTGTTGGGGTGTTGGGTTCTTGGGGTGTTGGGTTCTTGGTGTGTTGGGGTGTTGGTGTGTTGGGGTGTTGGTGTGTTGGGGTGTTGGGGTGTTGGTGTGTTGGTGTGTTGGGGTGTTGGGGTGTTGGTGTGTTGGGGTGTTGGGGTGTTGGGTTCTTGGGGTGTTGGGTTCTTGGTGTGTTGGGGTGTTGGTGTGTTGGGGTGTTGGTGTGTTGGGTTCTTGGGGTGTTGGGTTCTTGGAGTGTTGGGGTGTTGGTGTGTTGGGTTCTTGGGGTGTTGGGTTCTTGGAGTGTTGGTGTGTTGGGGTGTTGGGTTCTTGGGGTGTTGAGTTCTTGGTGTGTTGGGGTGTTGGGTTCTTGGAGTGTTGGGGTGTTGGTGTGTTGGAGTGTTGGGGTGTTGGTGTGTTGGGGTGTTGGGGTGTTAGGGTGTTGGGGTGTTAGGTTCTTGGGGTGTTGGGTTCTTGGAGTGTTGGGGTGTTGGTGTGTTGGGGTGTTGGGGTGTTGGGTTCTTGGAGTGTTGGGGTGTTGGTGTGTTGGGGTGTTGGGTTCTTGGGGTGTTGGGTGTTGGGGTGTTGGGGTGTTGGGGTGTTGGGTTCTTGGGGTGTTGGGTTCTTGGAGTGTTGGGGTGTTGGGGTGTTGGGTTCTTGGAGTGTTGGGGTGTTGGTGTGTTGGGGTGTTGGGTTCTTGGGGTGTTGGGGTGTTGGGGTGTTGGGGTGTTTCGCTGTGAAATAACGTCACGGCTCAGAAGACAATGACACTTTAAGTTCACCGGGACGTGAGACAGTCAGAGGACAACGTTCACAGATCAGCAACATGGAGCTGGAAAAAAAGGGGGAGGAGCTAAGAAGAGTTGAGGTAAAGACCTGCAGGGCTCAGTGAAATATCACAGGGAGGTACGATACACACACACACACACATACACAATGACTCACACACACTATCGTTGCCTGGACTTAACCTCTGGAATCTCCCTACATACCAACCTGCAGAGGTACAGACAGACAGGAAGACCAGCAGACAGAGAGACAAACACTCAGACAGACAGACAGAGAGACAGACAGACAGACAGACAGACGTCTCTTAGCCGCTCCATTGCTTGTGTCACTCGTAGTGTGAACTTAGCATGAAGCTAACTGCCGTGTTGTGTTCTCACCCTCAGGTAGCGGCAGCAGGGTGATGGCGGTACTCAGGCGTCCACTACCCAGACTGACCAGGTGGGGGCGCTCTGCCTGGAACTTTAGCCCCTTCCCGGTCTCGATCAGGTCCAGAGGGGTGCTCTGGGAACAAACGTCAGAAAAAGTGTCATAACTCATTCGCTGCTGCAGTATCAATGCCTGTTCTCAGGCTCCACCATAGCTACACTTTCAAAGGTTAATGTGCTGTGATTCATGAAATCAACTGTGTATGTAAGTGATCCACATATTCATGAACCAGGAAGTACAAACCCAACACAGAGAGGACGGGTCAAACAAAAACTGGTCTTTTCTTCAGGAGAACTCGAGAGAAAGGAGAAATCAACGTTGATTTATTTTGTAACGTAACTTCAGTACTTATTTTAACTCAAACAACCATCTTTAATTAAAGCTAACTAAGTAGTGTTGTGGCCTGAAGACTGAAGTTTATTTTGAAAAGACTGTAATCATGTCAGGAGCTGAATTAACGCGTGTTGCTGGACTTCATAGGAAACACAAACTGTCACTTCCTGTCCACTAGAACTAACTGGTATCAGGAGCATCAGAGGAGCATCAGAGGAGCATCAGAGGAGCATCAGAGGAGCATCAGAGTCTCCATCGTTAACAGACTCCTTCACACACACACACACTGGAGGGAGGAATCTGTTGTGACTCCCTCGTCTCCCCCTCTGCCTAAAGCACCACAGTGTGCAATCGACACCACAACGAGAGGGGGATGGGGGTGGGGGGTGATGTTGCCGTGGCAACAGCACTTTCCGCAATTAAGACGACGCGAGTCTCCTGGAGGTTCTGTTCAACGAGCGGAACGTGAACAACAAAGACATGAAGACAATTCTGCTTCTTCTTTAATGTGAAGTGAACGTCTCATGTTGAGATGAATTACTATCAGTGAATACACTGGAGGAGGTTTGAGGCTTAACAATATGCAGTTTTACATAATTTTTAGCTACGATGACGCCCAAAAAGCTTAAAGACTGAACTTGTTATTGTCAAATAATGATATCATTGCACACATCACAGCCTTCATTTAAAGACTACGAGCCTCACAGGACCCCGTCTGTTCATCAGGTGACCCTGTGCCAGATCACGACCCCAAGCTTGAGAAACGTTCCTTCCTGGTTTAATGACTTCAAATGTTAAATGAACTCATTTGCATATTTTAAAAGCTACATTTCTTATTTACAACCAGCTCTGGCATCCTGACAGATCACGTGATGGAGGTGGAGTGGAGGTGGAGGTGGAGTGGAGGTGAAGGTGGAGTTGAGGTGGAGTGGAGGTGGAGGTGGAGGTGGAGTGGAGGTGGAGGTGGAGGTGGAGTGAAGGTGGAGGTGGAGTGGAGGTGGAGTGGAGGTGGAGGTGGAGGTGGAGTAGAGGTGGAGTGAAGGTGGAGGTGGAGGTGGAGTGGAGGTGGAGTGGAGTGGAGTGGAGGTGGAGGTGGAGGTGGAGTGAAGGTGGAGTGGAGTGGAGGTGGAGTGGAGGTGGAGGTGGAGTGGAGGTGAAGGTGGAGTTGAGGTGGAGTGGAGGTGGAGGTGGAGTGGAGGTGGAGGTGGAGTGGAGGTGGAGTGGAGGTGGAGTGAAGGTGGAGGTGGAGGTGGAGTGGAGGTGGAGTGGAGTGGAGTGGAGGTGGAGGTGGAGGTGGAGGTGGAGTGAAGGTGGAGTGGAGTGGAGGTGGAGTGGAGGTGGAGGTGGAGGTGGAGGTGAAGGTGGAGCCTGTAAGAGGGTTGGTGAGTCACAGACTGGGAGGAGCTTCACCTCCTGGTCGGTGGTGTGCTGCTGCTCCCCTGTGGTTCACACAGAGACATGAGTTCACAGATAAAGTCCTCTCCTCTCTAGGTTGGTTTATTTGCTCTCGTTGTCTTTGTGATTCTTCACGGTTCTTCTTCTGGTGTTTCAGAGACTCTTCAGCGTGTTGAGTCCTCCTCTCTACCTGCTCAGATTCTCCTTCCTCATCACCTCAGCTTTACACCAGCTGCTGTCTTAACAGCTGTGAGTTCTAACAGCAGCCATGTTGGTTGTTTACGTTCCTGGTGATCATTTTGGGGAAGTGTCTTCAGAGGTGTTGAGACTTTTAGATCAAGTGCTACGAGATGCTTTTATTTTGAAACAGGTTTCTAGGTTGGATCCTTTTTAAACTCTTAATCTATCAAGTTCAAACCAACAGTAGCTTCACGTGGAAAAGGCGGGACAAAGAAAAGCCACGTCTACGTCAGCTTAACTTGAACTGAACAGATGCAATCAACCAAATTTGTGGAGCAGAAATAGTGTCGCAAAAATAATGAATGAGAAAAGTTAAACAGATAGTCGTCCAGAACCCGGTTCCTCCTACAGGAATCATTAAAGTTTAATCTCATTTGGTTTTATCTTCCATTCCTCTGCCTCTTTACAAGAACAGACTGAAGACACACACACACACACACACACACACACACACACACACACACAGCCCTCCCTTAAAGCCTGATGGGATTGTCAGACCCAGCAGGTGGTAAACACAGACAGCCAAATCTCCGGCTCCGTCTAATTACTGACTCTGACTGAAGGTTTCCTGCTTTTAGAGGACGTCTTCCCTGACGCACGGTGTCAGGACGCGTCTCGGCTGCCTGATCTGAACCCGCCGCCTCTTCAACCGAACTCATCATTCATGCAGAGTGTCGGAGCAGCCGGTGTGGTGACATTTAACGTCAATGGATCCACTGTTATCAGAAGAAGAGAGCGCTTACTGTGTGAGTGAGCTGAGGAAACACATGGAACAAATCTGTCACACTGACAACATAAGGCTGTGTCTTCCTGTTGCCGTTGACAAATGAAGCCAACGCTGAAGTGCCAAAAAACTGTAGTTCATCAAATGGCCACTTGAGGCTTTAAAAGAGAGTAAATCCTCATAGACCTCTATGTTAAAATAAAGCTTCACGTGTTAGAGCTGCATTCTCTCTAGTGTCCATCAGGGGGCGACTCCTCTGGTTGTATAGAAGTCTAGTCTAAAATGACTCTACTTCTCTCTTGATTTATTCCTTCAGTAAACATTGTTCGGTCTGGGAGTTGCATGTGTTTCATAATGTGTTTTTTCAGTTCATGACATTTAACTGTAACCTTTTTGGTTGCTTAAAAATGTCTCTGCGTTTGGTTGTATGGAAAACCGGCCACTCTTGACTGCGATGGACAAAATTACGAACTCAAGGCTTCGAAACCGATGCGCTCACCATCCCAGGCTAGTTAGCTTAGCTCATTTTACTGAAGGACACTTTAAGGAGTCGGCTGTTCATTTCTGGACAGACAAAATCCAAGATGGCAACAGACAAAATCCAAGATGGCAACAGACAACAACCAAGATGGCAACAGACAAAAACCAAGATGGCAACAGACAAAATCCAAGATGGCAACAGACAAAAACCAAGATGGCAACAGACAAAAACCAAGATGGCAACAGACAACAACCAAGATGACAACAGACAACAACCAACATGACAACAGACAAAATCCAAGATGGTAACAGACAAAAACCAAGATGGCAATGGACAAAAACCAAGATGGCAACAGACAAAAACCAAGATGGCAACAGACAAAAACCAAGATGGCAATGGACAAAAACCAAGATGACAACAGACAACAACCAAGATGACAACAGACAACAACCAAGATGGCAACAGACAAAAACCAAGATGGCAACAAACAAAATCCAAGATGACAACAGACAAAAACCAAGATGGCAACAGACAAAATCCAAGATCGCGACGGACAAAATCCAAGATGACAACAGACAAAAACCAAGATGGCAATGGACAAAAACCAAGATGACAACAGACAACAACCAAGATGACAACAGACAACAACCAAGATGGCAACAGACAAAAACCAAGATGGCAACAAACAAAATCCAAGATGACAACAGACAAAAACCAAGATGGCAACAGACAAAATCCAAGATCGCGACGGACAAAATCCAAGATGACAACAGACAAAATCCAAGATGGCAACAGACAAAAACCAAGATGGCAATGGACAAAAACCAAGATGACAACAGACAACAACCAAGATGACAACAGACAACAACCAAGATGGCAACAGACAAAAACCAAGATGGCAACAAACAAAATCCAAGATGACAACAGACAAAAACCAAGATGGCAACAAACAAAATCCAAGATGACAACAGACAAAAACCAAGATGGCAACAGACAAAATCCAAGATCGCGACGGACAAAATCCAAGATGACAACAGACAAAATCCAAGATGGCAACAGACAAAAACCAAGATGGCAATGGACAAAAACCAAGATGACAACAGACAACAACCAAGATGACAACAGACAACAACCAAGATGGCAACAGACAAAAACCAAGATGGCAACAAACAAAATCCAAGATGACAACAGACAAAAACCAAGATGGCAACAGACAAAATCCAAGATGGCAATGGACAAAAACCAAGATGACAACAGACAACAACCAAGATGACAACAGACAAAAACCAAGATGGCAATGGACAAAAACCAAGATGACAACAGACAAAATCCAAGATGGCAACAGACAAAAACCAAGATGGCAATGGACAAAAACCAAGATGACAACAGACAACAACCAAGATGACAACAGACAACAACCAAGATGACAACAGACAACAACCAAGATGGCAACAGACAAAAACCAAGATGGCAACAAACAAAATCCAAGATGACAACAGACAAAATCCAAGATGACAACAGACAAAATCCAAGATGGCAACAGACAAAATCCAAGAAACCAAGATGGCTTCCTACATACAGTTCCACATCCCTCACATCTCCAAACACTCACACTCACCTGTAACACCTGGTGGGTTTGCCGTCCACACTCGGGCATGTTCCTGTTCAGGCGGTCCATGTCCACTGAGCTGTCCACGGCTCCCTGAGACACATGAAGATCCTGAAGGAGGAAGTGAGATCATGACGTTAGAGAGGAACAAGAGTCATCGTGAGCGAAGACAACGGTTAGTTACAGCATCCAGATGTTGTGTGTTTTGTGGTCAGAAATGTTCTCATGGTTAGTGGCATTCCCCCTCTCCCCACTCTGCCTACACACAGAGTGATGTGTGTGTGTGTGTGTGTGTGTGTGTGTGTGTGTGTGTGTGTGTGTGTGTGATTCATGCTGTCAGCACACACACACACACACACACACACACACACACACACACACACACACACACACACACACAAACAGATGGTAGACAGTATTTAGCAACACACTCTGAGGAAGTGACACACTTAAAACACGCACACGCATTTAAATCTCTTGGTAGTTCACACATTCACTGGAAATCCGCCACCTTGGCTGAGCTCTTGTCTCTCAGTCTTTATGAAAACACACACACACACACACACACACACACACACACACACAAACTCTCTCACACACACACACACACACACACACACACACACACACTCTCACTGTGCCCAAATCCCATAAATTCCTCCCTCCTTACTCATTTTTTTGGGGTATTTCCATCAAGTCAGCACTGAACAAATGTCTATAAATATGTTCCGTGTCTGTATTGGTGCACATGTTAAATGGAGCGGTTGGAAAACACTTGATTACAGCAGTCGCAGAGATTCAGAGCACCCGGAGTCATTTGCATGCCTAAAATGTTGTGCAGCGGGGACGATGCGCTCTGCCCTGCAGGAGAACCGAACGCTGCAAACGGCATGGTGTTTGCTCTCCTGACAGACCCGGGGAACGATATTCAGTCGGGCCGCGGGGAAGTCTCACACAGTCACAAAACAACCAGCCAGAAAATCAGAAACAAATGTTGAGAATGTATTATCTGAGGATGAGGAACTCTTTCTCTCTGAGCCAGAGGGAGCAAGAAGTCTGCAAACCACCGCCTCACTGAGGTTCACCTGTCCTTTGTTGTCTCTAAGTAGAAGAATTACCTTTCTCCAGGTGTCCGGCACATGCACAGCCTCCATGGCGAACTTGATTGACCGGGACACCTCTGAGGACTCGAGCGTCTCTTTGTCCTGATCTCACTTCTTTTGTCCTCCGCTGTAACTCCCGTCTCAGGAGGTGGACCTGTTGCTGCTTGTTCCGCTAAACTAAGACCTGCATTCCTGACTGGCAGCCACAGAAAGTCCCAGATAACAGAGACGCGTGTGTGTGTGTGTGTGTGTGTGTGTGTGTGTGTGTGTGTGTGTGTGTGTGTGTGTGTGTGTGTGTGTGTGTGAGTGAGTGAGGATCAAAAGAGGAGAAGAAGAAGAGGAAGGGAAGAAGAGAGAGTGGTGACTGAAGTTTGACTAGAATAAAGCTCAGAATAAAAGTGGTGAAAGAGGAAGCAGGAGCTCTGTAAACGCATCGCAATGCTTCCACTACAAATACACAACTAATCGTATTAATACGACACGTTCATGTTGTTTATTTCCTGCAGAAAGACAAGAGAAGCTGAGCAGATTAAAAGCTTACTGAAGCTTTACGTCACGCTCTTACTGCGGCAACAAAACAGTTAGCCAATGAGCTTCCTTGAAACAGATTTATGTAGATATGCATTAATGACTGAATGTGTGACACTATGCAGACGACAAGTGAGTTTATGTCTGTCCTCCAGGTGATCCTGGAGGACAGAGAGTCCTCTGAGACGATTGAAGCAACATCTAGATTTAATCACGGATGGGATGATATTAAAAGACAAGTTTTAAATGAGGCCTAAAACTTCAAGTCCAGTCAAGTTTCCACTGCTGCTCAAACTCCTGCCAGGACTCAGGCGTGCAGAATCACATCAGTTCATTTCGGCCTGAACCGGATTCATGCGATTCAAGTGATCAAAACACCTGCAAAGTTCCCGCCGTTTTCTAAACGACTTTCCAAATGACAGCCTCTCGGGCGGTTCTGTGTCTTAAAATCATCCGGCGGCTCAGGTTTGGTTCAATTTAGTTAGAAAAGCAGAGCATCGGTTGACTCCACACAGCTCTCAACATGGCGACGGCTGAGCCAGCAGCTTGCGGCAGACGGTGCTAACAGCGCTAACAATAGCAACAGCGCGGACAGAGCATCCTCAAACAACGGTTCGTACGATATCCTACGAAAAGTTAAAAAATGTTGTATGCGTTTTGTTACAAAAGACGAGCAACACGTGAACATTGAAGTTCGTTTCATGAATACAGTCTTTCCAAAATAAACTTCCTCAGGAAACTCAGGTTTAGGAAAAGATAGACCAGCTTATACTTTACATAGATGATCATTAGATGTATGTCGTATAGAACCTTTAACATTGAAAACAACAACATAGCAGTCTTGCTTTTGAAAACGTGCACGTTAGCAAATTAGCTAACGAGCTAACGAGCTGACCTTCTAACCTCAAACCATCTCAGTAAGCTAGCTTTGTTTTCTATTCAGATTTTCTCTTTATAGTTGCTCCTTCTGCCATTAAATTACATTTTCTAAACTCCCACATTGCTGTGAGGACATCTGACTGTTCTCACCACATCAAAGACCGGTTCTCTCAGACTGAGGGAGGACGTCCAGAAACTCTCTCTCTCTCTCTCTCTCTCTCTCTCTCTCTCTCTCCCTCTCTCTCTCTCTCTCTCTCTCTCTCGGGGGCAGAAAGGCTGCCATTGTTTCCTGAGTCTTGCTTTATTATTACTATTATTTGAAGGGGTGATGAAAGTGAGGGAGGGGAGCTGGACAGCCAACGGGGGGGAGGGGGGGGGGGCGTTAAAGTGAGTCCATCTATCTGAGTCGAGGACGCTTTGCCGTGATGTCCGTCCTCTTGTCCTCTGGGACGAGTGAAGGGTTTTATTTGAACAGGCGAGGGGCCGTCTGAGAGGACGTGGAGATAATCAGGAATGTGAACACAGAGAGATGGAGTCCAACATTCCTCTGATGTCAGTCTGATGACATGTTGTTGTTCACTTAGTCCAAACAAAACCAGTCTCAGTGTAGTCCTGGTCTTCTATCAGACCTCCATCAGTACAGAGACCATCAGAGAGAAGATGGTCTGTTTCTATAGAGTTATTCTGAATGATGTCATCGGAGCCACCGGGTCGGATTCTGGTGAAACCAGATGAACTCATGCAGGTTCACCAGAACCTCCTTCAGCTCAGACTCCAGCAGAGACCTGGTCCACCGTGGACAGACCCAGATCCTCCAGCAGAGACCTGGTCCACAGACACACACACATGCTCTTCTATCACTCTGAACTTGCTCTGAACAGAGATTCTTCTGTTGGAGTTCTTCCGTCAGATACTTTGTGACTGCGGTTGAAGGTCAGTGGTCCCCGTTTGATGTTCAGGAGCACATGCAGGCCCTAAAGCTGCAGCTCTGTGTTCTGTGTGATAGAACCACCGCCGGCTTGTTACACGTGTGCAGCTTTAAACGCGTGTCAGAGAACTGAAGCCTCGGGGGGGGGGGGGCAGCTGAGTCAACGAGACGCTCACAGCAGGAAAGTACCAAACAAGGGCTTGAATGAACGGAGGTGACACACCTGGCGGCTTTATGGAGCTCCAACGGATCAAATAAAAGGTGGGGGGGTGTGCAAATACTGAGTAAATAACACCACCTGTACAGACACCTGAAGACGACTAGTCTTTGTTCCTCAAAGAGAGACTCTCAGGTTAGAACCTCCATGAATACACTTCATGTGAACATCTGATTCTGTTTGTTGTGAGTGAAGCTGGAGGAGAGATGACGTCCAGAAGAACAGGAGCAGAAACATCATGGAGGACTTGGACGTCAACAGGTTTCTGGATGTGAACAGACGTCTGACCTTGACTGAGACGAGGTCTTTTTCAGACACGTTATGTTTTTAGAAACAAACCACAGAAGTGCAGTAGACGCTGTCTCCGTGACATGTTCACCACATGATGTGAAGACATTCTAAAAGACAAATCTTTTCAATCACTTCATTCCAGCTGTGAAGTTGAGCAGATGTTTCATTAAAATGCTCGTGGCTGGAGAGAGACGAGGGAACTGATTGTGATAAAAAACATCTCAACAACAATGACAAGAGAGTCAAACATCTGGAAACCACAGCATGAAGTCTACACACACACACACACACACACACACACACACACACACACACACACACACACACACACACACAGAGTGCATTCATGGCTCCTACACAACGTTTATGTGAAACCTCAGTCTGACAACACCCAGCAGACCACCGCTGTCTGTTCTTCAGTTCTACAGAGACAAGTCCTCGTATGAGAACCAACAGAACGTCACTCCTCCCTGTGTTCACGCTTCTCCTACTTAAGTCCAGCAACACGTGAATAGTCTTTTCAAAATAAACCTCCGTCCACACCGGAACAAACTTAGTTAATTTAAGGTGACAAAGTTAGAAGCAGCTTTAACCAAAATGAAAAGGTCTCGTTTCCCATTGAAGTCCTGGAGCTGTTGTTTGGAGACACAGGAAGACGCTAGTGAGTGAAACATCACGTCCATCTCGTCTCCACAGTGTTCCACTACACAATAAATAGACTGAGAAGCTAAACACAGGCTTCACAAGCTGCTCGGGTCGACCCTGAACCGCTCTGGTTGGAGGTGTCTCGGCTTCAAGAAGAACAACAAAGAGAACTTTCTCTTCTGAGAACTTTGTCTTCTGAGAGCTTTCTCTGTTCATGTTGATGTGAATCCATCAAATAATGTGGGAAAATATGAAGCATTGAGAAGTAATCTGTAATTTAAACAAGCTGACCAACGTGTGCTGTGTGATGAGGTAGATGCTATTCAAACACATGAATAATAACTTTTCATTCATGTCACAATAAAAGCAGAGTCCATTTAATCAGGGTTGGTAGTCCAACAGGAAGTCATCATCACTGGTTGGCTCCACAAGCAGCCAATCACATTCCTCCTTCAGATTTTAGATTAACGTTTCTGATTCTTCCAGGTTTTGTTCGTCAAACGAAAAAATCTCTCCAGCTTGTGTTAAACACAGACTTTATTAAAACATCTAAACTAAAGCTCGCTGACCTCCAGACGAGGGAACAGGAAGTGAAAAAGTAACTTCCTGTTTCAGGACTCGTTCCTGCAGTAGATGTCGATCACAATGCATTGTGGGAACATCTCTCCTCCTCCCAAACGTGTGTGTCCTCAGACTCAACGAGAGACAGAGAAACAAGCAACAGGAAGTGTGTGACAGCAGCGTCACTATAAGGAGACTTCCTGCACGACGAACACTTCCTGTTAGTGACACAGGTCCAGGTTAACCTCTGACCTCAGCTGTGAACACTAGAAGTCATCGTCACATCCGCTCAGACGTCGTCCTTCTACTGTTTGAGTTCTGGTTACTACTGTAGTGATGAAGAACGATATCAGATGAATTTTAATACTTTTATGATGTTTTATTAGCTGATGTTCATCTATTCTTTCAGTATCTTGTATCTTATAGTCATAATCTCTGAGAGTTTGATCGATACAGAGGGGAAAATATAAAAATCAATTAAGGAACAATTAATAAGTGGATCGTGGAGAATTTCCATTAAAGAGATAATCGTGAATATCGTCACAAGTGACTTGTTGCTATTGTTGTTATTTATTGTTTTATTGTTTTTTAGGGTTCCTTATCATTTATGATTATCTTATTCAAGATTGTTTTATTTTTTATTTTTTTACAAACAATTATGTTCACTTAAAAAAAAGATAAGAGATAATCCAAAAGCTCAAAACAAGTATAATAAATAAGACAAAAAGTGATATGTATATGTATATATATGATATGATCGGACTGAATGGTTGTTTGTATTTCACATGAATATGAGGAAATATGTGTCTGTTATGCCATAAAACTATTTAAATGTAAAGTGATTCCATATGTTTTAGCGCCATTTTAACAGTTTTCATGATATTTTGATAATTAATCGGGATATTAAAGTAAATCACATTTATTTTGATGGTCGTGATATTTACATATGGTAAAGAATCTTTACCTTCTAATATGTTTTATGTAGCGATCTGTTGCCAGAACCTCTTTATAAGGACGCACCGCTGCCCTCAAGTGGCCAAAAACAGAAAAGCATGCAAGAAAATGAGATTTGGTTTGAAGCGCGGTGACAAACCAGCCGTCAGCGCTGGTGCTGTTCCAATCGATGAATTATGTGCCGACATCAAAAAAACTGAGCACGACAGAAGAAAATGCTCCAGAGTTCAAATTATAATCTTGTATTTCTCCACAGATAAGAGAAGAACGACCAGCGATAAACATGCAAATCTATCACGACAACGATCCAGCGCCTCCCTGACAGCAGTGAACACATTCAGTGAACACATTCATTATGCTGGCAGGAAACACGCCGCTATCAGCCGGCAGCTAAACGCACCAGCTGCCCCGTCTGAGTCTCCAACACACACACACACACACACACACACACACACACACACACACACAAGACGATACAGAAATGAATGCCAGGACTGAATGTGGAAAAGAACAGAATGAATGTACCTCTCATCTTCCTCAGTGACTACTGCTGAGGTTCTCTTGAGCAACACAACTGTTTACAGGCGTTACACACACGGGATGTCACGAATAAACAAGGAAATATTAAATATGTAGGGCTTTTATTGTGAAGGACTGAGTGGATCTGGTAAGAGAAATATTATTTGCTGATATTTATATAGAAAAAACATAGAAATAGAGTAGGAGTAAAACGTACGTTGTTGTCAGTGGTCATTTGAATGGTAAAGCATGATGGGATTAGCTCACCAGCTAACTAGCCAGCTGTCCGCTAGCTAGCTCGTTAGCTTGTTCTTCTCCGGAGCATAACTTTACTACTCCACTGCTCGTTTTAGTCTTTACTCTGATATCTCCTCTCAGTGAGTCTCTACTTGCCGTAAGTCTGAATAGTTTAAACGGAAGCTAACCCGCTACAACGGTACACATACAAAATGGCCGCCGCTCTGACCATCCTGTTGATTTGAATGGGAAAGCACCACGTCATTGGTTGATGCCTTTATTCGCGGTGCAAAAGCTCAGAAAAATGTAACTTTTTCCCGATTAAAAGTATTTTTTACATACATTGATGTACGAAAAATAATCACAGGAAACAATGTGTAAAGGATTTAACACTAGAACTCTGTGAGAAAGATAATCCTCACGGGATTTTCCACGGATGGAATCGAGATAACGACACAAACACAGAGGTTTGAAGAAGAAGAAGAAGACCCTGGCGGTGTCACGTTGTCGTCGTGTGTCACAGATCATCACCAGCAGAGACGTGTTCAGAGGATCAGAGAGCTCGTCATTATCGGATTATCGTCTCCGGTGACACTAGAAATTATACCTCGAAGCCTCCAGGAAAGAACACTTCCAAACCACAGCTATCCAGCGGAGCCACAGGCCGACGTGACTCACCGCTCTCTCCGGCTGCCTCTCTGCTCGGCCGGTTTGTTGCAGTAAAGTATTAAATATTTTAATCTTTGTCACCTCCCTGTTAAGTCCAGTTGCACATCTATTGCATTAGCTCAATGTTTCCAGTTGCTGTCGCTGCTGCTAGTTCGCAGTGAAAGGTTTACACCACTGAATATCCACAAACTCCCTGAAGGAGAAGACTAGAGGTGATGGTGAGTGAAGCCGTCTTTACAACGAAGACTCAGAGCCGAGGAGTGAAGGTGACCAGCTGGTCATAAAGGATGAATACTTTGCTGGTAATCTATAAACAGACTTTCTTCATCTCCGAGTTAATGTTCCTGCAGACGGCACCACAGTTGGTCAATTTGGACCCAACCGGAGCCAATTGTGAAGTGTTTGAAACAGAAGTTCCTCTAATTCCATTGGATGGAAAGGTCTTGTCTCCTAACTCTCCCAAAGGTATGTATCTATTTTTTTTAGTTATAGTTTTGTTTTATTGTTTTATTTAGGAGCATAAAGCCATTGAGGGGTCCTGGCCAAGATGGCGGCGTAACAGCACAAACAGTGCAAACAGTGCTAACAGTGCAAACAGTGCCAACAGTGCTAACAGTGCTAACAGTGCTAACAGTGCCAACAGTGCTAACAGTGCAAACAGTGCCAACAGTGCAAACAGTGCCAACAGTGCTAACAGTGCTAACAGTGCTAACAGTGCCAACAGTGCTAACAGTGCTAACAGTGCTGACAGTGTTTAACTGAGGGGGAACAACAGGGTGGATGCTACGTTTCTGTTATCAGCTGTAATCGCCATATCAGATGTTTTTCCAATTTTTGTAAAATAAATTATCAAAAGGAATTCAACTTGCATTTTTTCTTAATTTAAAAATAATAATTGATGTCATTATAACTGTTATTCTGCACTAAAGACATGTTCTCGTTCTCTCTACTTCTAGTCATGGTGGTTCTGTTTCCATAGAGGAGCAGGACCTTTATTTTGAAATTAAAAACGAGGCCACAGAGAGTAAAACGTGGCCCAGTGAGAGTAACGGTCACGTTTCACTTCCACCTTCAGACTGAACAGGGACAGTGGGAGTGGGTGACTGGTATTCCAGAGCTCAGTGGTTCCGTTGACTTTTGGCTCAGTGTTTCAAAGACGTGGAGCTGGACAGACATTCCAGCCTCGCGGACACAAAGAGGCTCTTTCAACAGCAGTAATCCTCTGGAGGAGGAGCGGGAACGCCGCCGGCCTGCTGCTGGATACTGGACTACAGGACCCACAGGTTCACACAGCAGTGACCCTGTTACACCGATACATGGGGTCCATACGGGGCTTTTATCAAGCTGTGGGCAGGAGGAGAGCTAGCAACGTTAGCAGCACCGCTAACGGCTAACCAACGGAGGTTCAAAGCGTCCCCTGCTTTCTGGTCTGTGTGACTCTAAATGGAGCATAATGTACTAAATGAACATCATGCTGTATTGAAGAAGACTGTAAACTAGAGATTGAGACCATAAACTCATGTTTACAATGTTTACTGAGGGAATAAATCAAGAGAGAAGTAGAGTCATTTTAGACTAGACTTCTATACAACCAGAGGAGTCGCCCCCTGCTGGACACTAGAGAGAATGCAGGTTCAAGACACATGAAGCATCGGCTTCACTCTGCAGAACTGGAGGTTGCCTCCATTGTTTAACTATAGTAACCAGCAGCTTTGTAACTGTGTTTTAAAACATGTGTTTGTGTATTAGAATGTGTCAAAGGTTTCCCACAGACAACCAATCGAGTATCGATCCATTCAGCAATAAATAAGTAATAAATGAAAACATCAGACTTTTAATTGAAGGCTGATATGACCTCTAATGAACATCATCCTAACCAAAACAAAGCCGGCAGCATGTTTCTGTCCTACGCCCATGAAGGAGGAGCTTTGTCTTAATAATAATAATAATAATAATAATACACATACACACTCATTCACAGTGTCACTCACCCTCCTCCCTCTCTTCTGTTCAACTCTCATTCAAAGCTTTACAAATCCACCCAGCGTCCTTTCTCTAATGCGTCCAGACGTCCACGCAGCTCGTTCATGTGTAGGAATGAACATTGTTGGTGAACTATGAAAGAAGGGAGCGGCGGGGAGGAGGAGGAGGAGGAGGAGGAAAGGAAGTGAAGGGGAGAGGAGAGGAGAGGAGGGGAAGCTGGGATATCCCTTTGAGTCATGGAAAGTGGTCCAAAGAGCAGACATGTGTGTGTCTTTGTGTGTCTTTGTGTGTCTTTGTGTTGTCATTCAGCCTCATTGACTCTGGAAACACTCGCTGTACTTCCTGATGGAAAACATGCATAATATCACTGATGAATACACAATACTCAAGTTCTCTGTGTTCTTCTGTATGGATTTGATTTTACTGAATGTTTTATTATTTGTCCATTTGTCCTGTTTCACTTTCTACAAATAATATTCTGTTTCATTTAAAGTTACTGTGAGGAACTTTAAGTTCTCTTGGTTCTGTTGGTCCCTGTGGACTAAAGCTCTGAGCACCAGAGTCCCTTTAGAAAACCTCTCATTCTACTGCAGCAGGGTTCTGACAGTCTGACCCTCTCAGTCCTGGTTCTGGTTCTCCCGTTGCCTCCCTTCCCTCCAGAGGGTCCAGCAATACGTCCTGGGTCTCCAGCAGAGAGGAGAAGCTCTGCTCCTGGAGGAGGAGGAGGAGGAGGAGGAGGAGGAGGAGACGCTGCTGCTGCTGCCGGGAGCTGAGCTCTCCTCCCTCCAGAGCTCCAACTGCAGGTCCAAGACTGCAGGTGAAACCGGATCTGGGTCTGTCCAGGGTGGACCAGGTCTCTGCTGGAGGATCTGGGTCTGTCCACGGTGGACCAGGTCTCTGCTGGAGTCTGAGCTGAAGGAGGTTCTGATGAACTTGCATGAGGTCATCTGGTTTCACCAGAATCCGACCCGGTGGCTCCGATGACATCATCAAGAATAACTCTATAGAAACAGACCATCTTCTCTCTGATGGTCTCTGTACTGATGGAGGTCTGATAGAGGACCAGGACTACACTGAGTCTGGTTCAGGACCAGATAGAAGATCCTCACAGTAACTGTTAATATACTATAGATAGTATTTACATTAATATTTAACCTCATATTTGCTAATTTTATCATGTTTTTCTTGGTGTATCTCGTTATATTTTAAATATCTCTGTGCGGATCATCAAAGTTTCCGTTATATAGTCTACGACACACACATCATAGTGCATCAGTGAGCTCACTGACTTTCCACCAAAACAGTCATACAAAGAGAGTGTGCGTGTGTGTGTGTGTGTGTGTGTGTGTGTGTGTCAACAGGCCAGGTGAAGATGAGGAGCAGCAGCCAAAACACCATGACATCACCCTTTACAAGGCTGCTGCCTCTCTGCCAAAATCCTTCGTTACTATAGCAACTCCACAGTGAAAACACCGTGTGTGTTTGTTTTGTGTATGTGTGTGTGTGTGTGTGTGTGTGTGTGTGTGTGTGTGTGTGTGTGTGTGTGTGTGCGTGTGCAGCGTATGCCTCAGAGTTGGTTAGATGTTGTAAAACGTCATCTTATGAGCCAACAGCTCTTCTATCAGCGTGTGAGAGAATGATCCCGTCTGTGTTTTGGGATGAAGGCTCACTGATAGAAGACAAAGACAATGAAGGGAGGAAGTGATGGGGGAGGAAAAAGAAAGGGAGAGGAATCTGCAAAGGTCATATCCCAATCTGCAGATGAAACGCATTCTGATTGGCTGCCTGATCCGTGTGTGTGTGTGTGTGTGTGTGTGTGTGTGTGTTGTACATGCTGCAGCTGTTGGGAGAGGCGGTTACAGTACATTGTACAGCTGTTTGTGTGAATAACAAAGTGGAGGCAGCAGTTAGTTCCCTCTGTTGTCCTGATGAGCTGCTCATTCTCATGGCTTCTCCCTCCGTCAGTAATGTGCTCCATCATCCCTCTGAACGAAACCAACATCTAACCAGTGGTGGAGCAACAACTGACCCTTCTCTCTGCCCCGTACACTACACTACACTACACACTACACACTACACACTACACACTACACACTACACACTACACTACACACTACACACTACACACTACACTACACACTACACACTACACACTACACACTACGCAGTACACTACACCATACACACTATGTTCACTACAACAAACACACTATGTTCACTACAACAAACACACTATGTTCACTACAATGAACAGACTATGTTCACTACAACATACACACTATGTTCACTACAACGTACACTACAACAAACACACTATGTTCACTACAACAAACACACTATGTTCACTACAACGAACAGACTATGTTCACTACAACAAACACACTATGTTCACTACAACAAACACACTATGTTCACTACAACGAACAGACTATGTTCACTACAACATACACACTATGTTCACTACAACGTACACTACACCATACACACTATGTTCACTACAACAAACACACTATGTTCACTACAACGTACACTACACCATACACACTATGTTCACTACAACAAACACACTATGTTCACTACAATGAACACACTATGTTCACTACAACAAACACACTATGTTCACTACAACGAACACACTATGTTCACTACATCGTACACACTATGTTCACTACACCCTACACACTATGTTCACTACAATGAACACACTATGTTCACTACAATGAACACACTATGTTCACTACATCGTACACACTATGTTCACTACACCCTACACACTATGTTCACTACAATGAACACACTATGTTCACTACATCGTACACACTATGTTCACTACAATGAACACACTATGTTCACTACACCGTACACACTATGTTCACTACATCATACACACTATGTTCACTACACCCTACACACTATGTTCACTACATCGTACACACTATATTCACTACAATGAACACACTATGTTCACTACAACGAACACACTATGTTCACTACAACAAATACACTATGTTCACTACAACGTAGACTACACTATACACGCTTTGTACACTACAACGTACACACTATGTTCACTACACCATACACAATGGATTCTGAACTGAGATTACGTTGTCCAACTTGATGTGTGACAGAGCCTTGATAATTAAAATATATTTTAGTTGTATTCATGTTATTTATCACCATTTTATCATTCAAAATGAAACCCTATCAAATGACTTTAATTACAGCACCTCCATCAGTTCAATTAGTGTATAGTGCACATGGTTTCCTCTATATTTGGTTTCTAAAAAAACACAAAAGCAAAACCCACCACCCCAGTTCTTGTTCACTCAGCAGCTCAGTGCAAAGAGGAAGCCTTCAGTTTTTGCTGAATGCAGTCAAATAGTGTCACCTTTAAATGGACGTGAACCAATCAGCAGCACTCAAGGAGGTCGATTACCACTCACACTGCTCCACGCTGATAAAGACCCTGATGTAGAAGTTGAGTGGATGTGATGCAAATTGCCTGACTCCTACTCCACATTTAGGAAACCAGCATCATTTGCACATTTCCCCCCTCTATGAATGCACTCACGTCCCATGAGGTCTTTTACACTAAAGCCGCCATGATGCACCGAAATTACAAGCTTATCACAGTCCTCCGGTGGGGAGCATCCTACAAGGATGGAAGAACATCTGCAAGGCCACGAGTGTATCGCTGACAAGTAGAGCACCCAGAGGAGGCATTAAGACCCAGAGAGTGGGTCTGGATGGATGGGTGTGGGGTTGAGGGTGATGTGATGGGGTGGGGGGGTAGATAGAGTGCCTCTGTGCTTGGCCTGATTATGCTCTCAACAGAATGAGCTCACACAACAAAGGATTTATTATCACGAGCTGGAGAGTCGCTGCGGTCTGGGAACTCCGTACGGCCGTTTCTCTTCTGCCAGGCGCCCGAAAAATGTGTCCCGGCTCTGCTTCGGTCGGGAGGTTCAAACAACAGCCGGCCCTGTGTCGGGTCTCCATGAAGCAGTCAGTGTCTCTCCCGCTCACGGGCCCACGCCATAGCTGACAACTTCTGTCCTCCAAGTACTTTAACGCCGTCCAAATTACTCAATTCAACGCACTAGAGAGGTTTAGCTGCTTCAGCCTCACTTTTTATGATGGTGGCTAATGTTAACAGACATAATTAATAGTTTAACATAGTTTAATAGTTTCTTTTCATGACATGATGTAATGTAATCACTACCATCCAGCACTATATTATTATATATTATATATTTAATTTATTTTCAGTAAATGTGTTTTATTTAATTCTTTTTTTTTATTTAACTTTTTTTTTCTTTCTTTATTTTATTTTGTTTAAATGTGTTTTAGGCACATTAAATATATGATTTATTAATTAAGTCTATTTCTACAGGAGGAAGCACAGTGATGAAAGTATATGTACATATTTGCAGTATTACATAATGAGTGTCTGTGGGAACATTCCCTGAAAAACGCTGTATTATTGTTCTCTCTATTCAATACTCACAAAATATGGAACTATGCACAATTCTGAAAAGTAGCATTTAGTGTGTAATTACAACCAAAGACTCTAGAGTCAAAGAGCCAGCAGGCTGTTACCACTTTAAAGTGATGCATCTTACAGCAGACATGATGAATGGTCTCTGAGAAGCAGCACAACAAGCTGAAACAATAAAACTGGAATATCTTAAAGTTTATACAGCAAACATTATATGAAACTTCAACCCGCTGTGTGAGACTCCTCCAGTCTGGACTAGCTGTGTCTGCTGCTGATAAGAAGAAGGACACACTCAACCTCCAGAGACGGAAACATCCAGAAGCTCAAAGACAATACATTACATCATCTGATGAAGCAGCTACAGCAGCAGCTCATTCACTCAGCTCCACGTCTAGTTGATTTGCTGAGTGTGTTCTTAGGTTATCGCAGTAAAAACACACAAAAAAACGATACGGAAACCAACGTCCTCCGATCTAAATGACCTCGTGCTACTAACACGACGATGTCATTAGGTCACTGATAGCGGCGCTCATGTTGTCCAGACGGTATATAAGAAGCGGTTTGTGGACTGCTGTTTTGAAACCTTGAGTTCGGCATTTTGCTCGTCGCCATCTTGGTTTTTTTTTCCAACCAGAAGAGACACGAGAGGGCGGAGCTACGAACAACGTTAAAAATGTTACAATTAACTGTCATGAAGTGAAAACAAACTCTGAAAGAGTTAAAGCTGTAAAACAAAAACACAGACAACTCTCTGGTAGAGACCTGTCAATCAGTGTGTAGCCCCGCCCCTAAATCATCCCCTGCTTTATGGTCTGTTTGACTCTAAATGGAGCATAATGTACTAAATGAACATCATGCTGTATTGAAGAAGACTGTAAACTAGAGATTGAGACCATAAACTCATGTTTACAATGTTTACTGAGGGAATAAATCAAGAGAGAAGTAGAGTCATTTTAGACTAGACTTCTATACAACCAGAGGAGTCGCCCCCTGGTGGACACTAGAGAGAATGCAGCTCTAACACATGAAGCTTTGACTTCACAAGAAAACTTAACAAAGTATCACTCTAAAGAACTCCCAATACATAAAGCCATTATTGTACATTATTAGCCATTTTTGCGGTTCTTTCTGACATTTTGAGCAGCTTGTATACAATAAGTGTATAGATATGAATATTATAACAACATGATACAAGAAGTATACTTTGCAAATCATGAATTTCTCTTTTTAAATCAGACTGTACTCTAAAGATGTGACAGCAGCTCTATGATCAAACTGTCTGACATCACAAACAGCATGTGAACAATGAGTGAAGCTTCTACTTTACCTGGTGGAGTGGTGGTTGTAGGTGTGTGTGTGTTTGTGTATGTGGTGGTGGTGGTGGTGGTGGGGGGGGGGGGTCCAGTAACACCACAGGACTACACAAACACACTGCTGCTGCTCATGAAGACGGGACGCGAGCAAAACTCCAAAACTCCAAAAGACTGAGATCCAAAGAGAAAGCTCCCTTTCTTTGTCCTCTCTCTCTCTCTCTCTCTCTCTCTCTCTCTCTCTGTCTCTCTCTCTCTCTCTCTCTCTCTCTCTCTCTCTCTCTCTCTCTGTCTCTCTCTCTCTCTCTCTCTCTCTCTGTCTGTCTCTCTCTCTCTCTCTCTCTCTCTCTCTCTCTCTCTCTCTCTCTCTCTCTCTCGTCGTCAGGGTCTTTCACTCACTGCGCACACACACACACACACACACACACACACACACACACACACACACACACACACCATGTCTGTCGCTGTCATAACACACACTGGGCTAAAGCCATGTGGCTGCTGACACACACTGTCTGGTTGCCTCCCTCTCACTCTCTCTTGACTCGCATGGTCACTCTTTCACACTCTCTCTCCCTTTTGCCTTTACTCTCTCTCACACACACACACACACACACACGCACACACACACACACACACACACACCTTGAACACACGCACCCTGCGGGTGCTCCTGGTCCGGTCAGCCTCTCCCCAACATGAGGGGACACAAGGCGTCCATTCTTTCGGATAGAGAAATGCAGCGTTGTTCATGAAAAACCTGCAGAAATGTTGGGACTGGAAGGTGAACTAGGTGGTGAAAGAGGAGTGAGGTACAGTGAGGGTGTGAAGGGGGGGGGGGGGTGTTTATTCTCTCACACTGGAGCTACTGTTACTCTGATACTCACATAATCCCACATGTTCACCTTCTCAGCACCGAGGCTGCTCTAACAGACGTGCTTCCGTATCATTTAAACACATTTTATGTCGTGTTTGAATCGTAGAAATGAAATAGGAGCGGGAAGGTTCAGAGCGGCGGACATTTTTATGTTCATACGGAAGCTAACCCTGTAGCGGGTTAGCTTCCATATGAACTAAACTGACTTACAGCAAGTGACGGACTCACTGAGCTCAACGACTCAAACAAGTTAATGTTTCAGCCACACACTCGGTGTAACAGAAGAGTGTTTTCTGTAGCCAGTGTAGCATTTAAGTCTGTAACTAACAAACTAGCTAGCTAGCTACCAGGAAGCTAGTTAGCTAACTTGCTAATTCCACCATGCGTTAATGCTACACTGGTTACAGAAACATTACTAACTAACTAATAAACTAACAGAATAAACTAGTCTGAGCACAAGTGGAGCAACGAATCATAAAACTGCAAGTGTGTGTGTGTGTGTGTGTGTGTGTGTGTGTGTGTGTGTGTGTGTGTGTGATTCTGTCTTTCAAGACTTAGAGACTCAAACTGCCAGACAGTCTACCTACGCCAGTCATAAACTCACACACATTAATATGGCCATCAACAGTGTTTTGAGCACATATTGTAACATCTGAGCGTCGTTGGTGCACAGAAGTGAAATAATTCAGTAACGCTAATTCACATTAGATCAAAAGAGAGTAAAAGTAACGCCGTGTTCTAAGTCTACAGGACTTTGTGCAGCCTGCAGAAACACTGCAGACCGTCACCACAGCTGAACAGCTGGTTGCTCTCTGACCAAACTGGATCCACTACAACACCACTGCAGCTGTAACCACTGCATGCATCTGTGCTCATCTGGAACGTCTTCGTGTTGATTTACATGACAAACATGTCTAACATTCCTGCAAGGCTGGGTGGGACCTATCATGATTTATATGTATATATATATATATATATATGTATATAAGTGCCCTTAAATCAGCTTAAATCACACAGCTGGGCTGTTGCAGAGGAAATCCTCCCAACCAAACCTCTGATGCTGGTTATGACAGCTGGTGGGAAATCTTCTCTGCAGACGCTTCAAAGTGCACAGATTGTAACTGCTGTAAATATATCAATGCGGGGCTGACGAGTTAACCCCCCCGCTGAGATGTCTGTCTTTCAGAACTCCCTTTCTTGCTCAATGCTCAAGTCACCTCCCACCACGACCATCTACATTCCCACATTTCCCATTTCCAACTGCTCAGCAACGCATGACGGCCGGTTCTCAAGCTGAAATGGTTGATATTGCAGAGTTCTCCCTGTAGAGCTCACACGTCTCCATTGGGAAATTATATATTATTTGCTGCTAACTGGCCTCCAACTGTGCTTTTGATAGAGGTCACATGTTTTTATTGGCCCAAGGTCTAAACCGGCCCCATTTTAGTTTTGCATAGGATACACAGGCTAGTTATTTATAGACCACATTTCTGTTAAAGTAAATATGAAGACGTGTTTTTGTGGATGGAGCGTAGGGGGAGGCAGAATCACGTCAGATAACGCTGGCTTGCAGGTTTTGTTGGCTCAAATAAATACAAATTTATCTCAATACATAGAGTCACTCACTCCTCTGGACTGTGAGCATGTTAGCCGATTCCTACGCCGCTGGCAGACCGCTCTGCCGGGAGGAGAGCAGACGGCAGCTCCAGAGAGGACGGCTGGTTAGCTAGCTAGCTAGTCTTGGAAGCTACCGCCTGCTCTCCTCCCTCTTTCACACTACACATTTGATCCGTTGGTAATATATATATATATATATATAAGGCTAAGTGGCCCTTTAAAGGTGACAGATATGAGATTGAAAGCATTTCTATTGCCTCTCGACATGTCGGCGGCTTGCAGCTAACAATGCTAACAACGCTAACAGTAATAATCGTCTAATAGTTTAGCCTGATAGCAACATTTTTCTTAATGTCGCTAATAGTTTAGCATGTTAGCAACATTTATGTTAACGTCGCTAGAAGTTTAGCCTATTAGCCACATTTATCTTAATGTGGCTGATAGTTTAGCCTGTTAGCAACATTTCTCTTCATCTCTATAATAGTTTAGCCTGTTAGCAACATTTATCTATAATATATATATTGATAATGGTCCTATAAGAGTGCAAGATCGGAGATCGGAAACATTTCCATTGCATCTAAACATCTCTCAGCGTGTCGCCGGCCTCGCAGCTAACGATGCTAACAGCGCAAACAGTGCAGCGAACGCGCTGACAGAGCTAACGGTGTTAACCTGAGGGGTTGTTTGCTGCTATATGAATGTTCAGAATGTTAAATACAACTCTTGTGTGCAGGATTACCCAGAGCAGCTTTAATACGCAGTGAACACACAAACAGACGAGCATGTGAGATCGTCCTTCACGTCTGGATGGAGAGACGCTAACCAACACGTCACTGAAGCAGTGACAGAGGCAGCAGACAGTAGCGCTGCGTGGACGAGCCTCCAGGTAACCACTAACCACCCAGAGGTGAAAGGTTCACTTCTCTTTTATGTGAACACACACACACACACACACACACACACACACACACACACACACACACACACACACACACACACACACACACACACTTAGCATAAACAGACATCAGAAACAGTAAAAGCTCTCTCGCTCCTTTCATCTTTAATGAAAAGCATATTTGGTTCTGCTCCCCTCATCCTCCCCCCCCGACGCCACACCAGCACCCACGTACCCATTGAAACCCTCACGTCTTTATAGAAACACACAGCAGCAGCCTGCAGGGCTGAGCTGAGGGAAGCGCTCGTTATGAACATCAAAGCTGTGGATGGGCGCTGACTTGATCCTGTGAGATGATTGGAGTATCTCACTCAGGGAACAAAAGAAAGAAGGTTGGACGTAGGATGGAAATTCAATTAGCAAGCGATTCAGGGCCTGGCACAGGGAGGGAGGGAGGGGGGGGGGGGGGGGGGGGGGGGGGAATGTAAAGATTTGAAGGAAATGGGTCATCATCATTTCTGTTGGCAGGATGTGTTTGCAGCTGATGGGTGGTGGATCAGACTCCCACATGTTGCCCCTGAAGCCCCCCGAGGGCCCATGTGTCTGTAGGAAGCTGTTGTGGGCCCACAATGTGCCACCAGAGAACATGTTTTTTGATTTTATTTTACACCGTCGCTGCGTGTCTCCCCCCCCACCCCCCCCCCCACCCCACCCCACCCCCACAATAACTTCCACGTCAATCTTCGTGTCATGCTCCATCGCTGAAATGTTGTTCCCGTTTTGAGACAATGGCCAGCGGTGGTTTATGTGGAGACAAACGTCCGGGAGTGCTGCTGTTCTGAGGGATTACTGAGAATTTAGCTGCAGGCGTCGCTCCTTTATGGTGGGAGTCTGAGCCTCTGAGACGGAGGGCAGGGAAGCAGCAGCACACCAGCGCCACCTAGTGCTGCTCACACGTTAGCTGTGATGGGATCCATCATAGAGATGTGAGGTCCTTCCTCTGCTTCTTCTCCTTTTAATACGCTTTAACAACAAACTATATATTAATGTCAACAGAGACCTCGTTTTTCTGCAAAGATTGAATATTTCTGATGTGGATAAATAAGTAGTTTATAGTGAGAAAATGTTACAAATACAACAGATAGAGAATTATTATGATGTTTAGATGTTTCTAAATTTGCAGAGTTGTTTATTTAAAAATTACCGAACATATTAACTAAAAGGAATTTGTAAAAAAAATTTAAATTTGTAAAAATACATAATGTATCCTGGTTAAATGAGCAGAGAGATTTAGCATTCAAGGCAACTCTTAAATCTGGTTTATCACAGGAACAGAGAAATGTCGTCGTAAAAGAACCAAGACAGGCCAAAGCTAATTATTATATTAAACTAATCTAATTAGTTTGGGGAAATTTTTTTATAAAATGACATAGTAGGAGGTAAATCAGTTCAAAATGTAGTAATAAAGGAACAATCAGCAACAATCTTTAATTCATTCTTTGTAGGTTTGGCCCAAAATTTGGGTGCAAGATTATTTAATGCAAGATTTGTTGAAAATGATAAATCAATACGACGTAAACCTTTAACCCATCTCATGAATATATCAACAACAAGCTGCAGTAGTCGGGGTCCCTCAGGGGTCTATATTAGGACCACTTTTATTTAGGATGTTCACGAACTTCCTCAAGATGTTTCCTGTGGTGTCGTGTTTAAAACCAGACTTTTGGCTAAAATCAGCACAAAAGTGTCGACACTAACGATTGCCTTGTTCACTATTTATTGTGTTAATGCTGCTGATTGTAGGTATGATCTCACACTGATGGACTGTTGTGTTGTTTCATGCTTCTACAGCTAACTGGTGCAGACAGTTGTAATTGTGTACTATTACTGCAACACTGGATTTTCCTGTCAGAAGCACAGAATACGTTGAATTTAAATGACTGAAGAAGTTAAACACAAACACTTCTTCCTGTTGAATTTGAGAAGATCACGTTTTGTAAAGTGAGCTGAAGCTGGACGTTGGAGACAGAATGTCGCGGCTCGGTGTGAGGAGAGAGATCAGCTGAGCGGCTGCTGTTTGAACACTTAGAGAAGACAGTTCACATACGGGTACAGAATTCCTCCGACATCGTCTCTGTGTCTCTGTGTCTCTGAATGCAGACGAGTCAGTGGCTGCAACTGTTTTTAGTCCTTTATGAAGTATAAACGTGTCTCCGTGGTTACGTAGGTCTAACTATGATGTTTTTACAAAACATAAGTGGTTTTGTTGCCTAAACCTAAACATAACTTTTCTGAGTGAGAGTTCTTGTCTCTGTACAGGAAACCACAGATTATATTTTGTGAGTATTTCATGAACAGCTGTGAGACTGTGTGTAGTAGTGTGTAGTAAAGTGTAGTAGTGTGTAGTAGTGTGTAGTAAAGTGTAGTAGTGTGTAGTAGTGTGTAGTAAAGTGTAGTAGTGTGTAGTAGTGTGTAGTAGTGTGTAGTAGTGTGTAGTAAAGTGTAGTAGTGTGTAGTAGTGTGTAGTAAAGTGTAGTAGTGTGTAGTAGTGTGTAGTAAAGTGTAGTAGTGTGTAGTAGTGTGTAGTAGTGTGTAGTAAAGTGTAGTAGTGTGTAGTAGTGTGTAGTAGTGTGTAGTAAAGTGTAGTAGTGTGTAGTAGCTTGTAGTAGCGTGTAGTAGCAGAAGTGGGTAGTAGTGAGTTGCTCTCTCTCTCTCTCTCTCTCTCTCTCTCTCTCTCTCTCTCTCTCTCTCTCTCTCTCTCTCTCTCTCTGACACACTTCTCGGGAACAGTGTCACCTCTCGGTGGCTCTCAGGAACAGCTGCACTAACAGGTGAGAGTGTTAAACGACATGAAACAACTGTGGATGACCCTCCAATCAGAGTATAAACTCACATGACGCCATAGTAACTGTTGCCACAGTATGTCCTTTCCACGGTGCAGAGCTCCATAACTATTCGTGAACACGAGCGACTCAAAGCCAGGAACCAGAGAAGGAAGTCTCAAAACTAGATACAACTGAGGACGACTAGTGTTGAGAAGACGTCGGTCTGAGGAACGTTCTCAGGATCATGAATGACGTCACGTAGGAGCCTCCCTCCAGACGCACTGTCACCAGAAGAACTTACGAGTCTATGAAGAGGAGAGGACTACAAAAGAGACGGAGTCACAACGCGCACCGGCCGTCTCTCACCGGAGACTACCGGACATCGCCGGGTAACCGTCGTCACCTCTGAGTTACGGTGCATTATGTTGATGAACAGTGGGAGCTGCGTTCACACGCTCTGACTGTATGAAGACAGAAGACACACATTCTGATGGAACGTGTGGAACATGAGGATGAGGACGTCGTCTTGAGGTTTTGGGAAACACTTTTCAACATGTTACAGACCAAACAACTCATCGGTATATCAAGAAAATAACCAACAATAAAAAATGAACCTCCTCAGAAACAATATTGTCACTGTGGAATATTCAACTAAAGTTAAGGGCTCTTTGATCTCATTTCCTGTTGTTTTTAACGTCCTTAAAGGACAAAGATTGATGAAAAACGTAAAAGCTCACGATAAAGACTCACAGATGTGGACATCATGACTAATAACAGGCTACTTGCTATTAGCGTCTGACAGCAGTAAACCTTCAGCGTCTGTTCCTGTGAATCTGTAATTATCACCTCGGTGTCACCAAACACACAGCGAGTAGCTCCGCTTCCCTTTGAACCGCAGACAGAAGCAACATGTTGCTGCTTCACTTTGAAGAAACGGGACCCGAACACTTACTCAACATCTGCTTCATTCATGTCATGAGGATTCTTTTTTTGTATTAGGATCACAGATCAGTGGTTTAGCTCTTATAGTGGTATTAGTACTGTAAACAGGACACTAGAGTGTATATACGACGGCTGAATAAAACATAAATAAGGATAATTTTCTTACCTTGAATCTCACTTTCTTGAGCATCATCCTTGAATCCAGGTGAGTGACGAAGATGAGACGTTAAACAAAACTCCCATTCAGTCAAATAAAAACAAATAAAGACCTTTTCTAAGAAGTGTAACCCTCCAGACTGAGCTCCAGCGTCGCCCTGCTCTCCTCCTCTGAGGCCGTCACAAAGATAATCAGCCGGCTCATTCATTCAGAAAACAGACACGCCCACTTTTTTATGACTGGAGGGCTGCTATTAACACCCCTCCTCCTCTTCCTCCTCCTCCAACAACAACACCCCACAGTCCTAATATGGGAGGTGGTAAGCTCTCTTCACCTCGCCCCGTCTGACCCTGTAAAGCCCCCCCCCCCCCCCCCCCCCACACACACACACACACACACACACACACACACACACACACACAGACTCTTCATTTCCCAGCATTCACCCATCTGTCGGGCCGAAGCGTCTCAGCCGGTTTCCACTAATAAAGGTTAAGAAAATAAACTTTATTAACAACACAGCAATAAAAGAATCATCTGGAAAACGTGAGCCACAGCGTCTGAGAGCGCTGAAGATCCAGGATCTGAAGAGTGAATCCAAAGCTTCACGTGTTAAAGCTGCATTCTCTCTAGTGTCCACCAGGGGGCGACTCCTCTGGTTGTATAGAAGTCTAGTCTAAAATGACTCTACTTCTCTCTTGATTTATTCCCTCAGTAAACATTGTAAACATGAGTTTATGGTCTCAATCTCTAGTTTACAGTCTTCTTCAATACAGCATGATGTTCATTTAGTACATTATGCTCCATTTAGAGTCAAACACACCATAAAGCAGGGGATGATTTAGGGGCGGGGCTACACGCTGATTGACAGGTCTCTACCAGAGACGTATACGACGTCTCTACGTCACTCCTCCTCAGTCCAGATATGGTCACTTCCTGTTCACTGGTAGCAAAAAAAGGCCGTAATTTTGTCACTACTTATTTATTATATCTTTACTGTTTGATTAGTTGTTTATTTTACTTGATTTGTTTTCAGCTGGTGTCTCTTGTTGTTGCTCTCACTGATCATATATGATAATTCCCTCGCTGTCGGACTAATAAAGAATTATTTGATCTTATGATTTGGGCTTTTTTTTTTTTTTTAGGTTGAACACTGCCAGTCTGAATGTCACTAAAGGAGTAACGGAGGGATTGTTTTGGGACTTTGAAGAAGTGTTCCAATGAAGAACCGCCACCCACTAAAGAACCATTTTATCTATTGGACGGTTCTACATGTTTGTCATATGTTTCTGGGGGATATTAAGGGTTCTTGATAGGGTGATGGTGTAAATTTGCACAAAAAAATGTTTAAAGGTTCTTTAGAGAAACTTTCTTTTCTTTAAGTTCTTCAAAGAACCAGAAATGAAAAATGTGATGGCTGCTTGAAGAACCTTTTCCGGTTCTTTTGAAGTTCTCTTTGAAGTTATTTTCAAAGAACCGTTTAAGAAAATGGTTCTTTAAAGACCCTTGGTCTGAAAGGTTCTTTGTGGACCCAGAAACGGTTCTTCTACAGAAGCGTCTTTAGCTTTGTCTGCGTGCAGCAAAAGGTCACGAGTGGGATTGGAACCCCGGCCTCTGATGTAAAGTCAGAGCTTCATAAAACGATGCTTCTGCTCCACATGGTGAGCAGAGACTCACATCAACACACTACTACTTAGATCTGATTCACCCAACGCCAACATGAGAGGAGGAAACACAAACGCAAGCTTTTTATCTAAAAGAAACTCAATGAGCACACAGCTAATACATGCTAACGGTTAGCAATGTAGCTACCTCATGCTACCCACACAAACATTACGTCATTTAGAAAAGCAGCGGCTCCACAGACTCCAACAGTTTTATCGCTTTACAACCAAAACTCACTGAACCAGCAACTGAAGAAGAGGAACCATAAACTTTAAAGAACCACGAATCACATCTTACCTTTTGTTTTGTCACTTCTGGGTTCATGCCACACGTCTCCAGAGAGTTTGCACACTGCACTACTCCAATAAAGAGCCTGTCCTCAGCCTTGCGTGTTAAAACAGTCTTTGTCTCCACCTAGTGGATGAACTACGTCACTACACTGAATCTAAAGGCTTTGAGAATAAAGTCCAGAGAACGAGAGCTTCAGTCAGAAAACTACAGAAATGGTTGATGAATAAACCAGATGTGTAGTGTTATTTCAGTTTGATCGGTTTAGTGAGTCATCTTAAATCATTAATTGTTGAACATCTATATTTTATTAGTTCTTTATTGCTATTTTACATTATTTTATATTTATACTCAAAGTAAAGCATAGTACTTTATATTTTAAATCTGTATGCTTATATACAACATACACATTTCTCCCTGGAAATGAATCAAATTAGATTGCTTTCTTTCTTTACCTTTTCTTATTTGACTTCCTCCTGGTGACCCCGCTTGGTTTACAAGTCACAACGCTATGAATTGTGGGTAATTACCTCCAACAAAGTCGGCAGAAATGAGGACTTACAGAAAGTACGAGAGAGTCGACATTTTAACTTTTCCCATCATCCTCAGCTGTACTTTGTCAGTTAGCATGTTAGCATTCTGACATTAGCATTTAGCTTGCTAGCTAGCAGCTGTAGAGCCTTAACTGGTCTTTGGTAGATGTGACCGTAGACACGAGGTCACAAGGCCGGATTTAAGACTCGAGAGGGTCGCTGGAGGGTGTGAAACACGGAGTCACTGCGGATCAGAAGCGAGACCTGAGGCTCCATGTTGAGTCTGGCTTCAGTGACCCTCAGCTAAAGCTAACGCAGGAGGTCACCGAGCTTAAAGCTCCGCTTAGTCAGCAGATTAACTCGAGTTCACACAGGAAGTTATTTAACCGTTAAAACAATTAGTGTGTCCTACATGAACCAGTCTCAGTGTAGTCCTGGTCCTCTATATGAACCAGTCTCAGTGTAGTCCTGGTCCTCTATATGAACCAGTCTCAGTGTAGTCCTGGTCCTCTATATGAACCAGTCTCAGTGTAGTCCTGGTCCTCTATATGAACCAGTCTCAGTGTAGTCCTGGTCCTCTATCAGACCTCCATCAGTACAGAGACCATCAGAGAGAAGATGGTCTGTTTCTATAGAGTTATTCTTGATGATGTCATCGGAGCCACCGAGTCGGATTCTGGTGAAACCCGCTGGAGGGAAGGGAGGCAACGGGAGAACCAGAACCAGGGCTGAGAGGGTTCAGACTGTCAGACCCTGCTGCAGTAGAATGAGAGGTTTTCTAAAGGGACTCTGGTGCTCAGAGACACTACAGCTTTAGTCCACAGGGACCAACAGAACCAACAGAACACGAACGGTTGCTTCTAGTAACTTTAACAACACAAAAACCAGAAGTCAGACTTTTCAATAATACATTTTATTCCATTAAAGATTCTTTTTTTTTTTTCTAATTGTACACTGGAATGTTAAGATTCCCCTTCAGTAATTTAGTTAAAAATGCTCAATCTAGTCATTTTCAACCCCACATCCACACAACCACTGGATACAATGAAGTTTGGGGAAAACAAATGAAGGAAAAAACAAAAACAAAAAAAAACATGAAAAAGAAACTTCATATCTTGAATAATGATGTTCAATGAGAATGTAAGTAAAGGATGACGGGGGGTGGGGGGGGAGGCCTCTCTGCTTAACTCAGATCTGACAGGAAACAGTTAGTCTCTGATCCCAGATATCGATGTGTGTGTGTGTGTGTGTGTGTGTGTGTGTGTGTGTGTGTGTGTGTGTGTGTGTGTGTGTGTCTCTCGTGGGACGTCAGATTAAAGGCGTGGTCGTTGTTCAGAGTGCGTCTTTCCTCTGATGTCTGATGAACAGAGGACAGAACCCGGCGTCTCTCTAAACAGTGAGGAGCGGCTGTAATGTGTTAATATCCAGATTAGTGGTAAATCATACAGTAAAAAATAAAATGACAACCGCAGACACTCAGACACACGTTTGCATGTGTTGCCTCTACAAAAAACTAATAATCATATTTTCAACAGTTTAAGGATTAAAGAGCGACAGACGTAAAGAAAAGAAAAGCGTCTCCTCGTGGGCGAGGAAGGATGCTAAGCTAGGTCCCTCTGCCCCCCCCACAGTCATCCTCTACATCAGTGTCGTTTGTGTTTCCTGTTGATTTAACTCTCTATATATAGAAGCTCCTCTCATACAAACATATAAATACACCAGCGCTGCTCCGCCCCCCCCCACAGGAAGAGGCTTGGCGTAGTCCGGTCGGTGGACTCAGTCTCTGACGCAACCTTCAATCTCTCTCTGTCGTTACTTTGGGACTTTTTTTTGTTGTTGTTGTTGATTTTTTTTTTTTTTTTTTATGTTTTCTTTGTTGTTGTTGTTGTTGTTTTTTTACAGGATTTCATATTTGTCGACAACAAAGGAGGTCTCTGAGGAGAATCTAACGGGGCCGTCTCCGTCTACGTAAGTCGCTTTGGTGACCTGAGAGGAAACAGAGAAGAGGAAATCATCGTCATGAACACTGAAGAGCAGGAGACCAGCTGACGTCTTGAGTCAGCCGGTGCCTCTAAACCCCGTGGCTCCGGTCACCTGGTCCCGTCGGGTAGAGGTCTCACCTGGATGTCGCAGTAGTTGCGCTTGGACACAAAGGACACGTTGATGGGGAAGAAGTCGTTGGGCTGTCCGGCGATGCTGAACTCCAGGCTGCCCGTCTTGTTGTTGGCGTCGATGACGGGTAAACACCACTCCAGCATGTTCCGCCTGCTGTCGTGTTTGTACTCTCCGTCCAGATCTCCGATCATTGGAGCTCCAACACCAGACCTGCAGAGCGACGCGTATGAACGCACACGTCAAACATGCAATGAAAGAGGAAATATGAGGCCACACGGGATTCATCAAGTCAGGAAGTGACGGTTTGACCATCGAACGTCACAGCAGGTTGCCGTGGTGATGTACTTACGGTACAGGGATGCCGATGACCACGTCGTTGAGCTCGAGGCTCTCCTCCTGCAGCTCGTATTCAATGTTCACGTCACAGCCGGTACCGCTCTCTGAAGGCCAGCAGTTAACTGAGGAGGAAACAGCACGTCATACGACCACATCACATACAAACACTGACTCACTGACTCACTGGAAGTAAACTAGACAAAGCACAATGACCAGGAGTCATGTGAGCCGGAATAATGACAAGTTTAACCATCATAGTGGTCGTTACCGGCCCGTTTGAAGTAAAAATATGAGCTTTGGAGATCGGCATTAATGCTTTCTAGACGCTAGTCTGATAATGAAACGTCAACAACAAATCTGTTTAAAATCGTCAGTAGGAGAGCTAGTAACGTTAGCGACCCCGCAGCGGCGGTAGCGACCCCGCAGCGACCCGCAGCGGCGGTAGCGACCCCGCAGCGACCCGCAGCGGCGGTAGCGACCCCGCAGCGACCCCGCAGCGACCCCGCAGCGGCGGTAGCGACCCCGCAGCGACCCCGCAGCGGCGGTAGCGACCCCGCAGCGACCCCGCAGCGGCGGTAGCGACCCCGCAGCGGCGGTAGAGACCCCGCAGCGACCCGCAGCGGCGGTAGAGACCCCGCAGCGACCCGCAGCGGCGGTAGCGACCCCGCAGCGGCGGTAGCGACCCCGCAGCGACCCCGCAGCGGCGGTAGCGACCCCGCAGCGGCGGTAGAGACCCCGCAGCGACCCGCAGCGGCGGTAGAGACCCCGCAGCGACCCGCAGCGGCGGTAGCGACCCCGCAGCGACCCGCAGCGGCGGTAGCGACCCCGCAGCGGCGGTAGCGACCCCGCAGCAACCCCGCAGCGGCGGTAGCGACCCCGCAGCAACCCCGCAGCAGCGGTAGCGACCCCGCAGCGACCCGCAGCGACCCGCAGCGGCGGTAGCGACCCCGCAGCGGCGGTAGCGACCCCGCAGCGATCCGCAGCGGCGGTAGCGACCGCGCAGCGACATTAGCGACATTAGTGACCCCGCAGCGACGGTAGCGACGGTAGCGACCGCGCAGCGACGGTAGCGACCGCGCAGCGACGTTAGCGACCCCGCAGCGACGTTAGCGACCCCGCAGCGGCGGTAGCGACCCCGCGGTAATGTTATCACGTTATGATGTGTTCAAATGGCTAACCAGATGAATTATGGGATGTTTAACTTCGTAAAACTAGCATTTTTTTTAATCACTAAAAATATTTGTGTATATGTGTGTTTTTATGCAAATTACCACTATAGATGACTTAAAAAAAAGAAAGTTAAACACTATAGTTGATAATAAATACTATAGTTGATAATAGCTGTAGCCCTATTAGACATACTGAGGTCAACAGTATCGTGGTGGTTTGAGGACATGTGGATCTTACTGGTTAGCGGTATGAGGGCCTCGTCTGTGGTCTGTAGTCTCCACTTCAGAACACCGACGTCGTTGTTGAGGGGGAAGGACTTCTCTGGGTTCTTCAGGCCGATCACGGAGTCAGCGGTGAACAACTTCTTGTCCACGTTGGGATGTGTCTGAGAGGAGAAGACAGACACACCAGCATCAGTACTCCGTGGTCACGCCGTCTACCAGCAGACGGTGATGGCGTGTGGAGGACCTACTTGCAGCTGCAGTCCTTTGTTGTCGTTGTTGTTGATGATGAGGCGGATGCGTCCGTTCTTGTCGTCGGAGACTCGGAGCGTCACCATCCCCAGAACCTCCATGTTCTGTAGGCCGCCGTCACGACCGCAGGTCAGCGAGATCTTCTCCTCCACGCGCAGATGTACGCTGAGACCACACACACACACACACACACACACACACACACACACACACACACACACACACACACACACACACACACACACACACACACACACACACACACACACACACACACACACACACACACACACAGAGAGAGAGAGAGAGATAGAGAGAGACAGAGAGAGAGACAGAGAGAGAGAGACAGAGAGAGAGACGGAGAGACAGAAAGAGAGAGACAGAGAGAGAGACACAGAGAGAACGAGAGAGAGAGACAGAGAGAGAGACAGAGAGAGAGAGAGAGAGAGACAGACGGAGAGACAGACAGAGAGAGAGAGACAGAGAGAGAGAGACAGAGAGAGAGAGAGAGACAGAGAGAGACAGAGAGAGAGACAGAGAGAGAGACAGAGAGACATGTCAATAGATTAATATATTAAACACAGAGAGCCTTGTAGACACAGATTCCACTGTTTCACAATTTTTGTAAAATAAATTAAAGTATTTTTTGTAATGATTGATGTCATAACTGTTATTCTGCTCTAAAGACAAGTTCTAGTTCTACTCATGATGGTTCTGTTTCCACAGAGGAGCAGGTCTTTTATTTTGAAATGAAAAACGAGACCACAGAGAGAAACATGTGAAGGCAGCAATAAAACAACCTGAAACTGGTTTGTGGTTCAGAGTCAAGTAATGAAACAAACCATAATGAGAACGTGAAACCAGGGTTAACCTGTGAAATAAAGATATTCTCTCTATATAGAATAAAGATATTCTCTCTCTATAGAATAAAGATATTCTCTCTCTATATATAGAATAAAGATATTCTCTCTCTATATATAGAATAAAGATATTCTCTCTCTCTATATAGAATAAAGATATTCTCTCTCTATATATAGAATAAAGATATTCTCTCTCTCTATATAGAATAAAGATAGTCTCTCTCTATATATAGAATAAAGATATTCTCTCTCTCTATATAGAATAAAGATATTCTCTCTCTATATATAGAATAAAGATATTCTCTCTCTCTATATAGAATAAAGATATTCTCTCTCTCTATATAGAATAAAGATATTCTTTCTCTCTATATAGAATAAAGATATTCTCTCTATATAGAATAAAGATATTCTCTCTCTATATATAGAATAAAGATATTCTTTCTCTCTATATAGAATAAAGATATTCTCTCTATATATAGAATAAAGATATTCTCTCTCTCTATATAGAATAAAGATATTCTCTCTCTCTATATAGAATAAAGATATTCTCTCTATATATAGAATAAAGATATTATCTCTATATAGAATAAAGATATTCTCTCTATATATAGAATAAAGATATTATCTCTATATAGAATAAAGATATTCTCTCTCTCTATATAGAATAAAGATATTCTCTCTCTCTATATAGAATAAAGATATTATCTCTATATAGAATAAAGATATTATCTCTATATAGAATAAAGATATTCTCTCTATATATAGAATAAAGATATTCTCTCTCTCTATATAGAACAAAGATATTCTCTCTCTATATATAGAATAAAGATATTCTCTATCTCTATATAGAATAAAGATATTCTCTCTCTCTATATAGAATAAAGATATTCTCTCTCTCTATATAGAATAAAGATATTCTCTCTCTCTATATAGAATAAAGATATTCTCTCTCTCTATATAGAATAAAGATATTCTCTCTATATAGAATAAAGATATTCTCTCTCTGCTGCTCATAGGTTGGTTATTCACTTTGAATTATTCATGTTCATGAATAATATGTGGGTTCAGAACATCAACCCTGTAACATGTATGTGGTACCTCTCCACGTTGACGGGTGGAGGCAGAGCTTTGGACACGTCCGAGCCTCTCTTCCCGGTGCTGGCCATGATGGTTTCACCCTCGGACTTCAGCTTGTCCACGAAGTTGTCCACCTCTTTCCCTTTAGCGCCCAGCTTCAGAGCTTTACTGGGTCCACTGGGTCTGGAAGAGAAAGACGAGTCACCTTCTGGAACGCTACGAGTGAACCCCGTCACTCAGGGGTGCAGGATCTGGGTCTGTACCTGACTGCAGCCGGAGTGATCTTGGGCTTCTCGGGCTCGACGATGGAGTCTGTGATGATGGAGCCCGAGGAGACGCTGGTCATGCCGCCGCTGCCGAAGCCGCCGAACGCCGGCACCTTCTTCCCGGAGCGCTCGGCGTCCCTCCTGGCCTGCTGCAGCTCCTTGGCCTTCCTCCTCATCTCCGCCTTGGCCTCTCTCTCCTGGGTCTGTGGAGCAACGACCAAACGGGTTGAAAGACATCTGTGGTTCATCTGGAGATGCACTTTAAATCTAAACAAGGAGCTCACCTCTCTGACGGCCCTGAACACCTTCTCCTCGTGGGAGTCCATCTCTGTGAAGGTGCGGATCTGAGCCAGGTTCACGTTCTCTCTGTAGCCGAGCGCCACGATCTCATCGAAGGCGAAGATCAGGTCGAAGCAGTGCTCCGAGATCTCGCTCTCCTCCAGCACACGACAGTACTCCGGGATCTGAGGAACGGAAAGGTCACACGGTCCTTTTTAAAGAACATCACGCGGGGAATGACTTCAAGAGCAGACAGATTCTACGAGACAGAAGGCCGGCGGTCGCACGACTCCACGTCTAAGCACAGGCGCTTCCTCACCACGCGGGAGAAGAGGCGCAGCGTCTCCAGGTCCTCCAGGATGTTGCTGTTCTTGGTGGTGATGAGGACCATGTAGAGCTTCTCCAGCGGCTGGTACACGTAGCGCACGCTGTCCGTCTCCACAAAGGTGTGCTGCTTGCCCGTGTTCATCAGCTTGGGGAACGCGGCCAGAAGACCCTCGACGCGCGTCCGGGTCATCTCCACAAACTGACGCGATATGATGGCCTTGCCGGCCTTGGTGCACACCGCCGCTGCCAACAGCACCTGCAGGGCGAGGAGGAAGCTCACCTGTTAACGTGCTCACAGAGATTTAATTATGCAGCGTGTCGCACACGAGACAGCTCCCTCTTTACACTTCCTCTGAAGTGTGCATCGGTTTAGGATTCAATTAAATACCCGCTCAGCGAGCAGAACAACTCCTTTCGTCGGTCGGCACCGCTTAAGGCGACCGGCTGCGTTTAGCCGTCTGCCAGCCAGCTGCACAACCTGACACTGATGACATCATCGCTGCCACTGATGACATCATCGCTGCCACAGGCGACATGTGTGCTGAATGTGACGGTGGTGGAGATGTGACCACGTCATGGCCACCATGTGTGCACAGGTACGACACGTTTACGTTTGAAGCACCTGTGCAAACATAGAGCGCTTCATGAATGGAGGAACACGTTGAAGGTAGACATTAAAAAGACGCTCGACTGAGATGGATCTGAACCTAATGTTGACGTTCATGAATATTATAAATGACTTCATTAAAAAGGTTAGATGGTGAAACATCAATAAACTGCCTACACAGGTTTCTGGTGTTATTTGTTCCAAAGCTTCTGACTGATTAATAATCCAGAAACACAGAGATGTACTCAGACTATAACCGGTTACAATAACTCTCAGAGCGGCTCCAGGTTCGCGTAGATTTCTCGGTGATGTGAACGTGTTCAGAACAACTTGTTTGGTCTGTTCTTGTGGTTTTATGGTCGACAACACAACTTCCTGGTCGGAGGCGAATATTGTCGACATTCCTGAATACACGTTGGATCAGCCGGTCGACTTTAATTACAACACACCTGTATGTCCAGGTGAGGGTTTTTGTTAAAACAACGGCAACAGACAATATGACAGCAGCTAACGTTAGCTTCGGATTCGACTAGTGACAGGAGCTAATGCTAACGTGTCAAGCTAAGTTAACGTCACCAATGTCTGCACACACAGAGCCGCCTCCTCACCCGATGTGTGTAACTGTGTGTAGTGACACAACGCTCACCTGATTTAAGTAACTAGATGCCACATTAAAAGGCTACGTGTTGGTTTCTCTGTTAGTTCGCTCTTGGGAGAAACAAGTTAGCCCATAGCTAGCTTCTTAAGCTAGCTGCCAGGTTAGCTTAAAAGCTAGCCCACAGCTAGCTTTTAAGCTAACCTGGTTAGCCAGTGTTATGATAATTGCTAGGCCTCGATAAAAGCCTCGGAATATCTTGATTTGTGTGGCACTTTGTCACTCACCATTTTCGGTCTCTCTCTCTACGGTACGACGATCTTCCGTCTCTCGTGCTTTGTCGATTTCGGGTGATTTTTCTTGTGTGTGATTGTTAGCCAGCTAGCTAGCGTCAAATAATATGGCAGCAGAGAGCAGAGCCACGTCTCCACCGGAAGAAGAGCAGCGGTAGACCCGCCCACCGTGGAAACCAGTGACGTGTGCACCAAAAACGTTGGGCCGGTTGCGTAAATAAAGTTCTTCTTCTTCTTCTTCTTCTTCTTCTTCTTCTTCTTCTTCTTCTTCTTCTTCTTCTTCTTCCAGGTTTATTGGCAAACAATGAATTGGTACATTACGGCTATCAACTACATTACTGTATGGAGTGTGGATCAGGATGTCTAGTACCTACAGTTTAGTATAACAAATAAATAAAAATAAAAAAATAAATAAAAATAAAAATAAAAACAAAATAAAACAAAATAAAAATAATAAATAAAAAATAAAAAATTAAATAAAAAAATTAAAAAAAATAAATTAAATTTAAAATAAAAATAAAATAAACATTAAAATAAATAAAAATAAAAATAAAAATATAAAAATAAAAATAAATTAACTCTGAGTAATTAATTTGTGTATATAAACTTTGAAGATCAGCAAACTATTGGTACTTAGAGATCTGCTTGGTCACCGTTATCGAGACTGTACATCAGTGTTATGACTGGTTTGTGTTAACTTCATTGACGGTTTGATCGGCAACGTTCACAAATGAGTACTACAAGTACTAAATCCTTTGTTTAGACGTGTGCTCATATTCTGACAGATGCCCTGTGTGTCAGACGTACTCCACCGTGTAAACACGTTCACAGTGTTGCAGTAGCTGTCTTTGGTCACCAGGTGTCGTTATTTAGAGTGTGTATGAAGAGCAGAGCGCCACACGGTCAGCTCTGTTTATTCTGTGTGAACACGAGGCGTTAACTCCAAATATCCCCAAAAATAAAACCTCAACTGTGAGAGACATGGCTGATATTTCCTCATGACGTAGTGGATGGGTTGGTATTTTGTTGACAGAAGTCCATAGTTTATATAGTTATTTTTTTTTAATCTTCCTTTACTCCCTTTATTTAAATTCGTGCTGTCATATATTTATGTATTCATCCCTTAAATCAGTGCTCCAGACGTCATCAGGTAGGCCTACTACCCGAGACAGGAAGCTGAAAGACGGAACCAGGAAGTGACCTCTAACGCGGTCCGATGACGTCACGGGTTCATTCATAGTGGAGCCGCACGAGAGGAGTGTCCCGACTACTCTCAAGGATTTCCTGGTTTTTTTTAATGGTCTCTGGGTCAAAGCAATTCGTACAACGTCAGCGGAGTGATCCGGATCACAGACATGTCGGAGGAAGCAGGTTCTGCGGTAGGTTTTCTAACCTAAATGGTCTTTTCTACACACACACCACGCACGAAGCACCTTGAGTGCGAGCGCTCATTTCCGCATTGCCCGTCATTTGGAGCGCCGTGATTGGTCAATCCTTTGTGTCACTTTTCAGAACTCGGCTCTCCATTGGCTGTCAAACTTGGTGACAGATACGAGCTAGAAAAAAGCAAAAATGAACCGGTTTACTTTTAAATTGTATTGTTTTGACCTCTTAGTTGACCTGCTTGATTAATAAAGTACGACGATGAACCATTTCATCATTTCATCTTTTCATCGTCCCGTATTTCAGCTGTTTTTATCGCACAATTCCACTTTTACGACATGGACAGCTAGAGTGACAGTAACTACTGACAACAACCGCTGGTATTCAGCTACAGGCCCCGCCCCCTTCACGAGACGAGCGGTGGATCGTGAGTGAACACAGTGACGTAAGAAGTACAATACTTCACCTGAGTAGTGGAGTAGAAGTATAAAGGCTCTCGAGTAAAGTACAGTAAATGTACTTAGTTACATTCTGACTGAAAAATGATGATGTTTTTTTACGACGAAGCAAAACAACTTTTAAATAAAATATATTTGAATGCAGTTTTATAACATACAAATATTAGTAGTCACATCTATATTATACAAAACATATACAAATGAAAGAAGTAAATTGTGAAATAATGTAATAAAATTAAACCTTATTAAAAGTATTTTTTATACTATTACTCTACTATAAATAATTGTATTAATGTTCATTATAAAAGGGTTTATTTAACTGTAGTTCATAATTCATTTAAGAAAGAAGTTTTTTTATTATTTTTACACGTTGGTCTTTTTCCTGTGTGACTCTTTTTCTTTATTGTTCACCAATCCAACATTTAGAACAGTTATGTTATAATATTTGACTCTAGTTTGCACTCAGTTGAGTTTCTCTGGTATGGAGTTTGTATTTATCTCAAACCCTTTGACCACACCTCAAACACAGAACCCCCCCCTCCCTGTTCTAACGGACTCCATGAAACGGTTCACTTATCTTCTGGAACCAGAGACGTCTGAGGGTGGAGGTCCTGGAGGAGGAGGAGGAGGAGGAGGAGGAGGGGGGGTGGGGGTGGGGGGGGTGGTCCAGTAAAAAGACCAGTGTTCAGTATGTTGAGGCTTCATGACCTCAGCGGACACGCTCAGTGAGGACACGCTCAGTGAGGACATTCTCAGTGAGGACACTCAGTGAGGACACTCTCAGTGAGGACACTCGACGACGACGATGATGATGGAGGGACCTTACAAGTACCGGAGGGTGAGAGGAGACGAGGGTCCGTGTGTGTGAGGCTGCTTCAGGGCGTCAGGGTGAACGTTTTCATCGCTCCTCTGGGCTGAATCTGTCTCCTCTCGTGTTCTTTGCAGGACGGCAGCGGCGCGGTGAGTCGGGTCATCCGGGTCGGAACCCGCAAGAGTCAGGTACAGAACCGTGATGTCGTGTGAACATGTCTTAATGCGTGTCAGTCAACATAAATCATACTAATAATCAGAAACTCTTCAGTCTTAAACTCTAGATGTAGACAGTTCTGTCATATCACATAGAGAATACATTAATATTCTATATTCATATTTAAGTTGTTCCACAGAACCAACAGATTTTAAGTTTATAATTAATATTTAAAGAACTATTTTATTGTCATTACAGATTTAATGTTTTAATGTTTTTCTTCTATATATTTTCACTTTAATCTGTTTCTAATTGAAGGATTTGTTCTGTTCATGACATTCTGTGTGTTTGAAATGAGACCTCGTCTGATATCTGCATCTTATTTGTGTTTTATATGATTATTATTATTATTATTATTATTATTTCTCATGTTACTTACTTATAGTTCTTATTCTGTAAATCTTTTAATCTGAAATGCACTTTGTGCTTAATCCTGGAAAAGTGCTCTATAATAATAATAATATAATAATAATATAATAATATATAAAGATGAATTGTGTGCTGCAGTGTTGCTCTGTGCAGCAGTTAAAGATGTCTGCAGAGATAACAGCTCTGACTCCACACTGTCTTTATTTTAAGATAAGCTGTCTGTTAAACTGATTCAACGTCTCTGACTCTTTACAACACTTTACGACCATCAGTAGAATAAGGTTCTAAAGGTCTAAAGTTCTGAGGTTCTCTTCCTTCAGCTGGCTCGTATCCAGACGGACAGCGTGGCCGACAAGCTGACGGAGCTTAACCCCGACGTCAGCCTGGAGATAGGTGAGGACTCTAACGACATCCCATATCACATGTTCTAACAACATCCCATAATCGCATGTTCTAACGACATCCCATAATCACATGTTCTAATGACATCCCATAATCACATGTTCTAACGACATCCCATAATCACATGTTCTAACGACATCCCATAATCACATGTTCTAATAACATCCCATAATCACATGTTCTAACGACATCCCATAATCACATGTTCTAACGACATCCCATAATCACATGTTCTAACGACATCCCATAATCACATGTTCTAACGACATCCCATAATCGCATGTTCTAACGACATCCCATAATCGCATGTTCTAACGACATCCCATAATCGCATGTTCTAACGGCATCCCATAATCACATGTTCTAATGTTAAAGAAAAAATAATAAAAATAAAAATAATATATATATATAAAATATATATATATATATATATATATATATATTTATATATATTTATATATTAATTATGAATAGCCTGATAGTAGGAAGCCTTTACTTCTACCATCGTATCCTGTTGTTCTGGGCCTCCAGTACACCGTGTCTTTAATATTGATAGTTGATCTTTTGTTTGTGCGATATGATTAAATGTTTGTAACGTCTCTCTTTCAGTCGGCATGTCAACGATCGGAGACAAAATCCTGGACACGGCTTTATCAAAGGTGAGGCTTTACCTGATCGTCACAAATATAAAACGTTTCTTATATTATAGTCACTATTTAAATGAGCTTAGACATGTTACACACTTACTGCTCTCCAAAGCCTTCAGATTTGGTGTAATATTAGTTCATAAGGTATGATTTAATGCTTGAATACATTTAGATGTAAGATACAATGTGAATCTGCTGCTTGTAAATGTCTTATTTTCAATGTAACGGATGAATGTAAAGTATAAAACCAATAAAAGAACGTTATGTTTTTCTTCTTTTAACAGATCGGAGAGAAGAGTTTGTTCACCAAAGAGCTGGAGAACGCTCTGGAGAGGAATGAGTGAGTGTTACCACCGAGTCTCTCAGAGCATCAGAGCTGAACCTCAGCTCCTATAATAAGTCTGTAATAAAGCTGCAGACACTCAATAACATTCTGTCCAGCTGACAAGTTGTCTTTATTAAGAAAAAGACTAGTTAGTGAAAGTAATGTCAATACTTTCACAAAATCTGTATTAGCATAATGCTAGCTTCATGCGAATGATAGCAGGGTAAGTTGAAGTTAAGTAGTAGTAATAATAGTAGCAGTAGTAGTAGTAATAGTAGTAGTAGTAGTAGTAGTAGTAGCAATAGTAGTACTAGTAGTAGTAGTAATAGTAGTAGTAGTAGTAATAATAGTAGCAGTAGTAGTAATAATAGTAGCAGTAATAGTAGTAGTAGTAGTAGTAGTAATAATAGTAATAGTAGTAGTAGAAGTAATAATAGTAGCAGTAGTAGTAATAGTAGCAGTAGTAAAATAGTAGTAGCAGCAGCAGTAGTGGTAGTAGTAGCAGTAATAGTAGCAGTAGTAGTAATAATAGTAGTAGTAGAAGTAATAGTAGCAGTAGTAGCAGTAGTAGTAATAGTAGTAGTAATAGTAGCAGTAATTGTAGTAGTAGTTGTAGCAGCAGTAATAGTAGTAGTAGTTGTAGCAGCAGTAATAGTAGCAGTAGTAGTAGCAGTAATAGTAGAAGTAGTAGTAGTTGTAGCTGCAGTTATAGCTGCAGTAATAGTAGCAGTAATAATAGTAGTAGTAGTTGTAGCAGCAGTAATAGTAGCAGTAATAGTAGTAGTAGTAGTTGTAGCAGCAGTAATAGTAGTAGTAGCAGTAGTAGTAGTTGTAGCAGCAGTAATAGTAGTAGTAGTAGTAGTAGTAGCAGCAGTGGTAGTAGTAGTAGTAGTAGTGGTAGTAGCAGCAACAGTAATAGTAGAAGTAGTAGCAGTAATAGTAGCAGTAATAGTAGTAGTAGTAGTAGTAGTAGTAGCAGCAGCAGCAGTAGTAGTAGTAGCAGTAGTGGTAGTAGTAATAGTAGTAGTAGCAGCAGTAGTAGTAGTAATAGTTAAGCATCACTTAGCAGGTGTTCATTATCAGGACTTAATGGACACCCTGCAGCCAATCAGAATCGAGTATTCACCAGATCATGAAATAAAAGAATGTACTCTGTGAGAGAGGAAAATAATATTAATATAAAGTATATGACAGTTTTTGAAGCGGACATGTTTGTCCTCTGTTTTGTGGGAGACAGACGAGTTCAATCATTTCTGTAGAGCTGGATCCAGAGCTTTGAGTGAACGCTGTGGGTCTGTTAGTCTGTTAGATCTGTTAGAGGCTCATCTCATCAGAGCTCCACTGTTTGCGGCTCATGAAGTCTTTGAGTCACAGCCTCAGAAGTAGCAGCTGGCTCAATGGTGTTAAACATGCACAGTACTGAATGGCTGTATTATGAGCACCAGACATGGAGGCAGCATGTACTGAGTACTGAGTACTGAGTACTGAGTACCGAGTACCGAGTACTGAGTACTGTGTTCCTCTGCGTCCCACAGGGTGGATCTGGTGGTCCACTCTCTGAAGGACCTCCCCACCACGCTGCCTTCAGGGTTCACCATCGGGGCCGTGCTGAAGTAGGTGCTACTCTCACATGTCCTGTGTCTGTGTGAAACTCTCACTGTATCATGTCTTCGTCTTTTAATATGTTGATATAATTGTATGTTTGGGCTGAAGGATAGAAGAACTCAAGAGTCCTTTCTGCAGCTCATCATAGTTTATTAATCCTGAAGGAACTGATTGTTTTCATTAAAGATTACAGCAGAAGAATAAGAAAAAACAATAGAATACAAACATATTGTTGTTGTGATTGTCATTGACCGGTCCTTTGCTTCCTGTGTGCCTCTAGGAGAGAGAACCCCCATGATGCAGCAGTGTTACACCCCAAACATGTGGGGAAAACTCTGGAGACTCTGCCAGAAAACAGGTAGAACCCAACTCTCCGTGTTCCGTGTTTCCTCTCACATCAGAACTGTGGATAACCCGACGTCGTCCCTCCTCTGTTGTTTGTTTCGTGTAGCGTGATCGGCACCAGCTCACTCCGCCGCGCCGCCCAGCTGAAGAAGAGATTCCCTCACCTGGTGTTCAAAGACATCGTATCCTTTCAGGAAGCCATGGCGGTAGCAGTGGTTAATGTTGTAACTGTGTGAGTGAAGGATGGATATTTGTGTTTCCTGAGCCGTCGTCTCCAGCGAGGGAACCTGAACACGCGCCTGAAGAAGCTGGACGAGAAGGACGACTTTGCCGCCATCATCCTGGCCGCCGCCGGCCTCCGGAGGATGGGCTGGGACAACCGGATCAGCCAGGTAACGCGTCACCACCGCGACCACCTGAAGTCCTCAAATCTGTGACGTCTGTCTAACGGTCAAACCGGTTGTTTCCACCTCTAGGTCCTCGGCCCTGAAGACTGCATGTACGCTGTTGGACAGGTGAGAATGGACCAATGTGAGCGAGAGGAGGCTCAACGACGACAACACAGCACACTGTGTTCATATTTAAATGTGTGTGTTCTGTCAGGGGGCTCTGGCGGTGGAGGTCCGGTCCAGAGACGCCGACATCCTGGAGATGGTGTCGGTCCTCCACGACCCAGAAACAGTGCTGCGCTGCATAGCTGAGAGAGCTTTCCTCAGACACCTGGTACACACACACACACACACACACACACACACACACACACACACACACACACACACACACACACACACTCTTTGACTTATTGTGTGAACATGTAAATCCTCATGTAATGAATTGATCGTTTGCAGGAGGGCGGGTGCAGCGTTCCGGTGGCCGTACACACCGAAGTGAAGAACTCCCAGGTAGCTGCAAACACACACACACACACACACACACACACACACACACACACACACACACACACACACACACACACACACACACACACACACACACACACACACAAAATACATTTTGCATGCATACACTTAACCATTTGCTAAGCTCCGCCCCCATCTAGTTATTGCTGCTGCAAGATATCTCAGGAACATCTGGTGTTAAGATCAAACTGATTCGATTTGCTAATTAAATATGTTAAATATGACAATTTCACACAAATGTCTAATAAGATAAAATGATGACAAACTCAGGTTCTGACGAGTGAAGACAAAGCTTCACGTGTTAAAGCTGCATTCTCTCTAGTGTCCACCAGGGGGCGACTCCTCTGGTTGTATAGAAGTCTAGTCTAAAATGACTCTACTTCTCTCTTGATTTATTCCCTCAGTAAACATTGTAAACATGAGTTTATGGTCTCAATCTCTAGTTTACAGTCTTCTTCAATACAGCATGATGTTCATTTAGTACATTATGCTCCATTTAGAGTCAAACAGACCAGAAAGAGGGGATGATTTAGGGGCGGGGCTACACGCTGATTGACAGGTCTCTACGTCACTCCTCCTCAGTCCAGATGTGGTAGCTGTTGCAGCTGTTAATTTGTTCTAACATAATCCCGGGTTAGAGGTTAGGTTGAAGACTGTTCATCATTTGTTGTTCCAGCTCTACCTGACGGGGGCGGTGTTCAGCCTGGACGGGTCCGACAGTCTGAAGGAAACCATGCAGACGAGCGTCGCTGCTGACGACAAGGTACCAGCAGAGTGAGCGGCGTGTCCGTCACATTGATGACCTTTCATTCCGTGACCCCGGTGCTCCACAGGGAACCGTCACAGTGCCCCTACAGTTCCCATCCACCTTCGTCTGCTGTGTTGACTTCATATTGTCGTTGTGTGTTTTTGTACACAAGCAGAGCTCCGACGCGGTGGACGAGCGGGTCCAGCGGGTCGGCGTCACGGCCAGTAAGATCTCCGGCGAAGCCCAGGACGGAGCCGAGCGGCTGGGGGTCGACCTGGCCAACTTGCTGCTGAGCAAAGGAGCCAAGGAGATCCTGACGGTGGCCCGGCAACTCAACGACGCCAGATAATCGCCGACCGGGTCCTCGAGGACCGCCCGTCTCCGCCTTGTGTCCAGTAAAGCCTTTATTTTATGTTATGTTATGTGGAGAAGAAGAATGGAGATAGATGAATAGATTTTAAACACTACTTGGACCAAAGTTGTGTGCTGCCGTTCATCAGTCCGATGCACTCGTGGACTTGGTTCCTTCTTAGTACCTCATGGAACCAGCTCCATGTGGAGACCACTTCACTGGGACTATCGGTGAGGAACACAACGTGGCCTTCAGACGTAGCAGAATAAACAGGATGCAGCTGAAGTCTTGCTTTTTAAAGGTTTCCTCCCATAACGACGTTTGCGTCACTGTTGACCCAGACCGAGACGTCTGACGGTACCAAAGATCAGTTCTGCTATCACGTGTGCACATGTCGTGGTTCTGAGCGGTGAAACGGGCCTCATCTAAATATAAATGTTTATTCAGTCACAAGGACTTGATCGGACCATAAAGCATAAATCTCACATTGAGTCGTGTTTCATCTCGTTGGGCTCCTTCAAAATAAAAGTCCTTTCTCTTCAAAGCTTAACTTCTGTGTGAGGTACTTCTGCTGCTGCCTCCTGCTGTTTGTGTTGCTGTGTGACTCAGAGTTCATTCAGATTCACACAAGTCATAATCATGTGAGTATATACTTTAGTGGATGCCAAGCTTTTGTTTTTATAAAATTAACAAAGAAATAAATGGAAAACATTGCTGTAATGTTCTGTAAGATGCTGTACTCCTCACATAATAACTGAAGTTTTTATTAAAGTTCCATCTCATGAATGTTATTTCTGCCTTACATAAACATCGCCTGTTCTTTCTTCACTCTGTTCCACCATGTTGTATTACTTTTATTTTATAGGTCTTTATTGTACATTGTACTTAATTTAAACCTCCTGAGACAATGTGAGGCAGCGTTAGCCATTTTTGTTTTCCAGCTTTAATGCCTGTATGAATTAACGTAGAATGTTTCTGATTCTTTATCGCATTACTCATCAATCTGTCAATGACTAAATATTCACACGTTGTCTTTGTTTTGCCTCTGTGAACTCATGTCAAGACACAAATGTTAATAAAGCTTTTTGTGTTATACCTGTCCATTCTTTTGTCCTGTGTTTTGGTATTACTATATCAGAGCATGTTGCTTATACATCTTAAAAACATAACTTCTTACCTACATACTAACGACAAGAAAAATCTACAGGCATCAAAGTTGTTACAACTCATCTGTCGAGACATTTTACTCAAAACCTCAAGTATCAACCTGCTGCTGGTTCTAGAGGAAAACCAGAGATCACCAAAGTCATCAGGATCCATCATCTAGGAAGCATGAATGTCTATGAAATTGTATGATAATCAATTCATTCATTTTGAGATATATCAGCTAAAATAACGTATCCTCATACGACGGTTTGTATCAAATGTTATGAAAAGTTACTCATTTTTTCCTGCGTTTTCCTCTGAAAGTCCAGCAACACGAGTCAATTTTAAAGTTCAGACAACTAAACTACTTAATTTGGTTCAGACAACTAAACTACTTAGTTAGATTTAAACAACTAAACTACTTAGTTAGGTTCAGACAACTAAACTACTTAGTTAGATTCAGACAACTAAACTACTTAGGTTGAAACAACTAAACTACTTAGTTAAGTGGCAGCTCAGACGACCTTTAACCGTAAACCGTCATCGAGGTGAACGGCTCTAACTCACCATGAAGAACTGGCAGAGGGTGATGTGGGGGAAGATGTTGTGGGCTTTGTTCTTGCCACAAGTGACCCGGCTCTGCTGCCAGAAGTGCGAGAGCTGGTTCTGAAGAGGTCCGCTGGGTCGCAGGTAGAGGACGAACTCTCTGGGTAGAGGGTCGTCCAGGAACGGGTCGTCCACGTGGGAGAAGAGCCTGGAACCAGGACAGACCTGATTCACATCCTGCCTTTCATCTCTCTTTGTACAGATATATAGACAACATATACAGATATACAGTATATACAGTATATATATATATACAGATATATATATTTTTATAAGGACACGTTATCATAAGCTCAGTATCCCAAAAAAAAGTGTAGAAAAATTTGATTCAGACAACTAAACTACTTATTTAGGTTCAGACAACTAAACTACTTCATTTAGAGGAATGATCTTCGGTGATCTTTGGAGATCTTCGGTTGGGTTAAAATACCAACAAAGTGAAATACCTACTGAAGTACGCAAGTTACGTGAGAAATAAATCGTTGGCTTCTTGTTTCACACGAGGAACGATCCCTCTTATGTGTTTTTATTCATAAGATACTTCCAGGCGAAGGGAATATTCCTGAACAGTTCAGGACCTATTTTAAAGCAAATTCAAAGGCTAATTCTTAGTCAACTTTTGAATTTTCTTACTTTCTTACTGAGGTAAATGTTCCGATAAAGCAATGGTGGGGCTTTTCCCACCTTTGTGCATTGTTATATTGTGCAACTAAACTAAAGTTGATGGTGAATGGACAGTTGTGACCTGCACTAAAAAAGAAAGTTGCAGGGTGTCGCCAAAGTCAGTAGGATGCATCCTCTTGGGACCATGAATGTCTGTGCAAAATTTCATGCCAACCAATTCAATATTTGTTGAGAGATCTTTGTCTGAGCTGAAGAAGCGGATCAACCAATGTCATCACCATAGTTTAAACCAAGATTACAGCCAAAAATAATGGAACACATTATTTTATTGTAAGAGTTGGCGAGTTGCTAAGTAGATCGGACAAAGCCAACCGCCGACTCGTTAGGTCTAAACCACAGAGCTCGTCTTCATTGTGTCCCCTCGTCCAGTCAAACTGCAGTCTCCCGTACTGGGTCTTCCCACAGGGATTCATAGTCAAGAAGGTCTGTTGGGCGTTCAACGGGATCACGTTGTGGAAGTGAAAGGACGAGGGGTCCACGGTGTCTTTCATCCCAATCTTTTGCACCACCCTCTGGTGGGCTACTGCCTTGCCAGGCCGCAGCGAGGGGATGATCGCTGCAGGTCGTCCGGCATCTGAAGACTCGACAGGATACTCGACAGGAGGCTCTCTAACGGCCGGTGGAGAACAGAAACCTTGCAGAAGTCTGTGCAGGTTCTTCCTCCAATTAGACCTCAGCCCTCCAGAATTAGACTGAACGGTGGAGTGCGTAGAAGCAAGAGGACGCTCAGTGATGGTGGAGTGTTTCCCAAGGCGTGACAAGTTCTTGGTGCCAGCTCTGTACTTCTTGTAGAGCTCCAAGACTCTTTGATCAAGGGATACCGGTGTTTGGTTTCCAATGTTGTCATATTTGGTGGAAGAGAGGAGGAACCTTTTATCTCTGATTGGCGAGAACTCAGGAGGTCCAAGGTCTGGTTGAGGATCCTCTGGGGTTGGAAGGGGAGGCTTCGGGGGACAAGGAGTCAAGGTTTTGGGCTCTGTAGGTGGTTTGTATGAGGTTATCCTGGGTTCTGTGAGTGTGGAAAGGTACATGTAAAACAGTGAATGTACAATTTCAAGAGTAGTAATTTAAATACGGTAAGAACCAATGAACCTCAGGCAAGAACATTTGGGAATTTCTTTCCGAGACGTCCCATCACCTGCTTGTACAAGTGTCCCAGATTGGATGACTACAGTGGTAGTGTCTCTGAGCACCAGAGTCCCTTTAGAAAACCTCTCATTTTACTGCAGCAGGGTCTGACAGTCTGCCCCTCTCAGTCCTGGTTCTCCCGTGCCCCCCTTCCCTCATACCGTACGACGGGTCTGGACTTCTCCTGATTATCGCTCATAACTGAGATAAAACTCAGGTTGTCTTAAATCACTTCTAACTTAAGAACAATTCTGTCCCCACATGTGGTTCTTGCATGAGGCCCAATGTCTTCATACATTGAATATATATAAAGTGAGCTATGTAGTGTTGGTGACAGTCACCTTGCTTTGAGAGGACGCCGTCTGCAGACACCACAGGACTTTCCACTGGAGGCTCCGGCTGCGCTGAAGTCACGGAGAAAAGAAAACATTAAAAACATAAATGTTCAAGTGTACAGAAGATCTCTGAGGTTGGTGTCTCCTCTGCTCGTACCGGTGGTTGTGAAACTGGATGTTCTCCGTTCATCCAGATGTTGGAGTGGAGGTGTGACGTCTTCACGAAGCTTCAATTCTTCTCCATGCTCTCTCGGTTGTTTATTTTCATGACAGGAGGTCGGTCTAGAACATGAGGTATTGAAGGTTATTGTGAGGACTTGTTGAACTTGAAGTTCTGAATGATTGCGAACCAGTTTTAAAGGAGACATTACTTACATGAAGGTCTCTCTGGTATTGTAGCGGACTTCTTCCTTCTGAGGCTCCTCATTTATTCGTCCGTCATCAGATGTTTCCAGCTGGTTCTGCAGAGTGATCTTTGTCTGGACGTCGTAGGACTCCTTCAGGAGGACACTTCTGTCCTCTCCTTCCACCTTTGCTTCCTCCTCTTCCTCCTTCTCATCTTCTTTCACATCGCCTGTCTTCTCCTCATCTTGTGCGAACGACAAAACTCTTGTCCTCAGGTCCTCCCGATCATTTGTTGCGTCTTCGTCCTTCCGATGAAGATGAGACAAGATGTCCGTCTGGGGAAGACGCGTTCCCTTCTTCCTCCAGCTGCGGATCACAGAGTTTGGGATGTAGCCGTCTGGAGCGATGGGCCACCTCTCCGTGTTCACGTCGACGGTTTGAGACATGGTGTGATATCTATATTATATATAGACATGGTGTGATATCTATATTATATATATTATATTACATATATAGCAGCAGATAGTTAGCTTAGCTTAGCATACAGATGGAAAGCCCATTTATTTACACATCAAATCTCATTCAACCTCTACAAAAACGGAAAAGCTAGGCGCAGTTTTGTTACATTTGGACAGAGACAGGAAGCTGTTTCCAGTCTATGCGGTATGCTAAGCTAACCGCTCGATTTACCAATCTGTACCATAGACTGTGTATAAGAAGAGGACGTAGTCGTTGTGATGTCACTCATTGGTTTGTGGACAGATGTTATGAAGCCTCAAGTTCGGCGATTACGCCGTCGCCATCTTGTTTTTTGCAACCAGTGAGCAGGAAGTGACCATATCTGGACTGAGGAGTGACGTAGAGACGCTGTATATGTCTCTGGTAGAGACCTGTCAATCATATGGTAGCCCCGCCCTAAAGCATCCCCTGCTTTATGGTCTATTTGACTCTAAATTTGTTGTGGTTATGGTACTTCCTGTATTAGTTTCCTGTATTCACGTACCGAGGAGTGATTGACACGTGTCGCTGGACTTTTGTAGGAAACGCACGAACAATGAGGAGTGACTTTTTGTAAGACAACATGAGGATACGGTAAAAACGTTATTGAGGTCCACGGCATCACATGACCCGGACGTTGTAATTCCACAATATTAAATTAGCTTCGAAGCTCTTTCTGGGGGCGTCGGCCAAAAACACAAGCAGGGCACCCAGCGGCTATCGTGGGATGATTTCTGAAGATGATTATTGATTATTCGTGATCTGTTGTACACGTCGTCTCTCAACTACAACTCCAGTCTCACGTCTTAAGTTGCTAATCGGAATTTAAACAATAAAGGCGTCAAGTCTTGGCCCGAACATTTGTTTTCAGTTAATCCGCTTTTCAAACGCAAAACCGAAGATTAATCGTGACAAACAATGAACATAAAAACATAAAAAATCACCACCTGCCTCTTCTGTTTTAACACATTATTATTATGATCTAAAATCCAGTAACTCACCAGGAGGACCTTCCTCTTCCTGCAGGCTTGTGTTTCGACAGGTCTGCTGTGCTCCATTCATATTTCAAATGTAAACATTTCAATTTGAATCTTAACTACTGATCTACAGGATGGAACTCACAGCAGGGTCACCTCCCACAACCAGTGTGTGTGCTCCAGGAAGTCGATTGCACTAATAACTACAACATGAAGGAAATAAGTGAAATAAAACATAAAGCCTGAAATACAAAGTAAATAATGATGAAGTGTTCGTCTAATGTGGTCCATTGAGAGTCTCTGTTCTTCATTGAATATGGAAGTTAAATAATAAAGAAATAAGGTTTACAAATGTTTTCCTGACTGAATATTCATCGGTACTTGTTTTAAATTGTTCACAAGTCCTCAAGGATCACATGAAACGGTCCTAAAATAAGTTTCTTCTGTTTTGTGACTGAAGGGAAACAGAAGATCCTCAGATTCACCTAAACACGACTGCAGGCTTTCATTTGGAAGTTCAAGACTTCATGAATCAGTTTCACTGACTCTGTTAAAATAAAGCAGCTCGCTCTACCACACCTCTTCCTCCAGGTCCTCAGAGGCCCCGAAGGTCCTCAGAGGCCCCGACGGTCCTCAGAGACCCGGACGGTCCTCAGAGACCCGAAAAGGTTCAGAATAAATCCACTGTGGTCCAAGTGGTGACAGTTTTGCTTCAGATTTAGTTCAGATTTAAGTCGTCATCACTGGGTTCCTCACAAACAGCCAATCACATTCTTCATATGATTCTGGATTATTACATAAAACAAACGTTTCTGATTCTTCCAGGTTTAGTTCATTAAGATCTTCTTCACTAATGAACTGAGGTATTCTGAGGTAAGAAGCTGACGTTAGTCTATAAAGGAACTACGACGTTCGTTGACGTCGCCATCTTGTTTTCTAGTCGTCGCCGTCTTTTGTTTCTTTAGACATTTTAAGGCGACCAAACTGTTCTTCAAAGCGATTGATAAACAGGGTCATTGTGTAGCTGACGTAGAAACAGATTAATAACAGTAACACACTAAAGTTCATCTGGAAACACACAACTAAACAGAGAGAAGGACGTAGAGTTTTATTGTATTTGTACTCGTTTACAGTATTTGCAGCGTAGTTCAAACCAAACAGATGAATAGAAATGTTGTGTCGCGTCACTCTTCACCTCCTGAGGCCATGGAATATTCAGAATATGAAAATAAGGTTTTAACAAACAGAAGATTCATTCAAAGAGAAGAACGTACATGAAGCCCGACAGACGCACTTCATCTCACGTTAACGTCTGGACACGTTCAATGAACCGATGAATACAGACGACAGGAACAACGAGTCTCTCTTTTGTTTTTTAATATCTGTTTAATAAACTTCATTCAGAAGAGAAAACCTCTCAACCCGTCCTCGACCGCAGAGCGACATTTCTACGTCAACGCAATCGCACAATAACAACGAGCCGGATGAGCGTCGGCTGGTGGACCGTCCATAATAAATACCCAGAAACATCTATTTTGTGTCGTTTCCCTCTTAATGAAACGTGAATTTAGTTCCCCTAGTAAGCAGTGATGCAGCGCTAATGTCTGGGGCTTTTATTTTGAAAGGGAACGGAAGGAGTAACAGCATACGCTCACGTTTCCCATTTTAATAAACACAAAGTACCTTGTGTCTCTGAGCACCAGAGTCCCTTTAGAAAACCTCTCAGTCCTGGTTCTGGTTCTCCCGCTGCCTCCCTTCCCTCCAGAGGGTCCAGCAATACGTCCTGGGTCTCCAGCAGAGAGGAGAAGCTCTGCTCCTGGAGGAGGAGGATCTGGGTCTGTCCACGGTGGACCAGGTCTCTGCTGGAGTCTGAGCTGAAGGAGGTTCTGGTGAACCTGCATGAGTTCATCTGGATTCACCAGAATCCGACGAGCATTAAGTACTGCGGTTTCAAGAGGTCGTGGTCTCGTGTTCTGGTCTCTTTTGTAGGAACGTGATGATGGAAAATGTTTCTCTGGACGATTGAAACCTGACTGAGAATTAAAGTGTGAACCATCGTCTTTAAAAAACACCTGATGTCAGACGGACACATTAACATCTCCATGAAAGACTCCAAGACAAAGTTCAAAACATGCAACTTCTTCTTCTTCTTCTTCTGCTGCTTTGAGTCCGTCCATCAGGAGACTTTATTTCCAACATTCACAACAACAACAGTCACTCATAAGCTGCACATCTGCACGTCTTCAAAGCACCTGAGATAACGAGCATAAACTCTGCATGCTGTTCATGTTCACAACATCTGGAAGAAAGGTTTATCAATAAATACTAAATACAACAGGAAGAGCTTCTCTTCATGCTCAGCTCCTCTGAAGCTACCGGGTGATTGTCCATACTGCGTCCTGAAGACCCGATGTGTTGGTCTGTGCAAGAGAGCAGCTCTGATGTGACGCAACACTTGTGTTATTGTCACGGTAACAAATGTGAACTTTGCGTGTTTCCGTAAACTGCTTGTGAGCGAATGAACTCTGCTACAGGTCTGTTTGGTCAGAAGGAGGCGCTAGAGGTCACGCATGGCTGTGATCTGCCACAAAAAACAGAGTAGAAGAAGAAGTAGAGCCACCTAAAGTTTAACGGGGTCCAGAAAGAGAGAATTTCCTCGTCAAACATCACAGCAACGTCTAACCTGTTCTATGATTTATGTATTTATGTATTGATGTCAACAACTGAATAAATAAAGTTAATTTGAATATTTATTATTATAGTTTTCAAATTGAACTGGATGAATTATAAATAAAACATAATCTAATAATGATCCGGTGTTTCAGAGAGAAGCTCTCCCACACAGACTAACGTCTCCCTCATTCATTCATTCATTCATTCATTCATTCATAAGAACAACAAGGAAGCGGTGAGATTCTCTAAACCCTCGGTTCACCGACCAATCAGCAGCCGGAGCTCCTCAGCTCCAGACGGGAAGCTTCCTCAGACCGTCACTGAAAGGGTCCAGTACTTTGGGGTTGGGGGGGGCGTGGGGGTCTCACCGGTCTGAACCTGGTTCCTGCGGCCCAGTACGTGATCGGGTTGAGCTCAGTCATTCCTGCAGAAGCGTCTCCCTCCAGTCGAAGGAGTGGTTCGGTCCGTGCGTGAGGGGGAGGATGGGAGGGTCCACCAGCTGCCAGACCCCCGTGTCTCCCTGCTCCTCACAGGAGCAGAAGCCCAGGTAGGGGATCTGAGGACCAGGAGGAGGGATCAGGATTTAGTTTGGCACATTCGTTCATCCAGAACATTTAAGTCCTAGCATACAGAAATGAGGGGGGGGGGGGGGGCTTAGGAAACCAGATGGGGGTGATGAGGATGGACAGGACACTGGGACCTTTAATGATCCAGACGGTCTCAGAAGTGAACCGACCTTTCGGACCACTTGGATGAAGTCCTTGGCGCTCTGGGGGCCGCGGCCCTGCAGCTGCCTGGTGCAGGCCTCTAAGGACGACGCGTGAGCTACAATCAGCACGTTGTTTCCTTACGGAGAGAGGAGAGAGGAGAGAGGAGAGAGGAGAGAGGAGAGAGGGAGCAGCATCAGCGGTGGAACAACACAGTGAAACAACAACCTCCTCCTCCTCCTCCAGGAGGTGCTGGAGCGTCTCTCACCAGAGGTCCTGCAGGCCGACAGGATGTCTTTGGTCACCTGGTAGCTCCGGCTCATGTAGCTCTCGTAGGGCTCGGACACCGTGAGCTTATTCACCGGGATCAGAGGTCTGCGTGGAGCAAGAAATGGAGGCGGAGCTTTGTTTTCAGAGGAAAAAGATCACAAGATACGCAAAACCACAACGAGGAGGACCAGCTGCAGCAGCAGCGGGACGACGGTGATCGGTTTTACAGGTGTGTTGGTCACCTGTATGTTGTGTCCACGCTGAAGTGGGCTGCAGCCAGGTCAGCGGGGGGTATCCACGCCGGCAGAGAGTTCCCAGAAACCCACTTGGTCCACTCGAAAAGCCCCGGTTCCACTCGCACCTTCAGCTTGCCGTCCTGCTGCAGACCTGATTTACAGGAAGCATTAGAGCTCACCGCGAGAGTCCACGACATGAATGGAGGAGACTCTTTGGTACCTTTCAGGATGTTCTGCGCCGTCTGAACACATCGCAGAGACGGAGAACAGTACACGGAGTCGATGGCGGCGCTGCTCTCCAACAGGGCCTCGCCTGAAAACACACACATTAACACACACTTCACGTCTCTGACGGGATGTCTGCAGTCCTTCTGACTCCAGGACACGTACCCACTAGTCGAGCCTGCGTGGATCCGAACACGGTGATGGGGGCGTCCATGTCGTAGTCCCTCTGCCCCCCCCACAGCGGCAGACCGGGAGGCATGTTGAGATTGGAGCGAACATAGCGACCTGCAGACGGACAGAAGCCGTGAGGCGGATCATTCACAGTAGAGCGAGGAGGGGGAGGAGGAGGAGGGGGAGGAGGAGGAGGAGGAGGGGGAGGACGCTCACCTTTACTGTCGGAGCAGAGGGAGAGCCAGTGTTTGCCGAAGACCACGTCCATCCTCTCACCGTGCCGACACACAAACAGAGTCCGCTTGGGCTGCCGAGAGTGACCGGCGCTGATCCGCAGGACCTGCTAGATACAAAGAGACATCGATTGTTATTTGACCCAGACCCAGATCCTCCAGCAGAGACCGGCCCACCGTGGACAGACCCGGATCCACCAGCAGAGACCTGGTCCACCGTGGACAGATCCAGATCTGGAGCTCTGGAGGGAGAAGGAGAGCTCAGCTCCCGGCAGCAGCAGCAGCGTCTCCTCCTCCTCCTCCAGGAGCAGAGCTTCTCCTCTCTGCTGGAGACCCAGGACGTATTGCTGGACCCGCTGGAGGGAAGGGAGGCAACGGGAGAACCAGAACCAGGACTGAGAGGGTCAGACTGTCAGACCCTGCTGCAGTAAAATGAGAGGTTTTCTAAAGGGACTCTGGTGCTCAGAGACACTACAGCTTTAGTCCACAGGGACCAACAGAACCAACACTAAGTTAAAGTTCCACCTAGTAGCTTTAAAAAACTTATTTTTCAAAGACACAATATTACATAAATTTCATAACATCAACCTGCATCGGATGACAAATAAGACTGAGGGTGGGCGTGTCTCCAGGACTGGAGCTGTCGAGGCGCCGGCTGTCCAGCAGCCCGTCAAACATCCCTCTGTCCTTGCTGGTCTTGTCACTGGGCCCACAGCTGAAGAAGGAATGGGAGCTGTGGGACACAACGAGAACCAGATCATGTATTTGAAAATCATGGTTTGTAACAGCAAATATAAATATCCTTGTGTGTGCAAAAACAAACTGTGAAATAAGCCGCTTGCGATCCCACTCACCCGTGGAAGACCCAGGTGTCCGACTCGTCGGCGAGGCTCACGTAGTTCTCCGGCAGCAGGCCCGACAGCCCCGAGGCCAGCGAGGTCCCGTAGACCCAGCCCTCGCTGGTGCTGCTCTGGTCCACCGGAGACATGAAGACAAAGTCGCCGGGGACCAGCTCCAGCTCGTCCTCGTTCTGAGGCGCGTAGGGGTACATCACCCGCAGGGTCTGCAGACGCACGGAGATTAATGGTTGATGAGACGTCTGTGACTATTAGAACATCGTGAGTGTGAATATCAAACACCTCGTGGTTTGCAAAGCGAATGTCCCGGGAGAACAGGACCGCCAGCCAATCGCAGCCCAGCTTGACTTCGATGCCCTTTGCCAGTTTCTCCAGCGACGGGAGGTGATTGGTGGGGAAGTTGTAGGCCAGAGTTACGTGAAGCTGCTTCTTGTGAGGCTCCACATGGACCTCTGGAGACGAGGATAGTAGTGATACATGTGGAAAGAAGTAGTGAGAAATGGGAGATATTGATCATCTGGACTCGTTGACATATTTACAACCAATTTCCTTTACAAAATACGCTTCTTTTATCTCCACAGGAAATAACACCCAACATGACCTCCATCCTGCCACCAGCCGGTCAACACATTACAGTGAATGCATTATGACGCCACACAGTGATAAAGAGAGAAGACATGCAGCACCCGGGGGGGCATTGTGGGTAAACGGTTCGTGGTTCCTACCCGCCTTCCTGGCTGCCTCTGTGGCGAAGTCGGCCGCAAACAGCTTGAGGACGTCGGCCACCTGCTCCTCCACGAAGAGGCCGATGAAGTTGGAGGACGTGTAGAGCTCCAGAGGCAGCGGGCTGGGGAACCGACCCCGCCAGGCCTGGACGGAGGCCTGGAGGGCCTCACACAGGGCTTCTACCTGGTGGTCTGCACACTGTGGAAACAAGACTACTCAGTTAGGTTGAGATGACTAAACTACTCAGTTAGGTTGAGATGACTAAACTACTTAGTTAGGTTCAGACAACTAAACTACTTAGTTAAGTTTAGACAACTAAACTACTCAGTTAGGTTGAGATGACTAAACTACTTAGTTAAGTTTAGACAACTAAACTACTTAGTTAGGTTCAGACAACTAAACTACTTAGTTAAGTTTAGACAACTAAACTACTCAGTTAGGTTGAGATGACTAAACTACTTAGTTAAGTTTAGACAACTAAACTACTTAGTTAGGTTCAGACGACCAAACTACTTAGTTAGGTTCAGACAACTAAACTACTTAGTTAGGTTTAAACAACTAAACTACTCAGGTTGAGACAACTTAACTACTTAGTTAGGTTGAGACAACTAAACTACTTAGTTAGGTTGAGACAACTAAACTACTTAGTTAAGTTTAGACAACTAAACTACTCAGTTAGGTTAAGATAACTAAACTACTCAGTTAGGTTAAGATAACTAAACTACTTAGTTAGATTCAGACAACTAAACTACTTAGGTTGAGACAACTAAACTACTTAGTTAGATTTAAACAACTAAACTACTTAGTTTGATTTAAACAACTAAACTACTTAGTTAGATTCAGACAACTAAACTACTTAGGTTGAAACAACTAAACTACTTAGTTAAGTGGCAGCTCAGACGACCTTTAACCGTAAACCGTCATCGAGGTGAACGGCTCTAACTCACCATGAAGAACTGGCAGAGGGTGATGTGGGGGAAGATGTTGTGGGCTTTGTTCTTGCCACAAGTGACCCGGCTCTGCTGCCAGAAGTGCGAGAGCTGGTTCTGAAGAGGTCCGCTGGGTCGCAGGTAGAGGACGAACTCTCTGGGCAGAGGGTCGTCCAGGAACGGGTCGTCCACGTGGGAGAAGAGCCTGGAACCAGGACAGACCTGATTCACATCCTGCCTTTCATCTCTCTTTGTACAGATATATAGACAACATATACAGATATACAGTATATACAGTATATATATATACAGATATATATTTTTTTATAGAGATAAGGACACGTTATCACAAGCTCAAAAGATGAAAAACAAACCAATCTGTAAACAACAATCCAATAAAAACAAATAAACACATGAAAAACAATACAGGAGAAAAGAAAAAGATATATATAAATATATATAAATAAATATAATTCTTGATTTTTGTTTACTAGTTGGTTAGTGTTTCTGCTTATTTTATGTTCTTCTTTTTTTGCTTTGAATCATACTAGCTTAGTATTTTGTGTGTCTTTGTTTCTGTTTGTTGTGTTTCCCATGATTAAGGTCCGTTGTGTAAACCTGATGCTTCTTCACCTTTCCTGTCAGATTTCTTAAATATTATTTTTTTAACTATCTGGATTTTATAAAATCTGATGTGTGTGCAAAAAAAATAAAATAATGATGTTGCACAGTTTTAATGAAATTCTGCCGAAATATAACCTTCACAGCCCTGAATGCAGATGATTTTGTCTGTAGAGCACAGCTCACTGATGTGGACACATTCTAGTATACGGAGTGTTTACCAGCCTCCTACAGCAGGGGGCAGCACAACACACATGTTCTCATACATGAACTCACCAGTCACATGCTGCTTGAACACTGCGACCTCCTGTTGACACCAGAGCCTTCAGTCTGTAACAGAGCACAACAGAATCCACTGAAGTCCTTCAAACACTCTCTCCTACAGAAAGGACTGTGACGAGGACTCTCACTGATCTTCTCTGGACAGGAGTTTGTTTGCAGCAGCAGATGGTGACCAGAAGAAGGACCGTTTGAGATCCACGGAACACTCCGTCAACACTTCAGAGGTACGAGACGAGGCCTCCCAAGGAAAGATGGAAGGCTTTAAGTTACAGAACAGAGCTGAGTCGGGAGAAGGAGAGCTGGTGAAGTATTCATATTATTCAGACTGAACGTCGTCACAATGTCAGGAGGAAATGCATTTCAATCCCTCGTTCTCTAAAGCTGGCGGGATAGTCATTGTTAAAATGTTTGTATTGAGCTTCTACATCTAAACATTTGTTGAAGTCAGACGGAACATTCAGCGTGAAGGTCTCGTTCTGCTCAGCTACAGCTGGAGGCTGGAGGCCCATCAGATAGTTCACGTCACAAACACAGAGCGCTAATTAGCCGACGCTCAGGAGGAGATAAGAGCTCGTATCTGTGGGGAGGAAGCAGCCTCCTCAGCATCCTGTGGGACCACGGGACGCCTTAATGACTGCAGGCTCTCACAGCGTCAGGATGTGGTTATTGCAGGTCGTTGAAGGTGGCTGCACATATGATTCAAATAATAATGATCTGCTTTAACTGTGTGTTTTATTTGTTTTCATTAAGACACACGATGCTGATGTGAAGAAACCTTTTCAACCCCAAAATAGAGTGATTGAAACGCATGTCTTCTTCAAACGATCCCCCAGAAATACACCGTTTATCACAGCCAGGGGCAGTAAAAACAGACAGGATCTTCAACGTTCTGATGGTCCTCGAACACATCATGGCTGATGAACGCTTCTATCAGGAAAAAGCAGACAAATCAAAGCTCAAAATTGTGATATTTCGTCAAACATATTTTATTCTACGTCTCGTTAAAAATGACGCTCCAAATAAATCGTTTACTTTAATCAGATTCTGTAAAAAAACAGTAAATTCTGAGTTCCTCAACGCAACTATGAAGCCATGATAGATTATCCTGAGACCAACAGTCACGAGAGAGAGAGAGAGAGAGAGAACCAGAAAGAAGGAAGAGAGAGAGCGACAAGCTGAAGGTAGCTGGTAGAGGAAAGACCAAAACCACCTGAACCCAACAAACAGTGAATATGAACATAAAGAAACTAACACCTGGGTCACATATAGAGTCAATGACCATCTGATATGTGACTGAAGGGCTTTCACAACCACGAGAAAAGAACTGAGAAGGAGAAGTAGGTCCTGTGATGCACATGTCATTCATTTTGTCACTATATTAGTCATTGTAGAGATTCTCTAAAATCTTATTTAAATATGTGTATACAGCAAATACGTGGAATTCGCGCGAGTTTAAATTTTTCCGAAACTCTCCTCCTGTCATCACTGACGTCTTGATATTAACATAGGTATATAGGTTATAACTATGTGTATAAATGTATGTGTATAGACCATATACTGTCTATGGTACAACAAAATGATAACTAAGCTGCCGTATTGACGTCTGTATGAAGACGCTACAACGTTAGCGTAGCCTAGCGCCGATCGACCCAAACTCCATTCAGAAAACAAGCGTTTTAAAAGTTGTTTGCTCGCCGTCTCGCAAATAGACTTTGACAAAGAATGAATTCAGACCTTTTACAGATCGTCATCATTACGTCGTCGTTATTTCAGCTTCATTTTTTACCTGTTTAGCTTAAACTAGCTAGTTAGCTACAGCTGATCTGTCTAAGATAACTAAGTTTATAAGATTTAGATGACGTGATGGAGTCAGAATGAGCCAATGCACCGAAGAGAAGAACATATTTTGACTTTAGGTAATCATTAGAGTATTTGTCATTGTAAATATATCATCTCATATGGTTGTCAGCACATCAAACCGTGATCACAGCTGATAACAGCTCCTATTGAAACCCTACAAATCCCTCGGAGGCTTCACCAAACTACAGAGATGTTGATCACGGCACAAGAGGCTGTTGGCCAACTTTCAACACGTTCGCAAGAAAAACGTCCATCAACGAGACTCTTCTGACGTCTGCGGCTCGAGTTCACGACAACACTTTCAGAAACATCAACATCGAGGCAGAAGGCATCGCTCAGCAAGATAAACACTCGACTGACTCTGAAGGACTTCTGGGAAGAAGCTCAACAAACAGATGAGTCACAGCGAGGTATTTGTGGCACGGCTCCCGTTACGTCTGTTGTAAAGCAAAACACCACATTCCACGGGAAAGACCCTCGCATGTGGTGGCGGCCGTGTCAAAGCAGCATGAAAATCATCCAAAAATAAAACATAAATCACACGGGAATGGCTGAAGAAGCAGAAATGTACAGTTTTGGACCAGCTAAGTCCAAAAACAAGAGCTTGAACAAGCAACTCCTGCTTGAAAAGCAAACGAATGTTGCTGAGCTGAAGTGAAACGAGCCAAAACTCAGCAAGAACTACTGTAATTAGTCTAAATGAGACTCTAAATCTGCATAACTTGCCTCAGTAAACAAATCAACAAAAGGATCAACAGTGCAATACAACACATTTTGTGGTTCTTGGTCAAAATACAGACTTTTACTACTTAGTGGGGATCAAGCTTCAAAACTTTGAATCCTACAATTCCCATAATGCAACTCAACAGAGATGGGAAAGCATGTTTCCTTTAAACGATCACAGCTAGAAGCTTTAAAAACTGTCACAAACGTTAGATCATCTTTCCGACGGTCCTTGAACACAACATGTGTGACGAGACAACTTTTTAATTTGTATTATTAATGATTGATTTCATCGTAACTGTGTTATTCTGCACTAAAGACATGTCCTCTCTACTGCTACTCATGATGGTTCTGTTTCCATAGAGGAGCAGGACTTTTATTTTGAAATGAAAAAGGAGACCACAGAGAGTAAAATGTGACGGGAGCGAAAAAACAACCTGAAAGTGCTTTGAGTTCAGAGGGTTGAAGTTACCTGTTTCTGAATCACAACTAAAAAAACCACAACAGGAGCAAAAAAAACAAACATATGTGTTTGGATTCAACCCACACTTCCTGTTTCTGCTTGTTGCCTGTCAGGGTTTCCATGGCTGTGGGTTGTTGTTTCATAAGGCGAGTTGAGTCAAACATGACGATTAGAGGCCAGCGGGGACGCCAGGACGATCCCATGTAAAAACAGAGAGGAGCTGTTTTTAGGAACAAACTCATTTCAGTTTGAATCATGAAAGAAATGCGAGCCCCATCTGTTCAGAGAGCTGCCTCGCTAAAGCCTCAAAGGCCCGATGCTCACCACTCCCTCAGCCTCCAAGATGACTTTCAACCTTCAGCGCTGAGCTCACGATTGATGCAGCTGAGCCGAAGTCAACGGCTCGAAGCGGTCGCAGCGTAAAATAAAGCTGTCAACAGAAAACGTCTTATCCTCTTTTACTCTGGTTTGCGTCTCTTAAAGAGCCGGCATATTTCAATAAGGCGTTTTTTTTGGAAAAGCCACCAGTGTCTTCTGCTGCGTTTCTATTTCTACATTTCTAGTTTGTTGGAAGACCAGTGGTCACATCCAGTTTACAGCCACAAATTATGGACCAGAAACACCAGAAACCGACGAACATACAGGAAGCATCAACTAGTCCTGAATATCGTCTCAACAAGGTGGGCTAACCACAGAAACAGAATAAAAGTAAAGCAGACATTGAACTGGTTTCCGTGGTCATTTGATTAAAACAAAATAAAATGGCAATTAGTGTCAGTTGCAATAGTTATAACACACGTCAGTGAGGCCGCAAAATGTGTGTCGCAGCTCCCCGAGATGATTGGCTCGTTAGCTAGGTTGCTAGTTAGCTTGTCCTTCTCCGGAAGCAACAGGGAGTGAGGAGGAGGGACTTAGCGCTGCCACTGACCACCAGCATTCCGCTCATTTTTGTGTAGCCAGTGTAGCATTAAAGCATGGTGGAATTAGCAAGGTAGCTAAATAGTCTGCTGTTTGCTAGTTCGGTAGTTAGCCAGTTAGCTTGTTCTTCTCCAGAGTGGCGGGGAGAGAGGCAGAGGGACCGTTAGCGCTAGCTGGCCGTTCGGGTAATTTGTTGAAACCAGTGTAGTATTAAAGCAAGCTAACTAGCCAGCTTCACACTAGTCAGCTAGCTAGTCTGCTAATTGCACCATTTTTGTATGTTATAGGGGCAATTTTTAAGCAAAAACTCATTGGTTTTACTTTATTTATTTTTTTGTTTCTTTTAAATATATCTGGAGTTTTGTGCTCTTTCAAAACACGCAATCTGAATACGTCACGATGGAATCTGTGAAATTGTGATGGCATTTTCTGACATTTTGTAAACCAAAACGATTAATCCACAAAAATAATTGGTAGATTAATAGATAATAAAAATAGTTGTATCCCTGTATATCAAAATATTGGCTCCATGCATTTGTCAAATTCTGGTGTTTGCCGCTCCCTGAATCCCCACGATAGAACGGCTGCTCTACAGCTGAGAATACAGAACAGTGTGGGTTGACTGAATGGACTTTGTCGGAAAACGTCCCTCAGTGATGATTTTTCCTCATCAGTAATGAAAAATAGAGAAAAAACCTCCGTCAAACTAAACACCGGCTGTTGAGTGCTGCGCTGCTTGTCCTCAGCTTCACTCTGAGGTCACCTTTTGTCACCTAGATAACACATCCAGTCATTCTAATCTTCTTCAAAGCATTTTATTGTGAGAAATCCACCGTCTCTTCCTCGCCCACAGAGACGTGAAACCAAGTTTTCCAACTGTAGAGAGAGAGAGATCCTCTGTTAACTCGACTCTCAGAGAGAGACAGGAAGAGAAACAGACAAGGCAGCGAGCAACACGCCAACGCAACGCAACACAACACCGCTCAGAACCTGCACATCATGCAGCAACGTGAAGCTGCTTCATGTCCTCTTCCAGGTCCATCTTCTTCATATACGCTCACATTCTACGGGTCATTTTTGTCATATGGATTTACTTTATTCTGTAATCATGACGTCTATTGCACCTCAGAGAGTTTGTCCTTCTCCGAGGCGATGGTTAGGATAGAGAGTGTCGCATGTTGTAAACATTGTGAAGCTCCTGGAGGCAAAGTGTGATTTGTGATATTGGGTATTCTAAATATATTTGACAAAAGACAAATAATTATTTGATCCCGTTTGAATCGTGTAACGAATTACAAATATGATGTTTGTAAGTTAAAAGCATAATTTTGCATGTTAAGAAAGTCTCAGTTGGTCATAGATTTGTCATAGTATCATTTATTTTTTGCGTGAAACCGCTCAGTGAGCTACATCTCTCATCTCGCATAATGTACGTCACCAACACAGCTGTTAGCTAGCTAACTTAGCTATGTTCCAAATGTAACGTTATGTTACCTGCAAGCTAGCTAACTTAGCTATGTTCCAAATGTAACGTTATCTTACCTACTAGCTAGCTAACTTAGCTATGTTCCAAATGTAACGTTTATTTGAAGTAAACTAGCTAAAAATAATATTATTAAAAATAATAAATGACATTTGGAGAAGCAGGATGTTCCCGTGACATTAACGTCAGGTTAGCCTACTTGTTGTTTTGCTAACGTGGTTTGCTAACCTTGGTAGCTAATACGATATGTGAAACTCATCCTCTTGTTCCTTAACATTTATGGACACATGTAACCTCCAGTATGTCAAGAAATGTCACATTATCAATGAGCTACTTTGTCATTTGAGTTTTGCAACAGTTCTCTAATAAACTTCTCATATTATTTGTGTTTTTAAACTAAATATACTGCTTATTATAATGGAAGAGACCAATTAAATATCATGCCAATACCTGATAATAGTTGACAGTAATCCACAATGAATAATTGAGATAATTCATTAATAATCTAAATAATTCATATAGTAGAAATACTCAACATTTTCTAGTATTTACTGCAAAGCTTTTCACACTCGACTGCTAGCTCTTCGTCATGTCATATAATTTGTATAAGTTGTACAATATTGTTATATTGGTGAAACACTTTGACACTCAGTGGGTGATTTGTTAGGTTTTAACTGAGGGGGGAGGGGAACATTCATTATTTCCATTGATTATTCAATCAGACATCCTGCATCTATTATTCAGCAGAGCTTAGTTTCTCTCGTGACTCACCCCCTCATATCAACTAAAGAACAACCTGGCGTTAACTTCACTTATTATTTCATGCCCACATCGTTAGTCATTTATTCTCCACACACACACGTTGTGGTTTCAAACTCAAAATGTTCCAAATTCACCTGAAGAAATAAACCGTGACGGACATTTAGTGTCATTTAGTGAATCAGAGATGTGTCATAAAGGAATATAAAAGTCAAACATCTAGAATAGATTTAAATTATAGTACATGGTAGTTAATAATGTCAGGCTGTTGTGGGACCGTACGATGAAGCAGGTTGATGTCTCCTGCTTCATAGCAGCTGTCAGAGGGCTGCAGATCATATGAAGGAACTAGTCAGCAGTTGTCAGGGCCAGTTGTCTTTGCAGTGAGGACAGAAGATAATTCCAGAGGCTCTGATCCGTCCCTTCATTGTCTGACACCTGCTGAACCTTCATTAGTTTCGCCTGCTGCCACAGACCCATGCAACACATGTGGAAACCAGCTGCACTCACAACTCATAACGTTATAATTCAAGTGTGGCTCGTGAAGTAATTATCAGCTCATAATGTACATGAGTCAAGTTGAGTTAAACTGGACTTTGTGTGTTTGATGTGGAGGACATTTTCAATCAGTTCCAAGTTGTAGTGTTACAGTGAGGAACTTTGACCTGGTCCTGAACCAGTCTCAGTGTAGTCCTGGACAGACCCAGATCCTCCAGCAGAGACCTGGTTCACCGTGGACAGACCCAGATCCAGCTTCACCTGCAGCCTTGGACCTGCAGTCGGAGCTCCGGAGGGAGGAGGAGAGCTCAGCTCCCGGCAGCAGCGTCTCCTCCTCCTCCTCCTCCTCCAGGAGCAGAGCTTCTCCTCTCTGCTGGAGACCCAGGACGTATTGCTGGACCCACTGGAGGGAAGGGAGGCAACGGGAGAACCAGAACCAGGACTGAGAGGATCAGACTGTCAGACCCTGCTGCAGTAGAATGAGAGGTTTTCTAAAGGGACTCTGGTGCTCAGAGACACTACAGCTTTAGTCCACAGGGACCAACAGAACCAACCCTAAGTGAAAGTTCCTTGAAGGAACTTAAATAAGTGATTCTTACCATAATAGGTCTCTACATCATTTACTTACGTTACTTTAATATTCACACGGACCACAAACGAGCCCCCCCCCCCCCATGTAAAGAGGAAGCACACGCTGCTCACTCACGGGAAGCCTCGTTCAGCTGAGCCGAATCCTGTCGCTGTGGGAAATCCCACCGCTTCATGCATCCTCACACTTCCTGTTTACAAAGACCCACACACACACACACACACAATGACCACACACACACACACTGTGGAGACTTGAGTACACAAACTGGCATCTGAACACGTGAACAGAAACAGATTTGTGAAGCAAGTCACCTCAGTTCCAACAGAGATAGAAATCTACTGCTGCTCTCACTGTTGATGACGCAGTGACTCTAAAACATCACAAGGCTGCAAGAGCTTAATCATACACAGTTTAACCCTCTCTCAAGTCAAGACCAACAAGTCTCAAGTCAAGACTGTCAAGACCGACAAGTCTCAAGTCAAGACCGACAAGTCCCAAGTGTTGTCTCAAGTCCCAAGTCAAGACTGACAGGTCCTAAGTCAAGACCAACAAGTCTCAAGTCAAGACCGACAAGTTCTATATATAGTCTCAAGTCAAGACCGACAAGTCTGAAATATTGTCTCAAGCCCCAAGTCAAGTCTTAAGTCAAATTAGTTTTAAGTGTTGACTTGCTGGGAATGAACAGCGTTTACCTTGGTTGATCAGGAGATGAATTGATTTGTGAAACACTTTTTAAACAACATAATTATAATTATTTTAGGGTTGGGCTAAAGTTGACTAACTTCTTATGCTGCGTTCCTCCAGATATCAGTTGGTTGGTTGGTTGCTCCTAAAGCTGCTTCAGTGGTTGTGTATTTGTCAGATATTTCTTTGTGTTTGTCCTCAGACTGTTTCTAAACTCACACAGCATTGTGATGTGTGAGGCCAACGGGGAAACAAACCTCCGTCACCATAATAGAACTGATAATCTTTTTTTGTGTTCCTGTGTTGCTGTACATTGTTCCAGCCAGACAAAAGCACCCAAATACAAACACTTCAGCTCAGACTGGTTTCTTCTTTTTACTGAAAACCAACACCAATCCCCATGAAGATATTTGTGGATTTAAGCTGCCGTTGGCTTAGATGCTTAGATTTTGTGCCAACTGACCACAATTTGGACAATAAACGTAGTTTAATGGACTGCCTTGTATAAAGTCTGTACTATTCTCTCCACTACACTTATATAACTATTGTTTTATACCTCAAACCAACAGCTCATTAATGACAGCTAACACTTGCTCATCACTTTTAAACAATTTATTAATTAGCCGATTTATTTCATAATAACGTATCTATTTAATATTGACCACTTTCTGGCTTAATACAAAATAGACCCTAACCCCGTCATGTTTATCAGTCTGAATTCAAACCGACACATTCTTAATAAAACCATAAAGATTATCATTTATTGCAGGGCTCTTTAAACCATAGCTTTTCTTCCTGATTGAGAAAGCTTGAACCACTTTCGTCTCTGCAGTGAAACGACTCGTCCTCATTCAGGAAATGTTTGAAGAGCTAAAACCCTAATGTGCTCAGTAACAAGAGGAGATTCTGTGTTTAGAGCCTTTTGTTGACTAATTGGTCCTTTCTGAAGACCCAAGCCCACAGAGAGTCCAGTTATACACACATATTCATTGATCAATTTAAAACTTGGCATTGACCCACCAGACTCTTCTCTCTCTGGACCGACCACAGTCACATTTCTGTCACTGTGAGGTCTACTGCTTCACAAAATCAGTCAAATAATAGTCAGATATGGAGCAACAAGAGCATTCATTTGGAGTCATGTTTGTGTCCACCTGATGAATTTGAGGCCAACATTCACTCTCCTTTTAGCTCCATGTTGGGTCTCTACCAACTTCTGCGAAACATTACGAAAAAGCTACAGCTCATGTTCCAAGTCCAGCAACACGAGTTTCTGCTCGTTACATGAATACAGTCTTTTAAAAATAAACTTACGTCTTTACAAGAAACAACTTTGTTAAGTTTAGGCAACGACATTACTTCTTGAGGTTTAAGAAAATATTGTGAAATACTTAGTTAGGTTTGGGAAAAAGATCGTGGTTTGGGTTAAAATAACCACGGAAGTGGTGTTACTGAAGTACTGAAGTACTGAAGCTACTTGACAAATAAATCAACACTGACTCCTCGTTTCACACGGAGAACAAACGGTGGTCTCCTGGAGTAAAGACCTGTTTTTGTTTGATCTATGTGGGTTTTTGCGGTCGTTACGCTTCATGATAACATTGATTACATACATAATTCATTTTGACTTTTTTAAAGCCCTTCATGGTCTTCATATATTTCTCACAAACACCGGGTGTTTGACCCGGTCCGGCCCCTCAGGTCCTCTGGCTCGATGTTGTTCCAAAGTATTTAAATGTTAACTTAAAACCTACCTATTCAGCCAGGCCTTTGTTTACAATGATTATAATCATTTTATAAACATTATAGACATTTTAACATTTTCTTTTATGTTCTACATTATTTTATTCTGGTATTTTATCCTATTTAAGTTGTAAAATGTTATTCTATATTATTGTTGTATTTATCACTGGTTCTATTGTATTTAATTTGAATTACTTTATTTCAAATGTATTGTTCTGTTATTTATCACTTATTTTATTGTACTTAAGTAGATAATTGCATTCTACTTTGTTGTCCTTGTTTTTTTAAAATATTTTTTTGTATATTCTATGTATGTATGTTGAGAGCAATGTAAAAACCGGAGTCAAATTCCTTGTATACATACGCATACATGGCCAATAAAGCTGAATTGTTAAATTGTTTAATTACTTTATTTCTAATTTATTGTTGTATTATTTATCACTTATTTTATTATATATAAGTAGATAATTGCATTCTACTTTGTTGTCCTTGTTTTTATATTTTTTTGTATATTCTATGTATGTACGTTGAGAGCAATGTAAAAACCAGAGTCAAATTCCCTGTATACGTACGCATACATGGCCAATAAAGCTGAATTGTTAAATTGCTGAATTAATTTGTTCTGTTGTAAATTGAGGTTTTTTTTGTCACACAATAAATTCTTTCCCCCTTTTCAATAATTTACATCTCACAAACCAAACCCCGATCATCTCTTTGACATAACATCTCATTGAGAGCAGAAGCAGAGTGCTCGCATCAACTGGAGCGCTAAACACAATTATTGTCATTAAACGCAAGATATGGAAGCTCAGGCATACCCTGTAAAATGTTAAATGTGCTCACTGGAAGACATTAAGGTCACGGCTGAACGGAAACATATAGAAGAGGCAACGAGGAGAGAGATCTACCATCACAGACATGTGACTCAAATAAGATCCCACTCAGAGCTCCTCATGGTTTTAAAATGAAAGCTCCATTTCCAATCATAATCAAAGGTGTGAATCATAATAATAGAGGTTGAAATGAACTTTGTTTTCCATCTCATCTAAAATATCTTAGGATATTGTCTTAAAGTGATCTGCTTCTAGAGGTGGAATCAGATCTATTTCTTAAGCTTGTTGCTTTCCTCTTTAGACCAAAGTATTGATTCCTGAAGGACACGAGGAGAACTTAAAATCATCGATACCTTGTGTACATTACTGGATTACTCATTGAAAAGACTCACTTCTTTTCTGCAGTGATGTCTGGTGGTTGCACTCCCTCGACATATAAAAGGCTGAATGCATGAGAGCACGTCTTCATGGAAGGATGAGCAGCACTGAAACAGCTATAGATTAGATATCATGTGACGTAGAGGAGCTGAGCTTCATCTCTGTGTCAGGAAACGGACTCTTGTTGTGTTTTGTTTGTTCTGATGCATTTTGATAAGTCACGTTCTATCTGACGGGTTCTTTATTTTAAGAGAGTGGAATATGCACCATTTTCATCTGTAACTAACCCTGCTGTGATGCACATTTGTATTCCATTTATTTATTTTGTATTACATTTTATTTCGTTATTATTATTTTTTACATTATTTAATGTTTTTAAATGTATATATGTGTATACCTCACATAGGTATGTGTGTGTGTATATGTATGTATGTGAATATATATTAAGATGTATATTTACTATTTGCCAAGTTATTATTATTATTTTTTTATATTATTTAAATTGTTGTATTTATTGTCCCCCTCTTATTAATATTATTAATGATTATAATTAATTTTATTTTTAATATATGCCCTGTTTTTTAGGTCTTATTTCAGGGGTTATTCCGTTGTGTTAAAAATGCAGAAAATTAATAAGATCTGGACTGTCTGGTTCTATGAAACGCTCGGCGATGTACATCCACGTCCAATCAGGCCTCTGATTAAATGTCTCATCAGATCGCTGTGGTCCGGTCATGCAGTAGGACAACCGGAGCAGGAAGACGCTCCAACGGGGAGGAGAACTCCTGCAGAGTCTCAGGGAGGTGGATGTGAGGGAGCTGGAGGACGCCGGCTGCTGGAGACGCTCCAGGAACCGTAATTTTGGCAAAAGTACCACAGCACAGATGGCTCGGTCGCCACTGAACACACACACACACACACACACACACACACACACACACTGACAGGAGACGACACATAAACACACCACACGAGTACAACATCCACACTTATGTGAATGAACACACACACACACACACACACACACACACACAGTTCACATCAAAGTGAACGAGATTATCTGCAACATCAAATCTACTTCCTGATCCTTTAGACCCTGTAGGCCCTAAAAAATAAAAACAGCAACTGTGTTCACAGAGTAGTGGTGTGTGTTAAAGAGAGAGGGGGGGAGAGAGAGAGAGAGAGAGAGAGAGAGAGAGAGAGAGACAGAGAGAGAGAGAGAGAGAGACACAGAGAGAGACAGAGAGAGAGACAGAGAGAGAGAGACAGAGAGAGACAGACAGAGAGAGAGAGAGAGAGACAGAGAGACAGACAGAGAGAGACAGAGAGAGAAAGAGAGAGAGAGACAGAGAGAGAAAGAACGCCCCAGATGTCAGGAGAACAAATACCAGTTTAGCATAAATACTAAGGTGATTGAACACAGTATGAGTTATAGCTACCTGGGTTTAACCATCACAGCATCAGGGAGTTTCAACATGGCAGTGAATGCACTAAAAGAAAAAGCTCCAAGAGCTCTTCATGCAATTAAGAGAAAATTCTATAATTTTCAAATCCCAATTAAAATCTGGCTCAAAATCTTTGACAGTGTCATCCAGCCCATTGCGCTGTATGGTAGTGAAGTATGGGGTCCACTCAGTCACCACAGCTACACCCGCTGGGACAAACACCCAACAGAATCTCTACACGCAGAATTCTGCAGATACATTCTACACGTACACAGAAACACACCAACAAATGCATGTAGAGCAGAACTAGACAGATTCCCACTGATCATCAACATTCAGAAGAGAGCACTCACATTCTTCAATCACCTTAAATCCAGCCCCCTACACACCCTCCACTCCAAAGCCCTCCAGACCCAATAGCTGAGCCCAGAGAAGAGTCCCCTATGTCAGCTGGTGCTGAGACTAACTGCCTCCTCTCAGACACACCGGGACCAGTCTCACAACAACACCTCTCTCCAAACACCAATCAGAGTGAAACGCATTCTAACACGATGTAAAGAAACCTATCTGGAGCACTGGAAGGAAGAAACCAAAAGACAAAGTAGACTAGAATGTTATCTGATGAAGAGTCAGAATATGTCTCTACTGTCAGAGAGAGACAGCAGAGACAGATCCTCACCAGGTACAGAGAGAGACAGAGAGACATTATGAAGAGTCAGAATATGTCTCTACTGTCAGAGAGAGACAGCAGAGACAGATCCTCACCAGGTACAGAGAGAGACAGAGAGACATTATGAAGAGTCAGAATATGTCTCTACTGTCAGAGAGAGACAGCAGAGACAGATCCTCACCAGGTAGAGAGAGAGACAGAGAGACATTATGAAGAGTCAGAATATGTCTCTACTGTCAGAGAGAGACAGCAGAGACAGATCCTCACCAGGTACAGAGAGAGACAGAGAGACATTATGAAGAGTCAGAATATGTCTCTACTGTCAGAGAGAGACAGCAGAGACAGATCCTCACCAGGTACAGAGAGAGACAGAGAGACATTTTGAAGAGTCAGAATATGTCTCTACTGTCAGAGAGAGACAGCAGAGACAGATCCTCACCAGGTACAGGCTCAGTGACCACACACTGGAAATAGAAAGAGGAAGACACAAGAAGACATGGACACCAAAAGAGAACAGAACGTGTGGTCACTGTGGGACAGGTGAGACCGAGACAGAGATGCACTTCCTCCTAAAATGTGAAGCGTTCAATCAAATTAGGAACTTTTACTTTAACAAATTCAACTCTGTAATTTCAGATTTTAAAACATGTAATAACAACTCAAAATTAAAAATACTCCTAGGAGAAGGAGATAGGAAGTATCTAGCTGCCCAATATGTCCTAACATGTCACAACATGAGGGACAATGAGTGACACACACACACACACACACACACACACACACACACACACACACACACACACACACACACACACCCACTGTACGTATGTAATTAATAATCAATCTAGATGTTATATTAATGATATTGTATATTAATCTTATTGTGTATTCATATTATTGTATGTTTATTTTTGTTGATGCTTTGGTAATACTGTTTCTAAACTTTCATGCCAATAAAGCTATTGAAATTGAAAATTGAAAAAAAATTGAGAGACAGAGAGAGACAGACAGACAGAGAGAGAGACAGAGAGAGAGAGAGAGACACAGAGAGAGAAAGAGACAGAGAGAGAGACACATACAGAGCGACAGAGAGAGAGACAGAGAGAGAAAGAGAGAGACAGAGAGAGAGAGAGAAAGAGAGAGCGAGACAGACAGAGAGAATAATCATTCTTCTCTTTCCAGCGTACAGCTAACGAGGTTTAGTTAGAAGAGAAAAGCTCTGAACCGTCTTGTTTTGCACAAATAATGCAGTCAGCTGCTCGCTTTATGAATTTGAGCTGAAACAGTGAAACTTTTAAATGAAATGTGCTGAAGAGCATAAAGAGTTGGTTTATGAGCGAAGAAGCAAGTTTGAAGGGTGATGTTTTAAAGGGAGTCGGACTGCAGCTGCAGAGAGCTGCTGTTCCGAGTCAAAACAGAGACGAGTCAGAGTTAAAACAAAGAAGAGTCAGAGTTAAACAAAGAAAGAGTCAGAGTTATAACAAAGACGAGTCAGAGTTAAACAAAGAAAGAGTCAGAGTTAAAACAAAGAAGAGTCAGAGTTAAACAAAGAAAGAGTCAGAGTTAAACAAAGACGAGTCAGAGTTAAACAGAGACGAGTCAGAGTTAAAACAGAGACGAGTCAGAGTTAAAACAAAGACGAGTCAGAGTTAAACAGAGACGAGTCAGAGTTAAACAGAGACGAGTCAGAGTTAAACAGAGACCAGTCAGAGTTAAAACAGAGACGAGTCAGAGTTAAACAAAGACGAGTCAGAGTTAAAACAAAGACGAGTCAGAGTTAAACAGAGATGAGTCAGAGTTAAACAGGTTTAATACTTTTCACAATATGGGACCTTTAAGCCGAATGTCAGCCAGTTTCTGTGACAAACATGCAAACAAAGGCAGCGAGTGTTGTCGACTCTCACAGACAGTAAATGTTTGGAACTGGTTATTTATTTACCCGACATGGGAGAATGTCAAACGTTCAAGCTTAAGCTTTAATGGCTGCTGGAAAGATGACCTCAGCATACACTCACACTCGTTTTATGAACTCTACATTTGTTAGTAATACTTGTGGAGATTTAGAGAAATCCCATCCATCCATTACACATGACATCATGCAGACATTGAAGGTCATGACAGCACGGAAATACTGAAAAGTAGACATTCATTCAACAGAAAAGAGCTACGATGTTTGCTTCAGCAGGAAGTACAGCGGAGTGCAATAACTCCTAAGTAAGAACCACAGACTGTATAGAAGAGGACGTAGTCATCGTGACGTCACTCGTTGGTTTGTGGACTGACGTTTTGAAGCCGCGAGTTTGGCAATTTGGCTGTCGCCATCTTGTTGGTTTTTTTTGCAACCAGTGAACAGGAAGTGACCATATCTGGACTGAGGAGGAGTGACGTAGAGACGCCGTATACGTCTCTGGTAGAGACCTGTCAATCACTGTGTAGCCCCGCCCCTAAAACATCCCCTGCTTTATGGTGTGTTTGACTCTAAATGGAGCATAATGTACTAAATGAACATCATGCTGTATTGAAGAAGACTGTAAACTAGAGATTGAGACCATAAACTCATGTTTACAATGTTTACTGAGGGAATAAATCAAGAGAGAAGTAGAGTCATTTTAGACTAGACTTCTACACAACCAGAGGTGGAGGAAACCTAGCGTGTAAAGCCCACGTTTGTGGTCTGAAGGAGAAACACACCTACTATTAAACATCATGAAGGACTTGGATATCAACAGGTTTTTGGTTCCTGATGTTCCACTTTTACACATTCTGAAGGGATTAACAACAATTTAGGGCGTCGACCCATCAAACACAGAAGAGAAAGGCGTCGACGTGGGATTCACGGTGATGAGGATGAGTCACGGTTAATCTGAATACAAACGGCTGCATTATTCATGCAAACAGCTTATTAGTAATATCGTCTTGCATCATTCAAATGTAGTCGTTAGATTGTCAATGAATAGCTTCTTTTGGTCAATGACATCATCAAGAATAACTCTATAGAAACAGACCATCTTCTCTCTGGTGGTCTCTTTACTGATGGAGGTCTGATAGAGGATCAGGACTACACTGAGACTGGTTCAGGACCAGTTAGAAGTTCCTCACTGTCACTTTAAGGCACTGAAATAGTAACTACTGGAAATCATCAGCTTCAAACCCAAAGATAACCTACTAACCTCACCAATAGATATCACTCAAACCTTCACGCGAACGGACTGATCCACTGTTATTCTGCTCACGTTGAATCACGTTGAATCTCTCCATCAGTGCCTGAGGCCACCAGCTAATAGACACAAAGCCTCCGGTGGTCAAATACTGGATGAAACCATCCAGGAAGGGGGCTCGCATCAACACGCCTTTAATATAAAGGATGGAAACAACCACCAGAGGCTCTTCTTGTAGAGGAGGTCGTTTGTGATGATAACTTGCTGCACTACCTTGAGTTTCTTCCACACGGTGAGATATCTTGAGTGCAGACGAAGAAGGCTCATAATCTGATAGCGCCGTCTGTTCGCCTGCTTTCTAAATGAACCGTGATATGATCAGCGAGCTGCAGTGGAAGTGAAGAACACTGATGCACCTCTCCTGTTTCAGGAAGCACAGCTAATGGCATTCATGTGACCTTGTTAAGAAGCTCCCTATTGATGGCAGACACAAACACACACACACACACACACACACACACACACACACACATATATATGTGTGTGTGTATATATAACAATGACACGTGGAATGTAATAATAGGTACATCAGAAGAGCTGAGAGGGGAAAAACCTTCAGAATAAACTCACATTCATCTGCATTTCAGAGATGCTGGGCTGGAAAAAAAAAACAATACAAGGGAACTCAATAATTCATGAGTTACCAACTCCACTGCACTGTAGAGCTCCCAGCTAGCAGACGTAGCAGACTTGAGCCCACGTATATATGTACACAGTTTTACTTTTCCTGCTTCAAAAATCAGCAAATATGCAGCAGAGCTACACTGAAAAAAATCTCCCATGAAGACGGCTGTTAAAGACGGGAGGGAAGACACTAAACCAGCAGGGAGAAAAGTGCACATTAAATATGTCAAACATACATATGTGGTGCATTATAGAGCTCAGTGTAACAGTATTCACTGTTATGACCGGAGCAACTGTAAAACAAAAACACAGGAAGTGAGTGGGCGTCCATGTGAACCTCAGATCAATGACACAGTTCACCGTTAACCATCACAGTGTAAATAAAGTTTAACATTAACGTCAGAGTGTAAATAAAGTTTTAACGTTAACCATCAGAGTCTAAATAAAGTTTACCGTTAACCATCAGAGTGTAAATAAAGTTTAACGTTAACCATCAGAGTGTAAATAAAGTTTTAACGTTAACCATCAGAGTCTAAATAAAGTTTTAACTTTAACCTTCAGAGTGTAAATAAAGTTTTAACGAGCTAGTAACGTTAGCAGCACCGCTAACGGCTAACCAACGGAGGTTCACTTTAGTTACACTATGATGCCTTCAGGCTCTGCTCAGTGAACACGAGGACTGGCTGAAGGTACATTATAACGTCATCGTGATGTGTTCACATGTAATCTGTAAAATGTAGTTTTGGTGATGAACTTGAATAAATCCAGTAGTTTGAAGGAGATGTTTTCACATGAATATAAAATAGATATTAGAGATGAATTATGATGTTTAACTTCATAACACGAGCTATAAGCTCATTATTATAATTCATTAAAAATAATAGTGAAGAGATTTGTTTCAATCAATACTCGAATCAAAGTGACTTCAGAGCGGTCTGGTCAAACAACAAAGGGATCTGTATTTGTTGACAATGATCATCAATGATCGGTTATTAGTATCAGTGGTAAAACTCTGTGGGTCAGAACCATGACAGGATCCAAACCGTCAGATGTAAGACCACATGTCACAGAGTCCTCTAGATGTTGAACACTTAAACACTGCATGGGTTCATCTGTGAAGAACACTGCAGTGCAGATTCACTCCCAACTTCAGCTGCTGCAAAAGCGCCACGAGGCGTTCAGCGTTATGAAACATCTACTCTAGTGGATTCAAACAGAGACCTTTAATAATTAAAAACCAAACTTCTATCCACTAACAAGACACTGAGAGGCTTTCAAAGAACGGTCACAGTTTTAATAAACAACAATGAAACACATTCATATCTATGTATTTATTTTACAAAAGTTAGGAGTCAATGTTGAAGTGAAGTCTGATTAATATCTAAAGCTTTGGTATCAGTAAAATAATATTACTGAATAAATTGCTCAATAAATAATAATTATTTAAAGGATTAAAAATGGAGTAAAAATAAATGTTGCCTGTTTGATAAAAATAAAAGCCCAACACTTTTTAAAAAAAAATTCTGTTACAGTTAAATGTAATTTATTTCACGCTTTTATTTTCTTCTTTTTTTTATTTAGTAATAATAATAATAATAATGCTAATAATAATGATATTATTAATAAAAATGATAATAATAATAATTATATTAATAATGATGATAATACATTTTATTTGCGCTTTAAAAGGTACTCAAAATGAACTTTACGTGGTAAAAAAAGAAACAATAAAAACAATAACAATAGCATTGAGTGCGTTTAATTAGCTAGCTAGCTAGCTAACCTAACAACATGGAGTCCTTTCAGCTGCAGCATTTATGACACAGGTGATGATGGTTATCTACATATTGCTGATGCATTAGAGTATGAACTCCTTCACCAGCAGCTAAAGTATCTTAACTGTTCAAATATAGTCGTCGTGGCAGGAAGACGCTGATGTCTTTAGAGTTAAGAGCGTCCTCACAGAGGACAATGTCTCACGCCGACATGATTGATTGATGATTGATGGTTACATTAAGACTGAGCTGATGTGGAGAGATGCACCATGTGACTTACTGGAGGAGAAGAAGAATGAATATATATATTATATATATATATATATATATTTATATCAGTCCAAATATGGTAACTTCCTGTTCATTGGTTGCAAAAAAAGAACAACATGGTGACGGCCGTAATCCAAGATGGCGACGGTGAAATCCCCGAATTCGAGGCTTCAAAACATCCGTCCACAAACTAATGAGTGACGTCACGATGACTACGTCACGATGACTACGTCACGATGACTACGTCCACTTCTTATGAACAGTCTGTGGACGATAAGCACAATACTGAAAAAGTACTCAGGTTGAAAACCCAGTCCTGGTTGAATCTATACATGTTTACAACATCAAAAGTTAAAGCCTGAGGAAGTAAAAATACCACAAAATTTAAACTATTTTACATGTTAGGAAGCCGTTGGACCAGAACAATGGCCTGACAAGAAAGAACCCTTCAGCAGCAGAAACAAGACACCTGATGTTGGTCAGGAAGTTTACTGGGTCGACTGAAGACCACTTTAGACAGAAAAGAAGAGTTCATCAGTGTCCGTGTCGAGGCCGAGCACGCATGGCTGATATGAAAGAGGCTGTGGCTTCCCTGAGGGAGGGTGTTCTGGGCCATCGTCTGCTGTGTCTACTCAGCAAACCACAGCACACTTCCTCTGACACACACACACACACACACACACACACACACACACACACACACACACACACACACACACACACACACTCATAACATCTGTCTGGGTGAAAGAGGTGGAAAGACTTTGAGGTTAAATGTATAGTAGTGAGAGATAAAAAAAAAGTGCTTTCATAATTCCCTCAGACTTCAGAAATATGGACAAAAATAGTTTTTTCTGCTTTAACTTCATGTGTTAAAGCTGCATTCTCTCTAGTGTCCACCAGGGGGCGACTCCTCTGGTTGTATAGAAGTCTAGTCTAAAATGACTCTACTTCTCTCTTGATTTATTCCCTCAGTAAACATTGTAAACATGAGTTTATGGTCTCAATCTCTAGTTTACAGTCTTCTTCAATACAGCATGATGTTCATTTAGTACATTATGCTCCATTTAGAGTCAAACAGACCATAAAGCAGGGGATGATTTAGGGGCGGGGCTACACAGTGATTGACAGGTCTCTACCAGAGACGTATACGGCGTCTCTACGTCACTCCTCCTCAGTCCAGATATGGTCACTTTTCATTGGTTGCAAAAAGACAACATGGCAATGGCCGTAATCCAAGATGGCGACGGTCTATGGCTGCAGCGTTCATTAAGTTGAAAACTTCTTAACTCGGCACGTCTACATTGACAACAATGATTTTGAGGGCGCCAAAAGTACATGTGACGGGCCCCCTGGTAGAGACCTGTCAGTCACAAGGTAGCCCCGCCCTAAAGCAACACACCCAAAATTGCTTCACACCAACGTGATGAAGTGCTGCTCTCCTGGTTGGTGAAATCCAGTATACAGTAGTGTTTACAGGGAGAGACTGAGGCCGACGGGACGGATGTGAACTAACAGATCTGGGCCAATTCAAAGACAGTCCCTCCATTCATTAACAGCAGAGGACACAGGATGAGCCGTATGACACACACACACACACACACACACACACACATTCAGAGTCATGACTTCATGACTCCTGACTACAGTTTTCTGAACATGACAGCTCCTCAAGAAAACGACTACAACACCACTTTAAATATGACTTAACTAAAATTGACAAAAATCAAACATAAGAAAGAAAATAAATGGTTTAATCTTCAGTAATGGATCCAGTTTAAATCAAGTAAAAAGAGTGAAAAAAGGGGAAAATGTCTATTTTTAGCTAACTTTACACTTGTCCTGTTAACTTTGCTAACTCCGTCTCACGGAGCTTTGTTACAGTACTATACTGTTTTTATTGGATTAAATTCTACTGTTTTTAACTTTATTTGACTGTATTCTACTCTTTAGTTGTGTGTGGTTGTCTACATTGAGTGGCTTTAGTTTAAACCAAGGTCAAACAGTGAAAACAGGTAAAACGTTGTCAGCTATTTTAAGCTAACGTTGAACTTGTGTTAACTTTGGTAACTCCGTCTCGCGCCACACTTTTGAGCTCTGTCACAGTAATATCCTGTTTTTTATGTGTTTATTTTTTCTACTGTTTTTTTACTTTATTCGACTGTATTCTACTCGTTAGTTGTGTGGTTGTTTACATTGAGTGGCTCCAGTTTAAACAAAGTAAAAACAGTGAAAAAAGGGGAAAATGTTGTCTTCTGTAACTCCGTCTCTTGCCTAACGTTGGAGCTCAGTTACAGTATTATAATGTTTTTAATGTGTTTAATTCTACTGTGTTTTTACTTTATTCGACTGTATTCTACTCTTTATTTGTGTGTGGTTGTATTCAGTGAGAACCAGCTAGCTGTGTGGAGCGATTTGTACGACCCTAAACAGAAACCCTTACTGAACGCTCACTCACCGGCCATGGTCCCCGGATGACCTCCGCACATGCCTGCGATCCTCCACACACACACACACACACACACACACACACACACACACACACACACACACACACACACACACACACACATACTCACACACACATACTCACACACACAGCTACTTACGCCCTCGGTCTTGGGAAGCCCATGGATAACAACACGTCCAGGTTGGAGCCCGATTTCACCGAACCCGACCGGTTCTGCCGGAGCCTCCGCGGGATGATTTTACTGTACAGGTCCTCTTTGGCAGCCATGGTCGAGAGTCCGCGTCCGGCTAGTCCGAGAGCGTCGGCCGGGTCCGCATGAGTGGAGAGAGAGGGAGAGGTGAGGACGACTGAAGCCGTTTGGAGAGCAGCGCTTTGCGGCCAGTGAGGCAGGCAGAGCCCCGCTACTCCGCCCACCGGACGAAGCAGCGAATCAGAGCCGCTCACTGGATGTTCACAGCCGAATACAGGACACAATATACGGGGGCTAAAGGGTCACAATGTGGGGGTTTATTTCAACTAGTCTGAACTATAGGTGTGTGTGTGTGTGTGTGTGTTTATTATTGACAAAATACATTATACTAAGAAATCAGGTTAAACATGTGCAGCACATGCAGAAGGTTGGGTTGTAAAAAACACATAATATTAAGATTAAAGGATAATTACATTAAACAAATAAATGATTAAAATAAATGTTGTATATATTTTTTTATATATTTTTTGTATATATAATGTTAAAATATATATATATATAAATATATATTTTTTAATTATATATATTATTTTTAAATATATATTTATATATATATATATATATATAAAATAATACATGTATGTATTTACATATACTTTTTAAATATATATATATATATATTGAACAAAATAATATATATATACATACAAATAAAAATTAAAGGACAATTACACAAAAAAAAAAAAAAAAAAAAATATATATATATATATATATATATATATATATATATATACATAGATACAATCAGAGATATTAGGGGAAAAAAGCTCCCATAATTTTCCAATAGGGTTTTACTTTTTTGATGTTCAGTAAACTAAGAGTTGAGAGCTAAATTCAAAAAGAAAGTGAACTATCTGTGTTTGTTTGTTTTTTGACAAAATGTATTATTTAGAGTCATTCGGAAACACGTTAGCGGCATATATAGAGAATAAGAAGGATATATAAGAGATATACAAGTTTAGAATAGGGTTTTATTTTTGTTGTTGTTCAGTAAACTAAGAGTTAAATTCAAAGAGAAATGTGTGTAATATGTGTTAAACAGTATAAATGACAAAACACAGAGATATATACAGTTGCTTTTAATTTGTGTACAAAAATTACATTAATTATACAAAGATAATATCTATAGAGCCGTGATACAACAATGCATCACGTGCAGAAAAGGAATGACTTTTTGATAAATTAAAACAAAGTCATTCAGATTTCAGTCCTGGTTGATTCAGTTTGTATTGAAATATTTTTGTGTGTATAAAAAATGGAGAAAAAACGCAATTCAGCATTTTTTTCCAAGAATATCCTCCAGTTCATAATACTGCAAATATATAAATACAGCAATACTTTCATCAGTTGCCGGTAGACTCGATCACCACCGTGTTCGTCAGCGACAGAATGTGACTAAACATTATTAAAAAAGAACATGAATGTAGTGAACGTAATCTGGACCAAAATAATGACATTCATCTGATCATTTATCACACAAACTGTCACCGAGTAGTTTTAACACCCCTGATTGTTTTGGATTTGTGTTTTTTCATTAATATTCCTCACAACTCATAATTCATAACTGATCACTGATCGGTGAGATGACGTCCTGTGGCTCAGCGTCCTCCACCGACGGGGTCGTACGGCGTGATGACGCAGAAGACACAGCCGGCCTCCTGGAAGGCCTGTCTCATCTCCACCTGGTGGACCAACACAGAACACCTCAGAACCAACAGAGAACACCTGACCCCAGAACCAACACAGAACAGTCAGGAAATATGTTTCTGTAAAACCAAAAACCCTAAATCTCATCTTAAACTGAGATAAGACAGGATTTTAGACTGAGGACGTTTCTGTAATGAGGCCTCAGATCATGGACATTAAAATGTATTTTTTAGGGTATTTATATTTAACTGGTTTTTATTATTATTAATCATCAATCTGCTTCAAATTCTGCAAAATGTTAGAGGTAACAGAACAGAAAACAAGTCACCTGTGTTCACCAAACAGGTGGAAATATAGTGTATAACATATATATATATATATATATATATATATATATATATATATATATATTCTAACTGCTTTGTTTTTCTTCCACGTCAAGAAAATGACTTTTGTTTTCTGATCATTGAAACGAGAACTTTCTTTGTTTTAAGGACGGAAAAGTTACGCAAAGATCTGCGATAATCAAAGTATCAGGTAGAGTACCTTCAAATGATGCAGAACATGAAAACAGATCAAAGAGACAAACTCGATCTTTCATTTAGCAGAGAGCCGCTCATTTAAAATCGCTAATTTCTGATTTAACTCAGGAAGTCAACATGAAGACAAACCAGTCGTACCAGTCTGGCTTGGTCCAGACACAGACCCACCACGGTCCCCCCGCTGCCCGGCAACTTCACCGCCGAGCCAAACTGCAAAAGAGGAGAAAGAAGGTAACGAATGAAGAGAGAGGTTCTTCTCCATAGTCTGTGTATTACTACAGTAGATGGAGTATTGAAAAAGAATCAGGATCAGAGACACCAGACAGTGACTCTATCTCTCAGATCACTGGAGCTGTTGTTCTTCTGCTGCCATCATCGGTTAATTAGTTTATTAGTGTGAGACTTTGGTTAGTTCACTTTCACCAAAAGTCACACATTAACTCAAACACACAGCAGTAGAACAACAGCTCCAGTGTTGTGAGAGGTAGAGTCAGTGCTTTAGTGAATGGAGTCTGGTGGTTTTATAGCGATCATAGATGGATTCATGGGCTTCAGTTCTGTACTGTAGAGCTGTCTCATGGAAACGTGAACCAGGCAAGATGTTCTAGCTAGAACATGAACTTAAACTGGCATTGATTGTTTTAGGTAAAATACGTCCACAGCAACACATTACTTTGCTGTAGTGCTGGAACTCCATCTACCCTGACTACGGAGAAGAACCTCCTAGAATCACACTTCAGAAGATTCAGAACGCTCCCTTCAAGTACCGACCTGCCTCGCCAGCTGAACCATCTTGAGGTTCCCAGGACCCAGACACTCGTCCGTGTAGACGGACCTGTGGGGAAACACGGTTACTTCGATACGAGCTCCTCAACATCTGCACGAACACACGTGGATGTTTACCTCCGCAGCTCAAAGTTCTGGTCCATCAGTTGCGCCAGGCGCCGCCAGTCCCGGTCCTGGAGAGCCGTCCTGAGGGGGAGGACATTTTCAAAACCAGAGCTCAAACTTCAACATCTATTGTTGAGGCCACCCAACAGTCCACCTCCTGGTTCTCAAACCAACCTGGCTTGATCAGTGAGCTCCGCAAAAGTCTTCATGGCCTCGACCACCAGAGGTTCTCCTGTGGAGACACGGTAGCTCAACAAATGAGCCAACATCTCCATTCTTAATACAACGTTCACTTAAACTGGATTAGATGTTTACGTCTACCTTTGTCTTAAGCGTCTAAATACGTTTTTTTGACGTCCTCGTCCACAGTACTACATCACTTTGCTGCTGTGCCGATCTGTTTCTCAGACCTGGGACGTATCCATCTCACCTACAACCGTCTGCTGTCGGTACTATTAATACCTCATACATCTACCCCTTTAACCTGAGGACGCACCGCTGATCCAGCGCTGCCTGATGTTGCTGTGGATGCGTCCGGAGTCACTGGGGTCGCTCAGGTAAGCCAGCCAGAAGGGAGGCAGCCCACTCATGTCCATAGAGACATAGCTCCCTACGAAACACACACACACACACACACACACACACACACACACACACACACACACACACACACACACATCAGGAATGAAATGGATTTGTATCGTCTGCTCAGCATTTACAGACTAAAGTGGACTTCAGTACCGTGGCCCTGCTCCTCCATCAGCTTCTTGCTGAAGTCCATGTAGACCAGCCCTTCATAGACCTGCAGAGGGACAGAAGAGACGGTTTGAGTTCTACTGGAGGAGTTTGAGTCAAAGCAGAGTAGAAGAGAAGATTCTGACCTGAACAACGCGGTCCTGAAGACCAGCTGTGATGAAAAGCTCCTCGGTCTCCACGTTGAGGATGAAGTTGGCTCGGATCGACTTTGGGAGATCCTGGAGCAGAAGATGTACATATATGAAGACGTGGATATGTTTTTAAAGTTCAGTCACACATATATATATATTTTTCTGAACTTAATTTGAATCCGTACGTCGTCTGTGATGTTGTAGAACTTCATCAGACACTTGAGCGTCGCTGAGACGATGGCACTGTGAGAAGAAACCACCGTGACCTCGTAGATAACCAACTTCATGAACGCTCTAACAGATCAGAGAACCAGTAGAATGTTTACCTGCTTCCAGCGAGACCCTGCATTTAAAACACAACACATCACTTCATGGTTACACGACATTCTCTCACTGAACACTGAACATCTCCTCCAGACCAGAACCGCAATGGTTCCTCACCACTTGACGAGGAATGTTGGTGTCGTACTTCAGAGTGAAGTTCTGCTTCGTCAACGCAATGCTGCAGAAAAAAAGACACAAGAGGATTCGTTGTTCTTTGATTTAAACCTGAGATTTAGTTTCAAACAAACATGATGTGGAGTCTTGTGTCTGGTGACCTCAGAACTTGTCTCACCCTTGATTGGAGCAGAACTGGTAGAACTTCTTGCAGGTGGCCTGCAGCAGCCTCAGACCTCCCAGGTACCTACAGAGGACGAGGAACGTTTAGAAGAACCCAGAACGTGACCCGGTCTGCAGGACTTTAACTGGTCCGTGGTCTCACCCTTCCTTCCTGCTGATGCAGAACAGGTCCTGCAAGCTCCCAAACTCGGTGGGGTCGTTGAGCGGATGAGGGACCAAAACCTGCAGTCACAGAACCTTCATGTGACGTTTTTGCACAAAGCATTCTTAATTAAAAGGTGTTCCAGCCGGTGAGTGTTACCAAAGTCTGGCTCTCCACCAGAGTGACCTCGGCCCAGAAGTTACAGATGGACATGGCGATGGTTTTCCCGTTGAAGCCGTCTGAGGGGTTCCCCATTAATCCAACCCTGAGAGGAACCAGCCCGTCTGTCAGCTTGTGCTTGAACATTTCGAAAACTTGGAGTCCAGGTGTTCCTGATGAACGGACCAGACCGGACCGGACTGAAAACAGCCCGGTGATCTGAGCTCAGGTCAGACTGTGTCGGTGTTTTCTTACCTGGCGAAGGACCTGCATGTGATTGGTTTAGCCGGAGCGTCTTGTTGCTTGGTGGAGTAGTGAGTGAGCCACCTGGTGTAGTCTGACAGACCCTGAGACGTCAACAGGAAGCACAGAAACAGCATCAGTCGCCATCTTGTTTTTTTGCATCCAGTGAACAGGAAGTGACCACATCTGGACTGAGGAGGACTGTCAATCACTGTGTAGCCCCGCCCCTAAAGCATACCCTGCTTTATGGTCTATTGGACTCTAAATGGACCATGATTTAAATTGCATTGTGGGTAATGTAGGCGGATGGACTGAGGTACGGATACAAACCACTTGTCCAATGAGCTGGAAGCCGGTAGGAAGCTTCATCCCAAACACATCGAGCTGCTTCTGGTTGACGAGCCACTCCTGAAGAGAGCGGAGCCAAACATCTCATCATGATGATGAACTGATGCTATAAGTAATCATAGTCTAACTTCTGATCTTAGAGTTTTGTCACAATGAAAAGCAAATTCACATGAAATCACATGAGGGAACAATTAGAATAAATCCTCTCCACTGAACACGATGTTGTAAAGAGAAGTTGTGTAACATTAAAGTTACTGAGAGGAACTTCTATTTACTGTTGGTTCTGTTGGTCCCTGTGGACTGAAGCTGTAGTGTCTCTGAGCACCAGAGTCCCTTTAGAAAACCTCTCATTCAGCTGAGCTCTCCTCCTCTCTCTGGAGCTCCGGATCTGGGTCTGTCCACGGTGGACCAGGTCTCTGCTGGAGGATCTGGGTCTGAGCTGAAGGAGGTTCTGGTGAACCTGCATGAGTTCATCTGGTTTCACCAGAATCTGACCCGGTGGCTCCGATGACATCATCAAGAATAACTCTATAGAAACAGACCATCTTCTCTCTGATGGTCTCTGTACTGATGGAGGTCTGATAGAGGACCAGGACTACACTGAGACTGGTTCATATAGAGGACCAGGACTACACTGAGACTGGTTCAGGACCAGATAGAAGTTCCTCACAGTCACTTTAACGGTAATTAATTAATTAAACACTTATTTCAGCACTTACGAACCCAGAATCGTCCGAAGGACCGGTCTGTTGCTTGAGGCTGCAGCTTGAGGAAGTCGGACAGGAAGGACAGCGTGTCTCTCTGGACGCAGTAGAACACAACGCTGGCCAGTCGGGATGATGTCAGTCCTTCCTGCGGTTTCTCCAAGAAGCGAGTTATCCTGTTTCACAAAATTACAATAGATCACATTCACAACACAGTTTTGAAGCCTCAAGTTCGGCCATCTTGTTTTTTTGCAACCGGTGGACAGGAAGTGACCATATCTGGACTGAAGATGAGTGACGTAGAGACCTGTCAATCAGCGTGTAGCCCCACCCCTAAATCATCCCCTCTTTATGGTCTGTTTGACTCTAAATGGAGCATAATGTACTAAATGAACATCATGCTGTGTTGAAGAAGACTGTAAACTAGAGATTGAGACCATAAACTCATGTTTACAATGTTTACTGAGGGAATAAATCAAGAGAGAAGTAGAGTCATTTTAGACTAGACTTCTATACAACCAGAGGAGTCGCCCCCTGGTGGACACTAGAGAGAATGCAGGTTGCAGCTTGTGGTGCATTATGGGTCTGAATGATAACAGCTCACCTGTGGGAGTCCCTGCAGACCTCCACGATGCCTCTGGAGCTGCTTTTCTCACTTTCCTCCAGCTCGTAGTAAATGATCAGCTCTCCAGGCTGCAGCACACAGACACAGAAGGACCTGATGCTCATGACTTCACAGAAACATTTGTTTGACCGTGATAAACATCCTTTGCACACAACAAACTGTGTGTTTTATGTCCACTAGAGTCAACGCATCGTGGTAAATCACCTCTGACCTGAAGAAGCGGATCACTTGAGCGATGTCAAAGTTCTGGTCCGCACACAGCATGTCTCCTGCGATCTGCGTCACGTGACAAACATTCATTCAGCTTCTACTAGAACACTCTCAACGTAACGAGCAGCGACTCATCGTACTCATCGTACTCATCGTACTCATCGTACTCATCGTACTCATCGTACCACCACGATGTCGTCCTGCAGCTTGCGGCTGCGTATGACGAGCTCCAGGTCGGCCACGGCGCCGAGTCGGTCCTCCAACGTCGTGCTGCCGTCGTTCACCACGTTCTCCACCGGGAAGTCGTTGGCTGTGGCCCAGCGCTCATAGTACTTATACCTAAAAATATATATACACCTTATGTTATATATACCTATAAATGTATATACCTTATATCATATATACCTAAAAATATACAGTTGTGGTCAAAAGTTTACATACACTTGTAAAGAACATAATGTCATGGCTCTCTTGAGTTTCCAGTTATTTCTACAACTCTGATTTTTCTCTGATAGAGTGATTGGAACAGATACTTCTTTGTCACAAAAAACATTCATGAAGTTTGGTTCTTTCATGACTTTATTATGGGTTAACAGAAAAAGTGACAAAATCTGCTGGGTCAAAAATATACATACAGCAACATGAATTAGCAATTTTGGTGACTTAGAAAGTTGTGTCAATGAAATGAGCTTCATAGCATGGCCTCTTAACTTCTTGTGAGTGATTATGAGTGACTACAGCTGGTGACTTCTCTGAGGCCATTTAAATAGGGCTCATTGGATACAAACGCCCACAAACGCTACAATGGGAAAGTCAAAGGAGCTCAGCATGGATCTGAAAAAGCGAATCATTGACTTGAACAAGTCAGGAAAGTCACTTGGAGCCATTTCAAAGCAGCTGCAGGTCCCAAGAGCAACAGTGCAAACAATTGTTTGTAAGTATAAAGTGCATGGCACTGTTTTGTCACTGCCACGATCAGGAAGAAAACGCAAGCTATCACCTGCTGCTGAGAGAAAATTGGTCAGGAGGGTGAAGAGTCAACCGAGAACCACCAAAAAGCAGATCTGCCAAGAATTAGAAGCTGCTGGAACACAGGTGTCAGTGTCCACAGTCAAGCGTGTTTTGCATCTCCATGGACTGAGAGGCTGCCGCGCAAGAAGGAAGCCCTCGCTCCAAAAGCGGCACCTTAAGGCTCGACTGAAGTTTGCTGCTGATCACGTGGACAAAGATAAGACCTTCTGGAGGAAAGTTCTGTGGTCAGACGAAACAAAAATCAAGCTGTTTGGCCACAATGCCCAGCAATATGTTTGGAGGAGAAAAGGTGAGGCCTTTAACCCCAAGAACACCATGCCCACCGTCAAGCACGGTGGTGGTAGTATTATGCTGTGGGGCTGTTTTGCTGCCAATGGAACTGGTGCTTTACAGAGAGTAAATGGGATAATGAAGAAGGAGGATTACCTTCAAATTCTTCAAGATAACCTAAAATCATCAGCCCGAAGGTTGGGTCTTGGGCGCAGTTGGGTGTTCCAACAGAACAATGACCCCAAACACACATCAAAAGTGGTAATGGAATGGCTAAATCAGGCTAGAATTAGGGTTTTAGAATGGCCTTCCCAAAGTCCTGACTTAAATCCCATTGAGAACATGTGGACAATGCTGAAGAAACAAGTCCATGTCAGAAAGCCATCACATTTAACTGAACTGCACCAATTCTGTCAAGAGGAGCGGTCAAAGATTCAACGAGAAGCTTGCCAGAAGCTTGTGGATGGCTACCAAAAGCTCCTAATTGAAGTGAAAATGGCCAAGGGACATGTAACCAAATATTAGCACTGCTGTATGTATATTTTTGACCCAGCAGATTTGATCACTTTTTCTGTTAACCCATAATAAAGTCATGAAAGAACCAAACTTCATGAATGTTTTTTGTGACAAAGAAGTATCTGTTCCAATCACTCTATCAGAGAAAAATCAGAGTTGTAGAAATAACTGGAAACTCAAGAGAGCCATGACATTATGTTCTTTACAAGTGTATGTAAACTTTTGACCACAACTGTATATACCTTATATTATATATATACCTAAATATATATATACCTTATGTTATATATACCTATAAATGTATATACCTTATATTATATATACCTAAATATATATATATACCTTATATTATATACACCTAAAAATATATATACCTTATGTTATATATACCTTATATTATATATACTTTATGTTATATATATATACCTAAAAATATATATATTTTGTTATATTATACCTAAAAATATATATACACCTTATATTATGTATACCTAAAAATATATATACCTTATATTATATACATTATACCTAAAAATATATATACCTTATATTATATATATTATACCTAAAAACGAAGCATCGATGATGATGATTAGTTGAAGTTATGTGACTCACCTGTTCCCTCGATTAGTTCCCTCAAACTTGCACATTTAAATGTATTTGAGTACAGAATTAGGTGATTTGTGCCACCACACTAGTTCCCTCAAATTCCTATTTTCTACTAATTTGTTCCCTATTTGTTCCCTCACATTTGTTCTGGTGCATTTCTACTGAATTTATTCCCTTAAATTATCTTTTTAAAACTTAAAATTGTTCCCTAATGATACACATTTGTTAATTGTGTGGTAGGATCATAAGTGTTTCTGGACACAACTAGTCTTCTAACTAACAATAGATCGTAACGTTGTCTTTCTTATTTTGGTAGAAACAGGAACTTGATTCCACCAGAATAAAAGTCATTTAGTAACAAATGGACTGGGAGAAGAAACAGTCTCGCCTCACTTGTCTGCATTGGTGACCAGGTAGACTTCAGTGAACAGCTGTCGCCTGCAGACAAATCAAGAGTTTCCGTCAGAAGACGTTGACTGTTTCTAGGACAATCGTTCCTGAGATCTCCTGTTCGTTACTCACATGTTGACCGTTTCCCACCAAAAGTCGAGGATCTTCTTTCCTCCGTTTCCAGGAAGTAAAGCCTTCGGTACTCCGGCCAGGTGGCTGTATAAACCGGTGTCATCATTCTGGGAGAGGAGAAAAACCAGCTAACGTACTAATAAAGTAATAAAGTAACAAAATAATAAAATAATAAACTAACAAACTAATAAACTAACAAAATAACAACATTCACAGGATTACTGCGGCATAGTGGAGTATGTATACTGTATGTATACTATATATATATATATATATATATATATATATATATATATATATATAGTATACACACACACACACACAGTATAAAACAAAGACATAGTAAAAAACAAGATCAAAACAAGTATTATAATAACTAAAATATTATATATACAGAAAGAATAATTGTTGTATTGCAATATTATACTTAGTTGTTGTACTTAATTAAAGAACGTTAGCTCTGTAATATTGTCTGTCTTTGATAAGACCAATAACACAGAATATATTTATAAATATGGCAATAAAAAGTTATGGATATTCACAAAAAAACATCAGCTGATAACACCGCTACACCGCTGTTTGTTTGGTTAAATCTTTGCATTACCGTTTAGTTAGTTCATTTAATATTATTCTATTTCATTTCATATATTGTGCATTTTTTATATTTAATATTTGTTACTGCATTTTTAAACTTTCTTTCTTTCTTAAAGTGATCTCCTTTAACTCCCCACAATGCCCGCCAGGGGGCGGTACAGACCACGAGCAAAAGAGAGAAAAGGTACATTTATTATGAATACCAGTGACGTTGTTGGGTCACATGTGTGCCGAATACTTCAGTGGACCTCTGTGGTCCCGTAGACCTCCTACCTGTTGGTCTAACAGGTGTAAACGCGACCTGACAGGTGAACCAGCACTAAAGAGACAGTTTCTCTAAGGTAGTCCGGCAGTACGGGTGCCCGCTTACGTAAAAAAGGCGAACTTTGCACCGCTCCAACTTATCTGCTCTTCTTCTTCGTGTGCTTCATTAAACCGTCTTACCTTTATCTGAGCCTCCAGCACGGTTCCGTGACCGGCTACCAGCAGAATGCAGATCATCGGTGACGCGTCACGTGCTCCTTAAGTTACGTGTTAATCAACAGAAATCAATAAAAACAGAGAAGAGGTGGAGAAGAATATCTGCAGCAGTTTCCACCAGCGTCAGCCAACTACTTCCGCTTGGAACCTTCAAAATAAAAGACTCACGCAGGACCACTTCAGTAGCTCTGCTCCCAGTAGACCACACACTAAAAATCTGTGCAGTATAAATATACATTCTGTCTGTATATATAATATTTTAGTTATTGTGGATTTTTTACTTTACTTATTTAATATTCTTTACTGTATTATTACTAATTATTATTATTTATATATATATATATATATATATAAATATATATATATATATTTATATATATATATATATATATATATCTAAATATATATATTTAGATATATATCTAAATATATATATATATATATATATATATGTATATATATACTGTATACTGCTGTAATCCTGTAAATGTCCCCGCTGCAGGACTAATACAGGATTGTCTTATTTTATCTTATCTTATTTTATCTAGTAAGACAAATACTGTAAAATCTACACTTATAATTAAGATGAAAAAAACACATTTTAACCAATTTACCAACTTTAATAAACACAGCAGAAAGTGGCTTATGACATACATACATTATTTGATTTTTTCTTTTTTCTTTATTATAAAGACATACATAGCCTACCCACAATGCAATGCTTTACCAAACCCCTGTTTGTTTGTTTGTTTAGTTACATTGTTGCAATGTAATTGTCGTCCCCAGGGAGGTTTCATGAAACGTACAAAAAAAATTAAAATACAAAGCAAAAAGAAAAAGAGCTGAAGTGGATGAAGAACCTGCGATCAGCTGATCAGACGACAACAAGTCGAAGCATGAATACAATGTTTGTTTTGAGACATTAACGGGAGTGTATTTGATAGTGCAGAGGTTACCATGACGATGAGAAGTCGGTGCTTTAGAGCGAACCGGACTGGAGGTTAATGAACAATCGTACAGTGTGTGTAACTCATTAAACTTCTTTCACTAAAGTTTCTATGATTGGGTTTCATTCACCGGGTAAATGATTTAGTAAAAAGCTTCAAAGATAATATTCAAAGGTGTCATGAGGCAAAGAAGCTTGAATATTAATGACCCCCCCCCCCCCTCCTCTCTATTTCCTGTTTTCTCCGTCACAATTAAAGTATCTCAAAGCGTTTCAAGTTCTCTTGTGGCCCGTTGCTGGTCTTCAGGTTCTGGTTCTGGTTCCTCACTGGGGTTCTGTGCTGGATGAGCCCACAATGCCGTGCTGTCGCAGCAGGTTCCTCAGGATCTGATTCTTGGACTTCCAGTCCTCCACCTGAGGAACAACACAAGTAGTAGTAATGAATCTAGAGGTGTAACAGATCGTTAAACAGTTTACTGTTAACCATCAGAGTGTAAATAAAGTTTTATCGTTAACATCAGAGTGTAAATAAAGTTTTAACGTTAACCATCAGAGTATAAATAAAGTTTTAACTTTAACCATCAGAGTGTAAATAAAGTTTATCGTTAACCATCACAGTATAAATAAAGTTTTAACGTTAACCATCAGAGTGTAAATAAAGTTTAACGTTAACCATCACAGTATAAATAAAGTTTTAACGTTAACCATCAGAGTGTAAATAAAGTTTATCGTTAACCATCACAGTATAAATAAAGTTTTAACGTTAACCATCAGAGTGTAAATAAAGTTTAACGTTAACCATCAGAGTATAAATAAAGTTTAACGTTAACCATCAGAGTGTAAATAAAGTTTATCGTTAACCATCACAGTATAAATAAAGTTCTCCTGACGATGGTTCTCCTCCAGTAGTCAGTAGAACGTGTGTTATTAGTACGGTGCTGCCGTAGAGTTTACAACCTGTTAAAACTACAGACATGGAATGACCCCTGACCTCCTGTCTGAGCAGCTGGTTGTCGATCCGGAGTCGATCCAAAGTGCTGATGTCGTCTCCCAGCTTCAGGTTGCTCTGTCGGAGCTCCTTGATGTACTCGCAGGCTTTGGACAAGATTCCTCCTTTACTCTGAAAACCACAACAACACAACTCAGTGACAAACAGATCTCAGGGTCCAATAGAAGGCGTCTCCTCGGTCCTCTCTGGTGTCACCATGTGACCGTTCAGGTTCCTCTACCGGTTCCTCGTCTCCGTATGAAGAGGTCTGAGCTCACCTGTCCGGTCTTGGTGTAGTCGATGTTACAGTCGGGGATGGCCTTCGACAGCTGCACGATCCAGTTGTTGATCTTGTCCCGACGCCGGCGCTCAACTGTTGGAACAACGACGACGACGTGACTTTAATGCTTCTCTGCTGCTGTGATATTCATATAAAAACACATCTACATCTCTCACACTCCGGACCTTCGTTGTGCTGAGCTCGCCGTTTATCGTCTCTGGAGCCGCGAGGAGCTTCCTGCTTTCTAAAAAACAAAAACAACAAGATTTAAAACACTTCCTGGATGTAAGGAAGACTCTTTTAAAGAATGCCAACGTTGCAAAATGTTTGTTTTATTCCCGATTAGACGATGGCGTCATTACGCGATGTACGGCTGAGTGCGAGGTGCGATCGTCCGTTGGTTGCACCCGGTCAGAACCTCCTGCGGTGACATCATCACATAGAGCTGCCCTGTCAAAACAAAAGCTCACAGTCAGCCGATTGGAATAAGTTCATAATGATAGTAATGAGTACAAGTAACGAGCATTAGGGATTCCGACAAAATGTCGGCGAGGCCGTAAAAATGTGTTCGCAACAAGAAGACGCAGATGGCTGGCTAGTTAGCTAGTTAGCTTGTCCTTCTCCAGCCCACTGTTCGTCTCAATGTCTGTAACAAGTGTAGCATTAAACAATGGTGGAATTAGCAAGCTAGCTCGCTAACTAGCCTGCTGTCTGCTAGTTAGCGAGCTAGCTAGCTACTACACTGGTTACGGAAAATGAGCTGAACAAAGTCGTCACTCATCTGCTCTCCTACGCTGTGGATGAAGAAGTAGACCCCGATGAGACGGAGACGCTTCGCTAGAAACACGTCGTCCACAAAACTACTTGAAAACTGACTTCCTGTTTTGATGCTGGGAGATGTGGTCGAGTTAGCTAGCCAAAGCTTCATGAGTTAAAGCTGCATTCTCTCTAGTGTCCACCAGGGGGCGACTCCTCTGGTTGTATAGAAGTCTAGTCTAAAATGACTCTACTTCTCTCTTGATTTATTCCCTCAGTAAACATTGTAAACATGAGTTTATGGTCTCAATCTCTAGTTTACAGTCTTCTTCAATACAGCATGATGTTCATTTAGTACATTATGCTCCATTTAGAGTCAAACAGACCAGAAAGAGGGGATGATTTAGGGGCGGGGCTACACAGTGATTGACAGGTCTCTACCAGAGACGTATACGGCGTCTCTACGTCACTCCTCCTCAGTCCAGATATGGTCACTTCCTGTTTACTGGTTATAAAAAAACAAGATGGCGACGGCCGCTGCTCTGACCATCTTGCTACATTAAGTTAAAAGTGAACGTCTATTTGTTTCTGGTCTTGAACTTAACAGCGTCATCTTCAGCCCGTGTTTCTGGGTCAGTGTTTACCGGTGGGTGTGGTCTGGCCCAGCAGAGTGTCAGAGGCCTGCACCGTGGTCACCATGGTGCCGGTGGCGGCGTCGGCGATGGTGGCCGGGTAGTAGGTGTACTGGGTCTCAGCGCCGCCGCCGTCGCTCTCCAACCCGTCGGGCTGAGAGAACACAGCCTGACACCAAAGACAACGTTAACTCATTAACATATTAACTCATTAACCTATTAACTCATTAACATATTAACCTATTAACTCATTAACTCATAAACCTATTAACTCATTAACCTATTAACTTATTAAATCATTAACCTATTAACTCATTAACTCATAAACCTATTAACTCATTAACCTATTAACTTATTAAATCATTAACCTATTAACTCATTAACTCATAAACCTATTAACTCATGAACGTATTAACCTATTAACTCATGAACGTATCAACCTATTAACTCATTAACGTATTAACTCATTAACATATTAACTCATTAACATATTAACTCATTAACATATTAACTCATTAACGTATTAACTCATCATATTAACTTATTAACTCATTAGCGTATTAACTCATTATCATATTAACTTATTACCTAATTAGCGTATTAACCCATTACCTCATTAACATATTACTGGATTAACTCATTAACATATTAACTCATGAACTCATTAACTGAAAACCCTCGCGACTCGTTACAGAGCTTCTTCTCTCAGACCTCCATGAGGTCGGCGGTCTGGAGGACCAACCAGGGCTCCCGGTCCTCCTCACCTGCGTGACGGTCTGACTGGTCGCTGGGAACCCGGTGACCAGGCTGACGGCCGCGGCTCCGTCCGTCTGTCCGTCCAGCTGTCCATCGGACACCTGGATCACTCGATAGGTCACCTGGACGAGACGCGTTCACAGGGATTATGGTGTTGACACAACACAGCCGAGCTCTGGACCGACTTCTGCTTGTTCAGGTCTAAGTGGGTCATGAGTACTGGGGGGGGGGGGGTAATGTGATCCTGACACGCTTATCAAGATGTGAACCAGTTCCTGAATCACAGTAGAAACATGTAATTCATGTTGTTGAGCAGCTTCTTATCTACAACATGAATCTGAAGGTGCGTCTGTGTTCAGGTCACTGAGTTAGTCTCCTCCCACAGGCCGACATCAACGCATGTTTAATATTTAATAAGAGCTGCAACGTTCCCTTCATGTTCTCTGTGATGTCGTTACACTTTAACATGATAAATGAGCCCAGTCAGCTCCAAGCCTCTTACTGCTGCGACATATTATGAGCTCTGTTTCTATTTTAGTGTTTCAATTGTGCAAAATAAATAATCTAAATAAAATAAATAAGTAAACTAACTAAACTAAACTAACTAAATAAACTAAATAAATTACACTAAATAAAATAAATAAATAAAATAAACTAAATAAACTAAAATAAATAAAATAAATAAGTAAACTAACTAAACTAACTAAATAAAGTAAACTAAACTAACTAAATAAAATAAACTAAACTAAATAAAATAAACTAAATAAATTACACTAAATAAAATAAAATAAATAAACTAACTAAACTAAACAAAATAAAATAAATAAAATAAACTAACAGCTCAAGTAGTCACAGACTCGTTGCGTTGTAAAGTATTCAAACCTCTTTGTGTGTTTTTCATATTTTGTTGCATCACAACCTGAAATTTAAATTCAGATTTTTATTCAGATTTTATTGTAACGAAACGACACAAAATGGTCAAAATTGGAGAAATGAAAACATGAACAAACATGAATCAGATCCGCTTCAGAAGACACATATCTAATAAAGTTCACCTGTGTGACGTGAAGTGTCTCAATTTAACCCGTTATTACAGAATAGCACGAAAACGACCGAACAACGGAGCTGCTAAGAGACCAAAGACGACCCTGAGTTCTGGTCCTGGTCTGGTCTGGTCCCTGAGTTCTGGTCCTGGTCTGGTCATCTACATGACTTGACCCTAACGAGTCCACACAGGTGGACTATAGTTAACTAGTGAAGTGACTTGTGGAGGTCAGATCTCCTTTCACTGCTCAGATTTGGACTCTTTTAGTGAGTTTTAATCCACATTCATTTCAGGTTGTAAAGCAGCAATAAGAACGACTTGTTCCGAGCTGTGTGTTGGAGTAGTACTTGGTAGTAGTACTTGGCAGTAGTACTTTGTTCCCACCTGGCCGCCGGCTCCCTCCGTCTTGAACAGGTACTTGATGGGCTGGTCCGTGTAGGTGGCAGCAGACTGGATGGTGGCGATGGCCGCCGGGTCCTCCGCCGTGGCCACAGAGCCTGAAGGAGCAGGAAGTCACGTCAACTTTACAAAATAAAATCAGCTTTAAGGACATTAAGGACACAGTATTAGTGTTTCAGTTATAAGCACACAGCCGCCTGGCGTTGATGGTTATAACTGTCTTACTACATGAAGTCATGGTGGATTTAAAAGACAACTCAGGTTTATTCACACAGCAACAAACGGAGCTTCATTCTATTTATTCTACTGTTTTTAATGGTTCTTTTGATGTCATCTTTAATGTCCTTCAGGATTAATGACGTTTATCTCATTTTATATTTCATAAAACATCAAATGCAAAAGAAAACCAACATAAAAAGAACGTTTAAATACAATAAACATTAATTTAAGAGCAAGGAGAACGAACAATAAAAAACGAGCTAACAGAGAATAAGACATAAAGAATAATATTAAACATTGTATCAAGTAAAAGAGTGAATATGGACAGTTTGACTCAAACACATTAACCATATTAAATAACTTTACTGGTGACATGAATATGAACGTGTTACCTTCCTCGTTGACAGTCACGCTCTCATCCGGCTCAGGGCTCTTCTGTTGGCTGCACACATTAAACATAGAACTAGTTGCATTAAACAATAACCACACATAATAAATGGTATTAGCTGACAATGGCGCGTGCCGTTACCCGTTGACGTCACCACTCACCTCTTCATGTCTGCCGACAGTCTTGCACGAGGAGCCCGCCTCAGACTGAAGGGACAGGTTCATGAGTTTAACACTCCGGAGGACAAACAGCGGCGAGCGACGCGGACGCGAAGCCGGACGCTCTTTAGATCGGCCGCTGTGGTCGCTTTGGGTCGCGAGGCTTCGTCGAGCTGAGTCAAGTGGGCGGAGGTTACCGCGGGTGGCGACGGAAACTGTCTGTGTTGGGGACTTCGAAATAAAAGCGTCGCGTTTAGAGCGTTTCTAACAAACAACAACAACAACAACAACAACAACAAAGAGTCGTGGGGCGTTCTAGTGTGTGATGAGGACATTTAATTGCGATAACTCAAACATGCAGTCTGGATTATTAACGTTTGAGCACTTTAACTCAAAAAATCGTTCAGGAAATTTAAACAAATACTTCTTAAAATAAATGTTTACAGACTGGCTTTCATGTGATGTCGTCGCTTTTCTGTTTTATTTTTATTTGTTGATTTTGCTTAATTATTTTAATAAATATATTTTATTTTTATTTGTTGATTTTACTTAAATATTTTACTAAATGTGTATATTTTATATATATATATATATATATATATATATATATATATATATATACATATATTATTTTATTTATTTCTTAGTTTATTTTTAGCGTATCGACCATCTCACTGATCTTTCTGTTATTGTTAATATTTCTTTGATTTTGCTGCTTTGTCTGTCAAAGCATTTTTTAAACTCTGTTTTTAAAGTTATTATTATTTTACTTTGGTGATCCGCACCGGAAGTCACACGTCTTATTTCCTCCAGCTTGACCCGGATGCTACCTCGTCTCTGCTACATTACAGCGGTTTTCTTGTTACAGATGTTCAACGAAGCACTTTCCCCATTTCCGCTAACTTTGTGAGCGCAGTTTCCCGCCTAAAGCAAATACGAGCAAACCTCAAACTATATTGAAGGAGCTAAAACGCGCACAAAGTGCTGAATTGCGTAGAAAACGCTGCAGTATGAACAAAGATCTACTTACGCCGCAGTGGTCCCGCCCCCTGATATTTGTCAACAGAGCACAGCGTCGGGTGTCGGCTTGTACGCATGCGCGACCGGAAATTATAATAGATCCGACCCGCGGTCTGTGGCTGATATTGCCGCATATTTTTGGTGGAAATGGGGCGTTCAGGAACACTCGGATTTACTACATAGTTTACTGGAGAATTCAAAATACCTAAATAAATGATATAAAATTCACATTTTTTTATATATATGTGTATATGACTTATATCTACTCATATTTTCTACTACTTGTGTACATAATATTCAGGTCAAACCCCTTGTATGTGCACGTATACGTCGCTAAAATAAAGATAATTCATCTATATGTGCAATATAAGGCTTTGATATTCTTTAAATGGCTCGTTGCTCTGACAGAACAATACAATGAAACTCCTTTTCTTAAATATATTGCACAATATATTGCAATGTAAACATTTTGGAAATCCTTTATTTTGACATTTTACAACCGGAAATCCTCAATCTTGCGAGCTTGCTTATTTAAAAAAAAAGAATGCAGGCCGAGAGGATTCACTATCAGCTGAGCGTCTGACGGCGTCATAGTGTCGCACATTCTTCACGACATTCACTGTAACATCAGATTGTATGATTTAAATTCAGCTGAAGAGGAAATATTAAAATGTTAGCGACAACAAAACAAAACACTGGACAACACCCGGGTTCGATCCCACAAACGGGAGGAACGACGTATTCTCTGAGAGAGAAAGATCGTAGTAACCGCTGAGCTAAACCAGCGTAACAACGTTAGAGTGAAACTGTCTTCATGAACATGAGAGTGCTGCAGAGTCTCCTCTGTGATCATGATGACGTAACAGACAGCAGCAGCCTTTATAAAGTCTACTTCCTGTTGACATAGACGCACTGGTTTAGCTCAGTGGTTACTTCGATCATTTCTCTTTCAGAGAATCAGACTCTCCTCCCGTTCGCGGGATCGAACCCCGGGTGCTGTCCAGTGTTTTGTTCTGTTGTCACTAACATTTAATATTTCCTCTGCAGCTGTACTTAGCTGCTACCAACTGTTCTACTATGTCCAGCTTTGCTGTAGTCCCTGTTCAGTAGGAGACAGTAGAACCAGGTCATATATTTTGCCTCCTATCCCACATTGTAGAAGTCTGTAATAGAGCCCTTCATGCCAAATAGAGTTGGAAGCTTTCTTGATCAATCAATAAAACAAGAGAATATTTCACTATTTTTAGTTTGGTGTACATGTTTGTTAATTATAGTGTGAAGGGTATACACATGGTCGGTGGTGCGGTGTTTTGGGAGGAAGCCAATTTGATTTTTACTCAAGATGGAATGTTCGTCAAGTGAGTGAGTGTGTGTGTGTGTGTGTGTGTGTGTGTGTGTGTGTGTGTGTGTGTGAGAGAGAGAGAGAGAGAGAGAGAGAGAGAGAGAGAGAAATAAATATTAAAATGTTAGCAACAACAAAACAAAACACTGGACAGCACCCAGGGTTCAATCCCACCAACGGGAGGAGAGTCTGATTCTCTGAAAGAGAAATGATCGAAGTAACCCCTGAGCTAAACCAGTGCAACAGCTTTATAGTGAAACTGTCTTCATGAACATGAGAGTGCTGCAGAGTCTCCTCTGTGATCATGATGATGCAGCAGACAGCAGCAGCCTTTATAAAGTCTACTTCCTGTTGACACAGACGCACTGGTTTAGCTCAGTGGTTACTTCGCTCCTCAAATCTTTCAGATTACGTGGTTCTCTCCCTCCTCGGGATCAAACCTCGGGCGCTGTCCAGTGTTTTCTCAAGTTTTGTTTTTAGAGCAGGCGACAACAAAAGTGAAGTAATGCTTCATGTGTTAAAGCTGCATTCTCTCTAGTGTCCACCAGGGGGCGACTCCTCTGGTTGTATAGAAGTCTAGTCTAAAATGACTCTACTTCTCTCTTGATTTATTCCCTCAGTAAACATTGTAAACATGAGTTTATGCTCTCAATCCTTTATTTTGACATTTTACAACTGGAAAACCTAAATCTTGCTTATTAAAAAAAAAGAATGCATGCCGAGAGGATTCACTATCAGCTGAGCGTCTGACGGCGTCATAGTGTCGCACATTCTTCACGACATTCACTGTAACATCAGATTGTATGATTTAAATTCAGCTGCAAAGGAAATATTAAAATGTTAGCGACAACAAAAGAAAACAATGGACAGCGCCCGGGGTTCGATCCCGCGAACGGGAGGAATGACGTATCCTCTAGAGTGAGAAATGATCGAAGTAACCACTGAGCTAAACCAGTGTAACAACTTTATTGTGAAACTGTCTTCATGAACATGAGAGTACATCCACACTACTCCGTTTTCGTCCACACTACGCCGGCGTTTTGGAGCACCGTAAACGGAGGAGTTTAGATACGATCCCGAAGCCGGATAACTTTGGAAACTCCGGGTAGCGTATTCGTGTGGACGGACGGAAACGCATACATTTGGAAACGATGACGTAACACCCGCGATCGACTACCAGGTTAACTGACAACTGATCACAGGCGTTGCTGACCTTGTTGTCTTTACTAGCAGCTGTTGTCCAGTTAAAGTCTGCATGTCTGCGGAGGAAACAGCTGTTATTGTAGCGCTCGGTGAGAGAGAGAGAGAGAGAGAGAGAGAGAGAGAGAGAGAGAGAGAGAGAGAGAGAGAGAGACCCGCAGCGCTGGAACTAACGTTAAGTCTGAAAAATAAAACGTATGAAACTTTCCACGAACTGTATCTGTTTGAGTTTATAGAGGAAGATTTGAGAGAAGATCTTAAGTATCAAACACATACTTACGATCATTAAAGACTACTTTATTACTCTGGTTGCTTAGTTACAAAATACGACAATCTACTTCCTGTTTACATCAGCGCATGCCCAGTGAACGTGAAGAGTCACGTGATATTCGTTTCCAGGCGTGTAATATGGACGGAGATCGCTTCGGAAACGATGGCTGAAACGCCGTGTGGACGGAGATCGTTTTCGTTTGAAAACTCCGTTTCCAAACGAAAACGGAGTAATGTGGATGTAGCCTAAGAGTGCTGCAGAGTCTCCTCTGTGATCATGATGACGCAGCAGACAGCAGCAGCCTTTATAAAGTCCACTTCCTGTTAACACAGACGCACTGGTTTAGCTCAGTGGTTACTTCGATCATTTCTCTTTCAGAGAATCAGACTCTCCTCCCGTTCGCGGGATCGAACCCCGGGTGCTGTCCAGTGTTTTGTTCTGTTGTCACTAACATTTAATATTTCCTCTGCAGCTGTACTTAGCTGCTACCAACTGTTCTACTATGTCCAGCTTTGCTGTAGTCCCTGTTCAGTAGGAGACAGTAGAACCAGGTCATATATTTTGCCTCCTATCCCACATTGTAGAAGTCTGTAATAGAGCCCTTCATGCCAAATAGAGTTGGAAGCTTTCTTGATCAATCAATAAAACAAGAGAATATTTCACTATTTTTAGTTTGGTGTACATGTTTGTTAATTATAGTGTGAAGGGTATACACATGGTCGGTGGTGCGGTGTTTTGGGAGGAAGCCAATTTGATTTTTACTCAAGATGGAATGTTCGTCAAGTGAGTGAGTGTGTGTGTGTGTGTGTGTGTGTGTGTGTGTGTGTGTGTGTGAGAGAGAGAGAGAGAGAGAGAGAGAGAGAGAGAGAGAGAAATAAATATTAAAATGTTAGCAACAACAAAACAAAACACTGGACAGCACCCAGGGTTCAATCCCACCAACGGGAGGAGAGTCTGATTCTCTGAAAGAGAAATGATCGAAGTAACCCCTGAGCTAAACCAGTGCAACAGCTTTATAGTGAAACTGTCTTCATGAACATGAGAGTGCTGCAGAGTCTCCTCTGTGATCATGATGATGCAGCAGACAGCAGCAGCCTTTATAAAGTCTACTTCCTGTTGACACAGACGCACTGGTTTAGCTCAGTGGTTACTTCGCTCCTCAAATCTTTCAGATTACGTGGTTCTCTCCCTCCTCGGGATCAAACCTCGGGCGCTGTCCAGTGTTTTCTCAAGTTTTGTTTTTAGAGCAGGCGACAACAAAAGTGAAGTAATGCTTCATGTGTTAAAGCTGCATTCTCTCTAGTGTCCACCAGGGGGCGACTCCTCTGGTTGTATAGAAGTCTAGTCTAAAATGACTCTACTTCTCTCTTGATTTATTCCCTCAGTAAACATTGTAAACATGAGTTTATGCTCTCAATCCTTTATTTTGACATTTTACAACTGGAAAACCTAAATCTTGCTTATTAAAAAAAAAGAATGCATGCCGAGAGGATTCACTATCAGCTGAGCGTCTGACGGCGTCATAGTGTTGCACATTCTTCACGACATTCACTGTAACATCAGATTGTATGATTTAAATTCAGCTGCAAAGGAAATATTAAAATGTTAGCGACAACAAAAGAAAACACTGGACAGCGCCCGGGGTTCGATCCCGCGAACGGGAGGAATGACGTATCCTCTAGAGTGAGAAATGATCGAAGTAACCACTGAGCTAAACCAGTGTAACAACTTTATTGTGAAACTGTCTTCATGAACATGAGAGTACATCCACACTACTCCGTTTTCGTCCACACTACGCCGGCGTTTTGGAGCACCGTAAACGGAGGAGTTTAGATACGATCCCGAAGCCGGATAACTTTGGAAACTCCGGGTAGCGTATTCGTGTGGACGGACGGAAACGCATACATTTGGAAACGATGACGTAACACCCGCGATCGACTACCAGGTTAACTGACAACTGATCACAGGCGTTGCTGACCTTGTTGTCTTTACTAGCAGCTGTTGTCCAGTTAAAGTCTGCATGTCTGCGGAGGAAACAGCTGTTATTGTAGCGCTCGGTGAGAGAGAGAGAGAGAGAGAGAGAGAGAGAGAGAGAGAGAGAGAGAGAGAGAGAGAGAGAGAGAGACCCGCAGCGCTGGAACTAACGTTAAGTCTGAAAAATAAAACGTATGAAACTTTCCACGAACTGTATCTGTTTGAGTTTATAGAGGAAGATTTGAGAGAAGATCTTAAGTATCAAACACATACTTACGATCATTAAAGACTACTTTATTACTCTGGTTGCTTAGTTACAAAATACGACAATCTACTTCCTGTTTACATCAGCGCATGCCCAGTGAACGTGAAGAGTCACGTGATATTCGTTTCCAGGCGTGTAATATGGACGGAGATCGCTTCGGAAACGATGGCTGAAACGCCGTGTGGACGGAGATCGTTTTCGTTTGAAAACTCCGTTTCCAAACGAAAACGGAGTAATGTGGATGTAGCCTAAGAGTGCTGCAGAGTCTCCTCTGTGATCATGATGACGCAGCAGACAGCAGCAGCCTTTATAAAGTCCACTTCCTGTTAACACAGACGCACTGGTTTAGCTCAGTGGTTACTTCGATCATTTCTCTTTCAGATAAACTGACTCTCCTCCCGTTCGCGGGATTGAACCCCGGGTGCTGTCCAGTGTTTTGTTCTGTTGTCACTAACATTTAATATTTCCTCTGCAGCTGTATTTAAATCATACAATCTGATGTTATAGATTGTATGAGAGAGAGAGAGAGAGAGAGAGAGAGAGAGGGAGATCTTGGTGTGGTATAAAGGAGACCTTTGCCATAAGATCTCACCAGTAAAACAGGGTAAATCACACATTTGGTTAAGGTTAGATCAAACCCTGGGCATAACCGATAGGGATCTATACCTCTGTGCTATTTACATACCGCCAGTAGATTCTCCTCATTTTGAAGAAGACATTTTTGAAACTCCAACCTGGACTCTGAAATAAATACAAGTGGCCGTAGGCCTGTACATAGTTAACGGTCGGTTCAGAGGGGACTCTTTAGGACGATACACATACTCCTCAGATCTTAGATCTAGTGTAGGAGACTATGCAATCACTGACATGGACCCCTCCACCATCACTGCAATCACTGTCAGACACCAATGGAGTGGAGACAAATTCATCATGGCCTTGAACTCACCTGATCTGATGGATGACATATCAATATATCACCAAAATCAATATATCCACACCAGAGATGGTGTAAACGAGGCCATTGATGAAATCAATGTGATATTTGACAAGGCAGCTATTAAAGCTGACCTTATAAACGAGGCCTATTTGCAGGCCTCAGCTCGAATAAAGATAAGAAATACCTAATTAAGTGTATAATTAAATAAAAAAAAAAAATTTAAAAATATTTTTTTTTAATATATTTTTGAGATGTGAAAAGTCATGGAAATATCAGTATACATGTTACAGGTTAACATAAGATAAGGATGGAACACAGCACAACTTGGAAAATTCAAAAGCTCGCTCTGGAAAAACAGCAATTTCAGGATATTGGTTTTTGGAAATTATGGAAATCCAAGATTTAAAATATTCCCAGCTCTTATAACAACTGATAAAGGCCCTCTATACACAGTTATACATAGATACAGTGAAACATTTATAAAATATAGAGCATATAAAATTAAAAAACTGATTAAATATTCCAATATTTGAATAAAAAAGTATTTTTTAAATTCAAAAACACTCTATATCACTTTTATGTATCACTCATGATGTTCAATGAATCAAAAGACAGAAGATTGGACCTTTTTTGAGTGTTTTAAGCTCTTTCTATGCCCTTTTTAGTTATTTAGTTTATGGTCACATACTGCTTCAGATTCAGCCCACTCTCTCTGTTCAGGGCTGTATCTCAGCCCCCTTTTCTCCGATTTTCACCATTGAGACCTCCTTCGAACCGTAGGAGCCAATAGAATTGCCTGGAATTGAAAGCTAGATGATTGACAGCACTATTAGCCAATGGGAATGATAAACGTCCCATCTGATGGCAGATCTGAAATCTAATTTGCTGAGCTTCCAACCCTCCCAAGAAGCCAAGGAGTGTCGGAGAGACACGAATCGAACGGATTCACACGGAGCACATGCAGCTGGACATACCAAGCAGTGGAAGTACGGAGATATTTCATTTTTTCGCTGAGATTCGACCAAAAGTAAGTACAATATTTGATGAAAGCTGTGTGACTTTTTGTGTTCGAAGCTGAATATCTCTGCGATGGTTTACCGGGGAGAGAAATGGAAACTATGTCCGTGATCTCCGTCAAGCGGACGTGCTTTTTCATGCTGCATGTTTGTAGGTAGCACGTTGGTAACGGAGTGTAGCAGCTGTTTTCTCCGGTCTGTCGCAGTCATATCGAGTATGATTTATGATATTTTGTTATTTGTTTGCTTGGCTGATGGGAGATGTGTTTGTCTCATGTAGAAGTGACCTAGTTCATGTTGTTCCCAGGACGCTGAGGTTTCTGCAGAACTATAACATCATTATATTCGTTCTTCGTGGGTTCTCTGCCAGTTACTTTTAACACAAAACTTTCTAAGTTTTTATGTACTCTGCGTCCAAATGGGGGACCCTCGGGCTTACCTTTAAACAAAAACAGAAGCCTGTTAAAAGGCAAAACACTGACAAATGGTTTGATCAAGAATGCAAGAGCATCAGAAAAGACCAACAACCCAGCCTTACGCATTAGGTACAATGACATGTTAAACACATATAAATGTACAATTAGGAACAAAAAGCAAAATGATACCCACATGAAACTTGAAGATATTGAGAACGCCATTAATCAAAATCAATTCTGGGATATGTGGAACAACTTCAACACAAAGCAACCACAAGCATTACTTGTCTTCCTCCCAAAACACCGCACCACCGACCATGTGTATACCCTTCACACTTTAATTAACAAACATGTACACCAAACTAAAAATGTTATTTATTATTATTATTTTTCAGCTTTAACCCTTTAAAAGTGTGTTTTCACTTCATGAAGGTTAATTGAAAAATGTTGGTCCTAAATATGTCTCATTAAGGGTTCACTTGTTCTTAGCTCCGCTCACTATAGTGTCACTTCTGGTTGCAAAAAACCAAGATGGCGACCACCAAAAACCAAGATGGCGACAGCAGCTTTAAGACACTTCAGCTTTGAGTTCACTTTTGTTGTCGCCTGTTTTTAAAACAAAACTTTCAGACTCACATGTTCCTCTTCAGACTAGAACAATAGGAACCAGAGAGGAACTGTTAAGTCTACTTTAAACTATTGAGCAGAAACAATACTGGAGGTGGAGAATGTTTATGGAGGATGAACCAAAAAGAGACGGCTTCACTCAGTGTCTCTGGTGTTCATGAGAGTCTTTAACAGAACCACAGAGAGAGAAAACACTGGACAGCGCCCGAGGTTTGATCCCGAGGAGGGAGAGAACCACGTAATCTGAAAGATTTGAGGAGCGAAGTAACCCCTGAGCTAAACCAGTGCATCTGTGTCAACAGGAAGTAGACTTTATAAAGGCTGCTGCTGTCTGCTGCATCATCATGATCACAGAGGAGACTCTGCAGCACTCTCATGTTCATGAAGACAGTTTCACAATTAAGCTGCTGCACTGGTTTAGCTCAGGGGTTACTTCGATCATTTCTCTTTCAGAGAATCAGACTCTCCTCCCGTTCGTGGGATTGAACCCCGGGTGCTGTCCAGTGTTTTGTTCTGTTGTCACTAACATTTAATATTTCCTCTGCAGCTGTACTTAGCTGCTACCAACTGTTCTACTATGTCCAGCTTTGCTGTAGTCCCTGTTCAGTAGGAGACAGTAGAACCAGGTCATATATTTTGCCTCCTATCCCACATTGTAGAAGTCTGTAATAGAGCCCTTCATGCCAAATAGAGTTGGAAGCTTTCTTGATCAATCAATAAAACGAGAATATTTCACTATTTTTAGTTTGGTGTACATGTTTGTTAATTATAGTGTGAAGGGTATACACATGGTCGGTGGTGCGGTGTTTTGGGAGGAAGCCAATTTGATTTTTACTCAAGATGGAATGTTCGTCAAGTGAGTGAGTGTGTGTGTGTGTGTGTGTGTGTGTGTGTGTGTGTGTGTGTGTGTGTGTGTGTGTGAGAGAGAGAGAGAGAGAGAGAGAGAGAGAGAGAGAGAGAGAGAGAGAGAGAGAGAGAGAGAGAGAGAGAGAGAGAGAGAGAGAAATAAATATTAAAATGTTAGCGACAACAAAACAAAACACTGGACAGCACCCGGGGTTCAATCCCACCAACGGGAGGAGAGTCTGATTCTCTGAAAGAGAAATGATCGAAGTAACCCCTGAGCTAAACCAGTGCAACAGCTTTATAGTGAAACTGTCTTCATGAACATGAGAGTGCTGCAGAGTCTCCTCTGTGATCATGATGATGCAGCAGACAGCAGCAGCCTTTATAAAGTCTACTTCCTGTTGACACAGACGCACTGGTTTAGCTCAGGGGTTACTTCGCTCCTCAAATCTTTCAGATTACGTGGTTCTCTCCCTCCTCGGGATCAAACCTCGGGCGCTGTCCAGTGTTTTCTCAAGTTTTGTTTTTAGAGCAGGCGACAACAAAAGTGAAGTAATGCTTCATGTGTTAAAGCTGCATTCTCTCTAGGTAAGTTTATTTGTAGAGCACATTTCAACAACAAGGCAATTGAAAGTGCTTCACATAAAACCATTGAAAGCATCAAAACATAATGCAAAAGAAAAGGAGATTTAAAAACAATTAAGAACATTCATTGAAACATTGAAAAGAAGTGGAAGAAATAAAATACAGTAGTAAAATGCAGAAATGCAGGAAATTGATTAATATCCTTGAATCTGGTTCAATTAAAGGCAGCAAACAGAAAAGTCTTCAGTCTGGATCTAAAGGAGCTGAGGGTCTCAGCAGACCTGCAGCTTTCTGGGACTTTGTGTAACTTTGTAACGTGAAACTGTCTTTATGAACATAGACTGTGTATAAGAAGTGAAGTGAGCTTCCTCTGGGGGACGCCAAAGATCCTATTGGGTCTTGTGTGTGTAAATCTAAAACGTGACCACGCCACGTGGGACTACAACATGGCGCGAGACTCCAAAATGGCAAGAGGCAATAGAGACCGGAGACCGCACACGTGTCTGTGATAGTTAGCTAAACCGGACAAATAAAAAGAAGAGGAAACCAAACAAAACAAAAGAAGCCTCAAATCAAGGCAGATCCTCACCGCCGCAGTAAAATAGGGAAACTGTGACTCTACCACACAGAAACTCGACTGGTGAACTTGGATTCGACCAGCCACAGTTCTGGTTGTTTTACTGATTAAGCCACAATTACCAACTTCAGCACAGCACTAACAGAACTCGGTGGTCTGTGAACATACACAACACGTTATAACAATATAGTGAACTTAGAACAAAACAAGGTAATAAACACCCTCTGACCTAACTGTATCTCTGCCCAGACACAAGCCTCTTACTCTGAGACGACTTTGTAGCGGTCAATGTTGTTCTTCGAGTTTCTTGGTTAAAACTTGGATCCGGAGCTTCGAGCTGCGAGGCAATTAACCTCTGTGTGGCAGAGAGGCTTCCTCAGAAGTTAAGGGAATTCTTCTTCCTTACGACCGGCAAAATGTTGACGTTAACAGCGAGAGAACGGGGCATAGAACTTATCCGTTCTCTCCTTCAGGATAAAAAAAAACCAGACAGTCTATTATTCTTCCAGCGAAGTTAAGACTATCACCCAATGTTTTCTAAAAAGCATTCAATGCAAATCGAATCGCGTGGGATGGCACAGAGTTGGAGGTGACGCTGGTTTTTTTGACCCTGAACCGGAGGGCGGATATATAAAGGCTGCTGCTGTCTGCTCTGCTGCTCCTGATAGGAAACATCCTCACTGAGCTGTAACTTTGATCCTCCTTCACAAGACAAGCATGTAAAAATCAGCTGTTGTGGTTCAGTGGGAGAGAAAACAGTGGACAGAACCCGGGGTTCAATCCCACCAACGGGAGGAGAGTCTGATTCTCTGATAGACAAAAGATCGAAGTAACCACTGAGCTAAACCAGTGCAACAGCTTTATAGTGAAACTGTCTTCATGAACATGAGAGTGCTGCAGAGTCTCCTCTGTGATCATGATGATGCAGCAGACAGCAGCAGCCTTTATAAAGTCTACTTCCTGTTGACACAGATGCACTGGTTTAGCTCAGGGGTTACTTCGCTCCTCAAATCTTTCAGATTACGTGGTTCTCTCCCTCCTCGGGATCAAACCTCGGGCGCTGTCCAGTGTTTTCTCAAGTTTTGTTATAAAAGCAGGCGACAACAAAAGTGAAGTAATGCTTCATGTGTTAAAGCTAGCTAGTTAGTGCTGTGCATAAATAACTGTGTATTCCATCGTGCTGAAACAGTGTTGTGATAGATCAGTCACCGCGAGTGAAGTTTGTAACTGTGGCTTCATCAGTAAAACAACCAAAATTTAATCCCTTCAAAATCACATACATGAGCTAACTTCAAATCACATTCATGAGACAATTTGTCTAATTTCAGATTAGATTTTAGAGGAAATGGTGCATTGTTACAAAATCATTTCACCTCAGATTCACAAAACACTGGACAGCACCCGGGGTTCGATCCCACCAACAGGAGGAGAGTCAGTTTATCTGAAAGAGAAATGATCGAAGTAACCCCTGAGCTAAACCAGTGCGTCTGTGTTAACAGGAAGTAGACTTTATAAAGGCTGCTGCTGTCTGCTGCATCATCATGATCACAGAGGAGACTCTGCAGCACTCTCATGTTCATGAAGACAGTTTCACTATAAAGCTGTTGCACTGGTTTAGCTCAGGGGTTACTTCGATCATTTCTCTTTCAGAGAATCAGACTCTCCTCCTGTTGGTGGGATTGAACCCCGGGTGCTGTCCAGTGTTTTGTTTTGTTGTCGCTAACATTTAATATTTATTTCTCTCTCTCTCTCTCTCTCTCTCTCTCTCTCTCTCTCTCTCTCTCTCTCTCTCTCTCTCTCTCTCTCTCTCTCTCTCTCACACACACACACACACACACACACACACACACACACACACTCACTCACTTGACGAACATTCCATCTTGAGTAAAAATCAAATTGGCTTCCTCCCAAAACACCGCACCACCGACCATGTGTATACCCTTCACACTATAATTAACAAACATGTACACCAAACTAAAAATAGTGAAATATTCTCTTGTTTTATTGATTGATCAAGAAAGCTTCCAACTCTATTTGGCATGAAGGGCTCTATTACAGACTTCTACAATGTGGGATAGGAGGCAAAATATATGACCTGGTTCTACTGTCTCCTACTGAACAGGGACTACAGCAAAGCTGGACATAGTAGAACAGTTGGTAGCAGCTAAGTACAGCTGCAGAGGAAATATTAAATGTTAGTGACAACAGAACAAAACACTGGACAGCACCCGGGGTTCAATCCCGCGAACGGGAGGAGAGTCTGATTCTCTGATAAACAAATTATCTAAGTAACCCCTGAGCTAAACCAGTGAAACAGCTTTATTGTGAAACTGTCTTCATGAACATGAGAGTGCTGCAGAGTCTCCTCTGTGATCATGATGATGCAGCAGACAGCAGCAGCCTTTATAAAGTCTACTTCCTGTTGACACAGATGCACTGGTTTAGCTCAGTGGTTACTTCGATCATTTCTCTTTCAGAGAATCAGACTCTCCACCCGTTGGTGGGATTGAACCCCGGGTTCTGTCCACTGTTTTCTCTCCCTCTGAACTGAACCACAACAGCTGATTTTTACATGCTTGTCTTGTGAAGGAGGATCAAAGTTACAGCTCAGTGAGGATGTTTCCTATCAGGAGCAGCAGAGCAGACAGCAGCAGCCTTTATATATCCGCCCTCCGGTTCAGCGTCAAAAAAACAGCGTCACCTCCAACTCTGTGCCGTCCCACGCGATTCGATTTGTATCGAATGCTTTTTAGAAAACATTGGGTGATAGTCTTAACTTCGCTGGAAGAACAATAGACTGTCTGTTTTTTTGGGATCCTGAAGAAGAATTCCCATAACTTCCGAGGAAGCCTCTCTGCCACACAGAGGTTAATCGCCTCACAGCTGGAAGCTCCGGATCCAAGTTTTAACCAAGAAACTTGAAAAACAACATTGACCGCTACAAAGTCTTCTCAGAGTAAGAGGCTTAGAGGCTTGTGTCTGGGCAGAGATACAGTTAGGTCAGAGTGTGGTTATTACCTTGTTTTGTTGTAAGTTTACTGTATTGTTATAACGTGTTGTGTATGTTCACGGACCGCCGAGTTCTGTTAGTGCTGTGCTGAAGTTGGTAATTATGGCTTTATCAGTAAAACAACCAGAACTGCGGCTGGTCGAATCCAAGTTCACCAGGCTCCGACCGATTGTCAAACCTGAGATTCACAAGGAGCAATGTGGATTTTGTCCTTGCCGTAGAAGAGTGGACCAGATATTTACCCTTGCAGGTCTGTTGGAGGGGGAAGGGTTTGCCCATTCAGTCTGCATGGATTTTGAGGACTTGAAGAAGACTTACGGCTGTGTACCCCGAGGAGTACTGTGGAGGGTACTGCTGGTCCGTCCAGTCGGCGCCCTTTCCAAGACGCCACCCAGAGACTCCAAGAAGGCCAGGTACTAAGAACTGCGAGTTTGGTTCAAGAACCAGTGCGATGTGTGGAGATGAGGTATCAACTATATCTAGTTGTAACCCCTCCACCTCCCTCACCAGTTTTTGTTTCAAATATGAATAACCGGGTCTTAGGAGGACGGATATGAGAGTGCTATTGATCTTAACGTTTGGCAACAAAAGCCAATAAGAGTATTGTGAACTCATTCCAGTGACGTTGAATCTGCTCAGTCATCACAGATGCTGGTTCCACTGCTGCTCCTCGAGACTCTGGAGGAGCTTCACAAAGACGACTTTGAAAACCTCAAGTGGTTTCCTCTCTGTGGCTGTGTTGGACGGCGCCAGACCAGTTCCTCCATCCCGGACGGGACACATTGAGCAGGATGACGGAGAGTTGCGAGCGTCGCTGTGGAGACCCTGAAGAAGATGAGCAACAAGGACACTATAGAGCAGATACGCAAGAGCAGCACATGTTTGGTAGAAAAGTCAGTGGATTCTGGATTCTTTGAAGGTCTGACCTGATTCTCTGTATCTCATCTGCTGTGGCCCATCCTGCTGGTCCCACCACAATGAGAGTCAACATAAGAATAAATGGAGCCAGACCGGCATCAGGGAACACAGGTTTGCTTATTTAGAGTAAATTTTTGATAGATTTAGAAATCTTTGTCTTTTTGTTGTTGTTCTTTTAGTTTAATTATATTTATTGTTTAGTATATTTAATTTTTAAGAAAACAAGCAGTGGATTCTGAACTTAGATAGTTGTTAAATATGTGTGTGTAGAGAAAGACAGTTAATAATTGATATTGCCATCAAACATGTGTGTTGATATAATTAATGTGTTTATCATTACAGCTTTAACGTGGTAGAGAGTTGATTCTGAGGTGTCTGTATATATACAGATATACAGATATACATATATCTGTATATCTCTCTCTGCCTCTCTTTCTCTCTCTCTCTGTCTCTCTTTCTCTCTCTCTCTCTCTCTCTCTGTCTCTCTCTCTCTCTCTCTCTCTGTCTCTCTCTCTCTCTCTCTCTCTGTCTCTCTTTCTCTCTCTCTGTCTCTCTTTCTCTCTCTCTGTCTGTCTCTCCCTCTCTCTGTCTCTCTTTCTCTCTCTCTCTCTGTCTGTCTCTCCCTCTCTCCCTCTGTTTGTCTGTCTGTCTGTCTCTCTCTCTCTCTCAGCAGCAGTGGGAGGAGTCAGCAGGGTTAGGATGCTGTCAGGTTGCCGTGGTTTCAGCCTCTCATTTCTTGTGGCGACTGTCGACGGGGATGTGTGTTTGTGTGTGTGTGTGTGTGCGTGTGTGTGTGTGTGTGTTCAGCTGAAGGGTGTGTGAGTGTGAGCCGTGATTCTTACAGCTGTGAGAATATATGACGGGAGGACGGAGGGAAGGAAGAGACGAAGGAAGGGAGGAAGGAAGGGAGGAAGGAGGCGTTGAAGGGTGGATGTGGATTAACGTTTATGTGAAAAGGAATCACAGCGAGTCATCGTTGAACTGCAGAGATCTTCATCACTCCATCTTTGTTTCTGCACAAGGACTGAAGGGAGAGAAAGAAGGAGACACTGAAGGTGAGAAAGAAGGAGACAGTAAAGAAGACAAGTGAAGAAGACATTGAAGGACACGGTGTAGGAGACAGGGAAGAAGGAATGGGGGGAGTTTGAGTCTTCACTGATCCTCCGGTAAGCCTTCTCTCACCTCCTTCATTCAGTCTCATGTTTCTTCTTTTGCTTTTATTTGTGGTTTCATGTATTTTCTCTACTGGTGAAGAATGTCAACCTACTCGTCGTCAGTGTTTCTTGTAAACAGCATCAATGAAGTCTGTTCACATCTGGCTCCTTCACACCCTGTTTGTGTTTCAAAGCGTGAAATCCCAAACAGCAGCATCTCATTTCTACACAGCCGCCATCTTTGATCAGACCTCAGAACCAAGTTACAAATTAAAAACTCTTATTTTGAAAGACTTGTCCATCAGCTCGTAAATAGCAATGATAAACGATGGTGAATGTACCTCGACCTCCATCAGCTGTTCTGCGGCCAGAGACACAGCCTGTGTTCAAAATTGCATACTAACATACAGTAGCTACTGAATACTGCATACTCACTCAGAAAGTACTGCATAGTACATTAAAGAACAAGTATGATTTTACCGGCTGACTGTTCACAGTGAAGTATGCTCAAGCATCCCATGTCTCTGAAAACAATGCAGAACATTTCAAAACAGACATTATTTGTATAATATGAGCACATATTGGTAATCAAAATTGTTACTTTCTTGCATAATAAGATAAGAGAACTTAATAACGTAACATATTAAAAGCTTAAACTGCTCAGTAGACTTCAAGCCTAAATAAACTGACCTAGTGTCTACTGAGACCCCTGACACAAGAACTGGCCTAGTGTCTACTGAGACCCCCGACACAGGAACTGACCTGGTATCGACTGGGACCCCCGACACAGGAACTGGCCTAGTGTCGACTGAGACAACTGACACAATAACAGGCCTAGTGTCGACTGAGACCCCCGACACAGGAACTGACCTGGTATCGACTGGGACCCCCAACACAGGAACTGACCTGGTATCGACTGGGACCCCCGACACAGGAACTGGCCTAGTGTCGACTGAGACAACTGACACAAGAACTGCCCTAGTGTCGACTGAGACCCCCGACACAGGAACTGACCTGGTATCGACTGGGACCCCCGACACAAGAACTGGTCTAGTGTCGACTGAGACATCTGACACAGGGATTGGCTTGGTGTCCACTGGGACCCCCGATACAGGAACTGGGGTAGGTTCAGGACATGGGGGCTGCAGACTTAGGTACCCAAGGCGAATGGACCGGATTGGAGGCTGGTTGCTTCCATGCCGGAGGGTAGCTGTGTTTACAAAGTCCTCTGCTTATCCTGGTAGCAAAGGACTCCTCCTGCTAATAACTCCCTTTCCTCACACCTGAAGGTTATCTCCAGTTATATTAGAGGCACCTGAGGTTATAAGTCACATCATCAAATCCTTCTGCTGGGTTTAGTATTGTTGGGTTCATGCTGTCACAGCTGCTGGAGAAGGCAGCATGGGAAGGACCAAATGGACCAAATGGACCAAATGGACCAGGACCAGACAGAGACTGTTGAATCATTTAATGAAAGAATATCTTTCAAATCGAGACTCCAAAAAGCAGGCAGGTAACAAGCAGGTACCAGCAAACTTAACTCCATGAGCAAACAAAGGATAAAAGAAGAACCGACAAAGAGCAAATTAAGTATGATTATTGTCCAATATCGAAAGGATCGTATCTTTGCGAAAATACCTGAATCCCTTGTTAATGAACAGTTGAAATTATTTTCATGCACTTATTCCAATCTACAGTTCAGTCTGGCTTTAAGCCTAAGCATGGCACTATTTCTGCTACCTCATTAGGTATCAACACTATAGTCTCAGCTTTAACAAAAACACTGCTGATCTTTTTAATGGTTTCCCAAGGCATTTGATGCAGTTGATGCAGTTCTTCCCTGGTTCTGATCATATAGCTGCCAGTGGTTTTAAAATGATCTCTGATAACATTCAGTCTCCAGGGTTCTGTCCTTGGACCAGTCGTATTTTTTATTTATACAAACAATATTACCTCTTCATTGTAAGGCAATTGTTTAACTTCCATCTTTATGCAGATGACACAATGATTTATTCCTGTGCAGATTCTTATTAAACCCCCTCAAAAAGTCTAGAAAATACAAGAAATTCTGGGATGTTATTAATGGATGAGCAGCCAGTTCCTCTCTTAAACCTTCAGATGCATTATGGTACACCATTGCCGACTTTAGCAAACAAATGTCTTGCTGCCAAATTGCTCAATAAGTTGCGTCACTGTTGTAAACATGTGCATTGGGCTTGGTGCAAATTTGACCATAAATCAATGAGACTTTGTCCAAACATCGACAAACCAACTGTTACTTTGCTCAGCTTTAATTATGCAAATTGAGCTGCTTCATTCTGTTGAGCGAAAAAGAGTTTCAATAATAGCTACTTGCAGCTTTATTTACTTTTTTTATTTTAGTTGTCACTCCACTTACTGTATGGATTCTCCCTTAATATGTTTTTGAAAGTTTAAAATGATTGTTCACGGAACAGTGTTGCGACATTTCTGAAAAAAAGAGCCACTTCAACGGGAGTCTCCATTGCAATCAATTGGGTATTTAAAAAAGTGGGTCTTTCAATTGAGTCCTTTGTTGCGCAAGACTGACGATTCTGTTCACCAATCAACAGACTGCAGTGTTTGTAGCTCTGCCTTTATAGTCCTAACTCAGTACGCTGGCTACCTCAACAAAGGGGTGACGGAAAAACGACGTGCTTCGGCTGGTACCATCCACACTTTACTAATGGAAACACCAACATAACCGTTTTAAGATCCAATAAACTGAACTGGAACGCTTGGATCTGCTCGGCCTCCACTCTGAGATCATGTTAACACCTCACCTGCTGGAGGAGCTACAGACTGGGCCGCTGGACTTCTTTTGCTGGTCTAAACTGGATCCCCCTCTGCCCCTTCCCCTACTCCTGGGTCCTTCTTTCCTTATCTCCCCCTCTCCTCTTTTAATTCTCTTTTCCTCTTCCTCACCCGAGGACAGGAAGCATTACATCATGCTCCTCTGAGAGATGCTGCTGTTGCTAGGTTACCACCAGCTGAGTCCCTGTTCCATTTTTAGAAGGATGAGAGACTGAAAGATGGGGGAGGGGAACAATGGAGAGACATGGGGAGGGGGAGAGAGAGAGAGACATGGAGAGAGAGAGGCAGAGAGTGAGAGTGAGAGACAGAGAGAGAGAGAGCACTGGTGAAGCCATAGTGAAAACATTAATTTATTACTACATCAATAGAACACCTGACTGTAAAAACCTGAAAATAAAAGATACAACATGCTTTAAACAATCTGATAGTCCTTCATATTCACCTCTTTTATAACAACACCTTGGAATAGAGCTGTAGATATGTTGCAAAGTGTGTAACAGCTACCCAACTTAAAAACCTGAGAGGAAAAGGAAGAGCATACTCTAAATCTGAGACAACAGGTGGATCTGATCCCACACTGCTGACCGCGTACACTTGCTGAAAACTACGAAAATGAATGAGAAACTGTTCACAAATTAAAGACACTGTTGCGTATACCACCATATATTAATGTAAATCAAAATCAACCATGTTCGACATGGACAACATACAGCAAACATGATGAATAAGTCCCCAATTAAGACCACAAATAATATCAGTAATAAGTAGTAGAACTCTGTAGAACCCACGCAATCTCACCACAGTCCGTATAGATGGCAGGTCTTGTCTTGCAGTAGGGCAACTGTGGCTCAGCGGTGGAGCAGGTCTGATCCACGGCTCCTCTAGTCCATGTGTGCAAGACACTTAACCCCAAGTCTGGGTTGTGAATGGGTGTGGATGTAAGTTAGTCCTGATGGGCAGGTGACACCTTGCATGGTAGGACCTGTCATCAGTGTATGAATGTGAGAATGATGACATGTAGTGTTAGAGAGCTTTGAGTGGTACAGTCCATTTGCCAGTGGCCCGGGAAGTTTCACAACATATAGTCTACAAAGTATGGTCAATGTCCTGTTGTCACGGCGTGTGGTGGCAGACCCAAAAGCAGACGTAACCAGGGGATACCGAGTGGGAAAATTGTTCTGGAACAAGAGGGTGAGGGTGGGAACCGGGCTGGACAGGCAGACTCGGGCAACCGGGAGGATGATCCAAACTGTAGGCACAGGAAAACAAGTTAAGTACAAGGGAAAACAGTTGGATAACTCAAAATAATAACTAAACAGAGCAAACAAAACACCACTGAGGCTGTACAATGATCTGGCAAAGAGTGGGTGTGGAACCGGGGTGGATATGCTGTTGAGTGATGAGTGGATGGAAAGCAGCTGGGTTGACTGGGCAGGTGAGGTGAATGAATGTAATCAGAAGGAGACCAGGTCAGAGTCAGAGTCAGAGACAGAGTCAGAGTCAGAGTCAGAGACAGAGACAGAGTCAGAGTCAGAGACAGAGACAGAGTCAGAGTCAGAGACACACACACACACACACACACACACACACACACACGGCCTGGCTGTGACATTTGTTCTACAGTCACCTGTAAATCCTGCTTTCTGAGCCCACTAAACGCCGACTGCTTCCTCTTTCTGCAGTCTCCATGCTCCAGTTACATTAATTCCCCACTGCCCAGTTTAATACATATGAGGGAAATACAAATAATAATCAGAAAACGTCCATATTCATAACCTGTTTACATAACAGGCCGGTGATAATGCACAAACAAATGACATGTTCCCCATCACAGACTATTTTTCTCATTGCTCAGACTAAAGACAGCAGAGTTGACTTCATTCTACCTCTGGAATGGTTAACAACATCATCTCTATTGTCTACGGTCAAAGAGTTACATTGTAATTGTGATTCCATTGTCCTTTTAATTTAACTTACATTTCATTCCATCATACATTCTACAGTCAGCTTTCAATGTATATAACTGTTTGATTCTTTGCTAATAACACCTGCAGGAAATCAAGCCCTGAATCTGATGAAGCAGATTGTTCTAAAGTGAAACGTCTATCCTGGTGTGTGCTGCGGTTTGATTTCTTTTGGCTTACTGTGGTTTACTCAGAAGAGAAGAGAAGGACTGATGTGCTCCTCAGTTTTATAGAAAGGAGTCCTGTTGACTCACTGGGATGAATATAAGAGACAGACTGTAATCAGTGTTATCTACAGAGATATGGTCCTTTCTGATCCTCCTCAGGTCTTTTGGAGAGTCATGACATCTCAGGAGGAGGCGTCTTCCTTCAGGAGGTTTTTTCAATACGTGGAGGACAGCGGCCTTCGAACGTACGACGGTCTGGTGATCCAAAACGCCTCCGATATTGCCAGAGAGAGCGACCGCATCCGCAACCAGAATAACTGGACCTACCTGCAGGAAAAACACCAGAAGAAGAGACGACAGGAAGAGGCCATCAAGAGGTAGAAAACACAAACAAATAAAAGCTTAAAAACGTGACCACTGCTGAACGTAGATGTTGTATGCAGAAGAGTTCAAAAACTGTTAAAGAGATCAACAAAATTGAAGTTGAAGACGTTGAATTAAAAATGTGGATCTCGATAGTGTGCTGAATCAGCATTCACCATAATATACCCTGCAATGGAAATGTAGCAAACCACAGTTGGCGGTGAATAGTTAATCACATTAGTTTTTGTTCGTGACACTCGGGTGTTGTGTTATTGGTTGATGATCTGCAACTTTGTCTCTCCACCGGTCCATCCAGGATTGGTGAAGATGTAGCCATGGCAACAGACGGGGCATACTCTGGAAAACATTTCAGGATGGGTTTCATGACAATGCCGGCACCACAGGACCGTCTGCCGCCACCAAGTCAGGGCTTCACTGTCCGATCCCAGTCCCTCCACTCGGTGGGTGGAGAAGACGACTCCAATCCAAACCGTAAGCAACCTCCGCCCAAACCCAAGAGAGACCCCAACACCAAACTGAGCAGCAGTTCTGAGACGGTGAATGGAGGCTCCGGAGTCACCAAGACAGACACTCAAGAGACCAAAGAGACTTCGGAGCAGGCTGAAGGTGAGAAACCAACACCTGATGACACCTACTGGTTAAACCTGACACCTGCTGTTTAAACCCAAAACCTGTTGGTTAAACATGACACCTGTTGGTTAAACATGACATCTGTTGGTTAAACTGTTGGTTAAACATGACACCTGTTAGTTAAACATGACATCTGTTGGTTAAACATGACACCTGTTGGTTAAACTGTTGGTTAAACATGACACCTGTTAGTTAAACATGACACCTGTTAGTTAAACATGACACCTGTTGGTTAAACTGTTGGTTAAACATGACACCTGTTAGTTAAACATGACACCTGTTAGTTAAACATGACATCTGTTGGTTAAACATGACACCTGTTGGTTAAACTGTTGGTTAAACATGACACCTGTTAGTTAAACATGACACCTGTTGGTTAAACATGACACCTGTTGGTTAAACTGTTGGTTAAACATGACACCTGTTAGTTAAACATGACATCTGTTGGTTAAACATGACACCTGTTGGTTAAACTGTTGGTTAAACATGACACCTGTTAGTTAAACATGACACCTGTTGGTTAAACATGACATCTGTTGGTTAAACTGTTGGTTAAACATGACACCTGTTAGTTAAACATGACACCTGTTGGTTAAACATGACATCTGTTGGTTAAACTGTTGGTTAAACATGACACCTGTTAGTTAAACATGACATCTGTTGGTTAAACATGACACCTGTTGGTTAAACATGACATCTGTTGGTTAAACTGTTGGTTAAACATGACATCTGTTGGTTAAATTGTTGGTTAAACATGACACATGTCCGATGTTTAAGAGTTTTTCTTTCAGAAGTGATGAAGCTTCAGATTCTAACATCGCTGTCTGTCTGTTTGTCTGCAGCTCGATGCCATCTCTACAGTGAAGACTACAGGAAGATGCCTCCACCCAAACCTAAAAGGAACCCAAACACTCAGCTCAGCACCTCCTTTGATGAATCTTACATCCATAACCATGGCAACAAGAAGTCTTCCTTGCGATGGGATAAATCTTCATCCCAGAGTCAGAGTCCGGCATCGAGGGACACGGACGACGAGGAGCCCGTCTACATTGAGATGGTGGGAAACATCATGCGAGAGCTAAAAGGTCAAGAAGATGTGGAGGACGAGCAGAGCGAGTCGGTGTACGAGGAGATGAAGTATCCAATGTTGGAGGACTTCCTGCAGGACGCTCACTCCACCATCATAGATCCTGAAGCCTGGACGTCCCGTGGCTCTCTCTGCGACATCCCTCCGCCTTTCCCCAACCTCCTGACTCACCGCCCACCGCTGCTCGTCTTCCCCCCCCTCCCTGCTCAGTGCTCCCCGAATTCTGACGAGTCCCCCCTCACCCCTTTAGAGGTCACACGGCTGCCCATGATGGAAAATGCCTCCTACAGCAAATCGGGTGGTGTCGAATATCCTCAGAGCTCCACCCACCATTGCAAAGAGCGGGACCGAGACCGAGACCGGGACCGGGACCGGGACCGGGACCTGGCGTCCACACACACCATCACCTCCTCCGGCCGCTCATCAGCTCCACCTCTCCACTCCAACCTCTACAAGTCCTCTGGCTCCGCCCACAGTGGGCATGGTTACCCCCGCAGCCAATCAGCATGTCCTTCTCCGGTCAGCATGGGTCGCTCTCTGACTCCCCTGAGCCTGAAGAGACCTCCACCCTATGACGCTTTGATGGCAGGAGGAAGTATGCCTCGCTCTTCCTCTTCCTCTTCCTCATCCTCACACAGGGCCGGGGAGGCCGGGGCTAAACTGAGTAACTCCTCCTCCACCCATGGCTCCATGCAGAACGTGTCGATGAGGTCACAGACGCCCACAAGCCCATTGGATGAACTCAACAACCTGTTTACCTCAGGTAGACAGGCAATGAAGAAAGTGACAGGAGGCAGGAAGAGCAGAGGGAGTGAAGGTAAATATTCAGTTCTTTAACAGTACTACACTATGACTACTCCAGAACTACAACAGTATAGAATCAGTTTTATATCAGTTTTACATCTAGTAGACAGGTGGTAAAGCAGTGGATTGCACCCTCCAGTTTGGTAGTGAGTCACTGCTCCAAGGCAGGGTGTTTAAGTATCTTTGGCTCTTGATCCCCAGTGAGGGCCAAATTGAGCGTGAGATGGACAGGCGGTTCGGTTCAGTGTCAGCAGTGACAAAGGCGTTGGACCAGACCGTCGTGGTGAAGAAGGAGCTGAGCTGGAAGGCAAAGCTCTTGATTTACCAGTCCATCTTCATTCAGACCCTCAGCTATGGTCATGAGCTTTGGGCAGTGACCAAAAGAATGAGATCTTGGATACAAGCGTCTGAAATGATCTTCTGTCATAGGGATTCCGGACTCAGCCTCATACTATATAGCGTGAGGAGCTCAGATATCCAGAAGGAGCTCAGAGTAGAGGCGCTGATCCTTCAGGTCGAAAGGGGCCATCTGAGGTGGTTCAACATATGATCAGGATGCCTCCTGGTCGACTTCTTTTAGATATTTTCCAGGCACATCTAACTAGATGACTGGATGGATGATTGTTTATTATCAACATAGGTACCGCACCCTAAACACTATATGAGGGCAGGTGTTGTGCCATGTGCAAATACTCTGGTACACGCCCAATGATTGGAGAGATGCTACCAAAAAAGGCAGATCACCTTTCAGTCAATGACCAGGCAAGGTCCTAGTAGGGATCCTCCATAGATCGGTGAGGGAGGGGAAATTCGAGGTGGCTGCATCTGTCCTATTGTCTTACTAAAGTACTAACTTCTAACAACAGGCAAATGATGACAACAGTATTTGGCAAAAAGCCAATAATATTGCATTGGGCGAATAGGCCATCAGAACCACTTAGAATTGTGTAATCCACTTTCATTTCCAAAGGGTTTTTGGGTTTATTGTTGTTTTTCCACTTGACATTGTGAGCGTCCATCCCCTCTTGAGCCAAGTGCAAATAAACCACCATTTAAAACTGACCGTAAATTGTAGAATAACAATAAATAAAAGCAGCAAAAAAGAATGAAACAAACAAACCTGAGTCTACCTGAGCAGGTGTGAGTCTACTGAACCAATGAGCAGAGAGATTTCAGCTTGGAGAGAAAGTCATAAAACTGAGGATTGAAAAGATGAATGACAGTTGTGTATTTATATATATATATATATATATATATATATATATATATATATATATATATATATATATATATATATAGTGACTGTTTCTAAACGCTTTCTTGTTTGAGTCTCTGTTGTCCTTCATCTCTGTCACTCGTCTTCATCGTCTCAGAGTTTCCAGACAGTCTGGAGAAAATCATTTCATCAAAGCTGTCAGAACAAACAGAGAACGATGCTCTGCAGCTCTGAGCAGGAAGATTACCATCATTTCATTTGGTCTCCGTCGACGCTGTGTTGCCATGGTGACCATCTTCAGTCAGCCGTCTGACTGAAGATGGTTTCATTCAATAAATGAGGCAATGAATTTGTTCCCATGAAATACACTGCAGCAGTCAGGTAACATTGTTTTAATGCTAAAAAAAATAATTGGATTGAAATATTCACAAAAATGAATCACACGTTATTTTAACAGCCTGCAAGTTTGTTTTATAATAAATCAAAACCTGAAGAGGAATGAAATGTACCAACCATGACTTTAGATTTGACATGTGAGGATTCATGAAATACCATCCGTACAGATGTGAAGCCTTGACTCTCTCTCTGTGTGTTTCTACTGTTGAGTATTCAGGTAAACTTGTTAGGTAAAGCCAGCTGTTTGCAAACTGATGCCTAGAATCTATTTTTTAATTCCAAAATGATGTCGTGATATGAAGGTTGAACCATGAAAGATGTCACGATGTCCCTTTGAAGAAGCTCTCCTGTCACTATTGGAGTAAGAACTATGATGGAGAGACATGGCAGAGTTGTGAAATTTCCCCACTAAAATTTATATTTTCAATATAGTTGACAGTCCGCTGAATTTTCTGTTTTGTGTTACCATAATATAATATTACATTCTTGACTTCCACTAAATGGAATGATTGGTTTAAGTGTCTAAACAGTTCTCAACGTTCTTTCAGGATCCTAACGTGAATCCTACCATTCATGAAGTAGAGCTTTAGTTGTTTCTTCTTCACTATTACAGAATCAACTTTTGTTTTCTAGAAACACAAAGTCAGTGTGATAAATATTACAACTGTGTAATGTAATTCTTTTTTTTTTTTTTCATTTGTTGGGTATTAGAAAAAAATTATGTGGGAGAAGCCATTTTTTCCAGACAGATATTAGATAACTAATTTTCCTATTGTTGTGAAAATAATTCAAAATATGTTCTTACTTTGGTGGCTTTTAATATGTATTCCATTATCAAAGAAGGTAGGAACCAATTCACATAACTCTTGTCTTTCAGAGTGTCATTTCAAAATACTCTCTTAACTATTTTAATTTGAAGTTATAGTTCACATCCATGGAGTCAAGTATCTCTACAACCTTCACCTCTCAAACCTGCTTTGTTAAATAATAACATTTATTTTACCCAAATAAAAGTGTTATTTATGTCTCTTTGGACAAATCCCTTGAAAGCCACATATTGAATTTATTTTGTGTTTGTGTCTTGAAATTATTTTCCTGTCGTTCATTAAGATTTTCTGAATATGAATTCTAAGGTATTCAATACTGTTTTACTGATACGTCACATATTACAATGTCTTAATTGTAGTACAGACATAGATTTCACATTTTGAGAGAATGACCATCTAACTGCTGGTTCTCTGTCTCTGTTTGGGCTTCTTTGTCTTACAGATTGATTCTATCTCATCTTGGACAAATAAATTATAGTTTATAGGAAAAAAAATATAGTTTAAGTCTCTCATCATGTCTCTCTCTTCTGTCTTTATCTTGCTGTGTCTCTGTAGGCGACTCCAGGTCTCTGCCAAGACATGGCAGTAAAGACAGAGACGGACAGTCCAGTCCAGTTTCAAGCAGGATGGGGAGGTCATCTGTCAGCCCCACCATGATGCTGTCTGGAGGAGGAGGTCAGGTTTAAATGTAGATATGATTACAAGAGGTCAGGTTTAAATGTAGATATGATTACAGGGGTCAGGTTTAAATGTAGAGATGATTACAGGAGGTCAGGTTTAAATGTAGAGATGATTACAGGAGGTCAGGTTTAAATGTAGAGATGATTACAGGAGGTCAGGTTTGAATGTAGAGATGATTACAGGAGGTCAGGTTTAAATGTAGAGATGATTACAGGAGGTCAGGTGTAAATATAGAGATGATAACAATAGGTCAGGTTTCAATGTAGAGATGATAACAAGAGGTCAGGTTTAAATGTAGAGATAATTACAAGAGGTCAGGTTTAAATGTTAAGATGATAACAAGAGGTCAGGTTTAAATGTTAAGATGATAACAAGAGGTCAGGTTTAAATGTTAAGATGATTACAGGTCAGGTTTAAATGTAGAGATGATTACAGGAGCTCAGGTTTAAATGTAGAGATGATTACAAGAGGTCAGGTTTAAATGTAGAGATGATTACAGGAGGTCAGGTTTAAATGTAAAGATGATAACAAGAGGTCAGGTTTAAATGTAGAGATGATTACAAGAGGTCAGGTTTAAATGTAGAGATGATTACAAGAGGTCAGGTTTAAATGTAAAGATGATTACAGGAGGTCAGGTTTAAATGTAAAGATGATTACAGGAGGTCAGGTTTAAATGTGATTTTCAGTTTGGACTCAGAAGCTGATCATCAGACTGAGGAATAGCTTGATTCTGCTGCCCTTTTGTGTCATTGTCTCCTAACATATTGCAGTGATTGTTGTGCTAACACTGTCAGGTGACCATTAGATGAATAACAAAGTGAAGTTTCTTCCGTAATCTGTTTTTTTTGGATTGATGTACAAACAATCTAATTTGCAGAATCAAAGTTGGTGTGTAAACTTGGCCGTTCAGCATCAACTTCAGGAGTTCCTTCACCGGGTGTGACGCCACATCGTCACCTGTATGAGCTGCATCATCCCGCCCTTAGCCAGGTACGACATCTGCAAAATACCTGTCTGTCTACCTGTGTGTTCACCTGTCTGTCTGTCTAGTACCAATCTACCTGTCAATGTGTCTGTGTTACTTGTCTGTTCCTTTAGATCCATTTTGTAAATCAGGTGACAAACAGCAGTTTAATTTTTTCATTTTTTATATATAGAAAAATAATTGGAGACTTTATATTCCACACAGGATTCAACGTCACTGAACGACAAACCGTAAAAACATTTTACAAACTGAAGCTTTGATGCATCAGCTGGCTGACATCTGAACTGTAAACATGTAAACTAGTGAACAAGTCTTTTCTTTGTTTCAGGAACATTTCATGATTTCATTTGTGTGTCAAATATTTGGTGATGAATTTAATGTTTTATTATGTCTCAACATGAATTCTAAAAGCTGACATTTAAATGAATTTGTCAATATTTAAAATGAAGTAGTACTCAACACGTTCTCATTCCAACTCTTCCCATACTGGGGCTTGGTCAGACGCCTGGCGTCACTTTCTAACTCACTAGTAGTCCAGCACATCAATCTATGACGCTCCAGTACGGTCACAGCAAATATGTGGCTAACGTTGTTAATTCAAACACAACTCTGAAAACTAAATCTAACAAAAACAATGTCACACAAGTCCAAAAAACACGAGACAAACATCACTAACGCAACTTAAACATAATGCGACAAGGACACCGGTCTCCTGGTTGAAAGTCCTGGGTTTTGTTTGACCCACTCACCTCTACTCACACCCTGTTTGGTTCTTTTGGGTCTTCGTCATCACACTCTCTAAGCATTTTGTTCTGAGTGTCTTATATTGACACGAATATGTTAACATTGTAGTTAGTAGGAAGCCTACTGCGTCACATGCAGAATCTAAAGGGTGTGACGAAGCGTCGGTTTGATTTGACGCCATGGGAATGAGAACGGGTTGTAATACTTTAATACTGATACTAACAAACTTTCATTCATACTATCATTAAACTAACACAACTTACTTAATACTAACATTAAACTGAAGCATTTTAATATCTCTCATTCAAACTTTATCCATTATTTTACATTTATTTACACTAATAACAACTCTATTCTCACCTAACCCAAACTGAGCCCGCATTAACCTAACCCCTCTAAACTGTAGCGCCGACCCACCAGCTGACTCTGATTCTCTGACAAACTTTACTCTCTCGGGTCATAATGATGATGTACATTGACATGAAATCTGAAACTTTATGTGTTCCTGTTGAGTGTTTATGATGAATAAAATATCTAATTTCACCAACTTCAGAAGCACATCATGTAATTTCTGCCAATAGGGGTCTCTCAATCAAAACAATGACAAAAGACAGACTTTGATGATGTCTAAAGTAGTGTTGGATCATGGGAGTTGTTGTCTTCATTGACAAATATCAATTATTCCCAATGAAAATGTATCTTCAACACTTTTTTAACTTTATCTTTTGTAGCTCAGTAATCTTTCACTTTATTTTACGGACATGCTGTATGAATTCATGTGCCATTAATGCACAGGGTTGACTAGCAACTTTAAATTAAGTGTGTATAGTTAATTGCATTTCATTTCACATCCCCCTCAGATGTGTTTCCCCAGATGTTAGAACAGCTGGAGGGGTCAAAGGTGATTTCACACCGCTCACAGCTGACCAAATGAAACGCACTGTTACCTTGAATAAAATCCCAGATTTCGCTTGGTTTGAAAATTGTTGGAAACACTTGGGACGATATAAGTTCACAGCTCAACATAGGTCTAGTCCTCTTCAGACATTTTAATGCGGAAGGGTTACATATCATACCTCCAAAATACGAGACTGAAACAATAGTGTGAAAACTCTGAAACATGATGACTTAATATCTGCTTAAGATCTGATTAAAATCTGTTTCTAGTCCGTCACATTAGCTTATGTGAATATTAAACCCTCTCATACACATGATCATATTTTAAATGTCAATGAAATCATTGTGACGTATACTGACAAGATACTGGTGAGATATATATATACTGGGTGAGAAATAAACTTTAGTCTGTCTGTCTGTCTTCAAACGTCAGTCTGACTGTCTGTTCAATGTCCTTTAGATTCTACGAGGACTGAGTCCTCATTCAGAGGACTTTCAAGGATACATGTGTGTATCTTCTGCTCTCCTATAACACCCACAATCTGATGCACACGATGCATTTCATGTCCCCCAGTTTGGAAACAGCAAACAATACAAATACAAATACAAGTTAGAGGTAGAAAGTGATCAATGAGTCATAAAGGTAGAAAGTGATCAATGAGTCATAAAAGTAGAAAGTGATCAATGAGTCATAAAGGTAGAAAGTGATCAATGAGTCATAAAAGTAGAAAGTGATCAATGAGTCAT
>NW_027176262.1:1445216-1465045 GCF_023349555.1 Cebidichthys violaceus | reverse complement strand
ATCAGGAAACATTTAAACATTTCATCGGGTAACATTTAAACATTTCATCAGGTAACATTTAAACATTTCATCAGGTAACATTTAAACATTTCATCAGGTAACATTCAAACATTTCATCAGGTAACATTCAAACATTCCATCAGGTAACGTTTAAACATTTCATCGGGTAACATTTCAACATTTAAACATTTCATCAGGAAACATTTAAACATTTCATCGGGTAACATTTAAACATTTCATCAGGTAACATTTAAACATTTCATCAGGTAACATTTAAACATTTCATCAGGTAACATTCAAACATTTCATCAGGTAACATTCAAACATTTCATCAGGTAACATTTAAACATTTCATCAGGTAACATTTAAACATTTCATCAGGTAACATTTAAACATTTCATCAGGTAACATTTAAACATTTCATCAGGTAACATTCAAACATTTCATCAGGTAACATTTAAACATTTCATTAGGTAACATTCAAACATTTCATCAGGTAACATTCAAACATTCCATCAGGTAACGTTTAAACATTTCATCGGGTAACATTTCAACATTTAAACATTTCATCAGGAAACATTTAAACATTTCATCGGGTAACATTTAAACATTTCATCAGGTAACATTTAAACATTTCATCGGGTAACATTTAAACATTTCATCGGGTAACATTCAAACATTTCATCAGGTAACATTCAAACATTTCATCAGGTAACATTTAAACATTTCATCAGGTAACATTTAAACATTTCATCAGGTAACATTTAAACATTTCATCAGGTAACATTTAAACATTTCATCAGGTAACATTCAAACATTTCATCAGGTAACATTCAAACATTTCATCAGGTAACATTTAAACATTTCATCAGGTAACATGATGATATGACTGATTGAATGATGTATCGATGATATTTGTCTCTCTCCGCAGCGATAAGGAGGAGCTGCTTCCAGATCCAGATGAGTCCTCTCTAGAGTCTCTGGCTGTCCCAGAGAGCCCCAAACTGGACGAGGCCTGAGAAGAGGGTCCGGAGCCCAGGGTTCTGGTTCTGGTTTGATCTTAAACCTGCTATAATCTGGATTATTTTAATTGTACCTTCAGATTCTAAACACAACTGTTGTTTTCTTGTTTGTAAACTCTACTTCTGTAGTGTGAACGTTGATTCAATGATAAGTTAGGAAACACAAAATTAAATGATTTAAATGACATTAAACTTTAAACATTTGAAGTCATTTCTTAAGTAAATCCTCCAATTATCTTGAGTGTTTCTATAAGTCTGTATTCTTTTAATAGTCGTAAATGATTTGTGTTTTTTGTACTTTGACTAAATCAGCAATATGAAGACGTCACTTTGATTCTGGTGACTTTTTACATTTTAGGGGTTAAACAATTAAATATGTAATTAAAAGTGTTTTTTAATAGGTTGAACTTTAACACCAGGAGTGTAAATTAAAAAACGAATCATTAGAGGACGCAGCAATGACATTCACTGGAGCCTGCTTTTCCCATGATGCAACATGATGCCGTCTTTCATTGGAGCCTCGACAGCTGCTCACTTATTTCAGTTACCTGATGGATTTAGTTACTGGTTAAACAGCTGTTTTTATTATTACACACGAGTTTATGTATCAGGAGTCCTGTTACATGCAAATATTAGTTTCATATCAAAAGTAAATGCACACATCTATTATTTTACTATTAAAATCAATTTAAAGAAATCTTTACTGATAATTCGGATAATTAATTATCCTTATTAGTTAATAGTTAATAGTCGGTAGTAAATCATTTTCTTGTTCTTTCTTTGGAGTAATAAATTGTTTTGATATCAACTAATTGTATCCGTAAATCAGCAGCATCATGTTGTGTTTTATAATAAGTTATAAAGCATAAACATTCAGATGATTCAATAAGATGTAATAATGACGTTTGATGTGTTTGAACTGAAGGTCTCTGCACTCAACTGTCTCAATAAAACTTTATTAACACCTCGTTTACTTGTTTATGTTTACATCCACAGAAACACAACTTCATCTTTCAACACTGATCACACAGTTAGCGTACATGTAGTTGTTTGAGTTGGTGGGTGTGCGGCTCACTCCACCTCGCTTACACTTTTAAATTGTGATGACGTCACAGCGTTTCTCAGCTTGAGGAAAGTTTTATATGAAGCTTCAAGCTTCAACAATTCCCAGTCATAATTGAGCTTGTTTGCAGTTGGAGGCCACAGAGTGTGCAGTACCGTGAGTGGCCACTAGATGAATGGAAACGAGGCTCAGCGGTGGCACCATAGACCTCCATCTACCAGCTAAAGCGACGCTTTAGATAAAGTGTACAAAGGTTTTTTAACCTTCGACCCTTTGGTTGCGTCACACGAGAAGTCCACAGTAAGAAGAATGTAAACAATAAGACCACAACATACTCATAATAATAATAATAATAACGCCTTTCATGACGTCTTTGGCGAAGGCTGTATGTCCCGCCCCTCCTCCGCTGTGATTGGACGGCAGTGACCAAACTGCGCTGTCCATCGAGGTGAAGGAGAAGTGGTGAGGAAAGGACATAGGACGTGGTGTTGTGAGGACGCACACAGCAGAAAGAGCATCTTATCCCACGTGCGCCCAGGACTGTGTGTGCCCCCCCCCCCCCCCCCACTGGTATTTAAACACGACGTCATATTCGTGCGACAATCCCGGAAGTGTGTGTCGGAGCCAAAATGTCGCAGAGTCGGAGGGAGGCGGCTGATGATGTCGGTTAAGAAGAGGAAGAGAACCCGGACCGTTTATCACAGAGCACCGTGAGACGAACCCGCGGACGGTTAACGAGGTTACCGGAGGAGAAGAACGGAGCCACGGTTCATTAGATGCTGTGAGTTTAACGCGCTGCGACGGTCTGCAGCTAGAGGCTAACGTAGCATGCTAACATGTCGAGTCACGGGGACAAACACCGCACTGAGAGCGCGTCAAAGATGCGCGACATGTTGTTTATCCTCCAGCTGATTTAATTGTTATCGTAGAGAAGACCGCGCCTTTAGCCTGTTAGCCTCACTGTGTTGGTTTTATTAGCATGTTAGCCTGTTAGCCTCACTGTGTTGGTTTCATTTAGCATGTTAGCCCGTTAGCCTCACCATGTTGGTTCCCGTTAGCAACACATGCTAACAGAGAGAAGCTAGCAGCAGCTATGTGATGCTACTTATCGATGTAACCTGCTGGTTAATTAACGTGCCGCTGCGTGTTTACACGTTCAACGTTTACAGGTCAACTGTTTTCTGACGACATGGAGACATATTCTGACATTAGTTTACATGTTTTACCACATTGTAGTATTCATGATATTCATAGTGAATACAGACAGATATATTTTAGATTGTTTATCGTTTACATTGTGTTGATTAGCAGAACAAAACAGACTAAGACAATTGTGTCCGTCCGTCTCTGTGTCTGTGTGTCTCTGTCCGTCTGTCTGTGTGTCTCTGTCTCTCTCAGGTGTCATGGCTGAGCGGAGGGGTGAGTGTTCGTGGAAGAGACACATCTCAGAGCAGCTGAAGGTCAGAGACCGAGTTCAGAGACAGGCCTTTGAGGAGATCGTCCTCCAGTGTGAGTCTCGCACACTGTCTCACACACTGTCTCACTCCCTCACTCTCTCTCACACTGTCTCACTCGCTCACACTGTCTCACTCACTGTCTCACTCACTGTCTCACTCCCTCTCTCACACAGACACACAGTCTGTCTCAGTGTGGACAGACAGTTGAATGAACTGTCTGTCTTTCTGTGTTCAGATAACCGTCTTCTGGAGAAGTCAGACCTGCAGACTGTTCTGTCAGAAAGATACCAGACGGACAAATATGACGTCCAGAGAGGACACGAGGCCAGGTGAGTCCTCAACTTCCTGTCTCCTTTATATGTCCCCTTTGTAACGTGTCGTCCTGACGTGTCCCTTTTTTTCAATTCCTTCTTGTGACGCGTCCCCATCTCACCCTCAGCTCGGGGACAGACGGTCGTAGTGACGTCCTGCAGCAGGAGATGTCTCAGATGAGAATCAAACACCAGGAGGAGCTGACGGAGCTGCACAAGAAACGAGGAGAGGTGGGTCACTGCATCACGCAGGGGAAGTGATGTCACGTCACTGCATCACGGGGGGGGGGGTGATGTCACTGCGTCACGCAGGGGGGAAGTGATGTAATTTTCTGTCGTTGTGTTGAGACTGAAATGTGACCTGCATGACATCATTAACTAACCTTAACCAACACTCCTTATTGATCTTTGTCCTCCAGCTGGCTCAGAATGTGATCGAACTGAACAACCAGATTCAACAGAAAGACAAAGAGATCCAGAGCAATGAGGCCAAGTAGGTACACACACACACACACACACACACACACACACACACACACACACACACACACACACACACACACACACACACCAGAGTCTTAAACTGGATGAGCTCTTACAGGGAGCCAGTGTTTGCTGAGAATGACAGTTGGTCATCCAGGGTCACACCCAGGTTCCTCGCAGTCCGAGTTGGCGTCACCACGGTATCATCAATGGTGATGGACAGGTCCCGGTGCGGGCAACCCTTCCCCAGGAGGAACAGTAGCTCAGTTTTGTCTAGGTTGAGCTTGAGGTGGTGTGTCGTCATCCACTTCCAGATGTCAGCCAAACACGCAGCGATGCGCGTCTCCCCTTGGGTGTCACCGGGGGGAAATGACAAGACCAGCTGGGTGTCATCGGCATAACAATGGTAGGAGAAGTCATGCAAGCGAATAACAGAACCCAGAGAGAAGAGAAGGGGGCCCAGGACTGAGTCTTGCGGAACCCCCATAGTCAGCATGCGTGGTTCCGACACGGCCCCCCTCCAGGTCACCTGGTAGGATCGACCTGTCAGGTAGGATGCAAACAGGGAGAGTGCAGAGCCTGAGACGCCCATCTCCTTGTGGGATGAGAGGAGGATCTGATGGTTCAGTGTCAAACGCCGCAGACAAGTCCAGGAGAATCAGGACAGAGGAGAGAGAGTTAGCTCTTGCTGCGTGAACAATATAGAACACTATGCTTAGTCTATTGTAGCTGAGTTGTGACTACTACTGATATCAGCAGAAGTGGATAAAGTAGAATAACAATGATAACAAAAGAAGTATTGTCCTGAGTCGGCCCCGGCTGTGGACCTGAGTTCCCATCATGTGTCTCCTTTTTTGTTGGCAGGATGGTGGAGTACCAGCAGCAGATAACCACCCTGGAGGGAGACTGTCGGGAGCTGAGGAGCTGCCTTCAGGTAAACCCTCACCTGGACCTGACTGACTCAGGTGTTCCTCTCATAACGAGGTTCCTAACGGGACCTAGTCATGATGAGAGCTGCTTCAATGCTTCCTTAATGCTCAATGCTTTACTTAAGATTTCAACAGTTGAGTGTTTGGAGACGTGATGAAGGTCAGTGATGAGCAGTAAAAGGTCTGATTACCCACAATCCTCTCCTGCTGCCCTCTGGCTCCCAGCAGCCCCTGCTCTGTGCTCCCATCATGCTCTAGTGGGGCAGTGGTGGTCCCAGGAGCTGCTGACACAGACAGGATGTGACATCCCAGTGTGAGTCTGTACAGAGACCCTACAGGCTCAGTGTGATGATGTCATCCAACAGAACCAATCAGTGAGGAGCGTGAGGCTGAGGAGGAGGAGGGAGATGATCTCCAGTTTTCAACCTGAGACCTTTTAACATGTAAACGTCTATTTGAAGATGATCTTTTGTCTCCATGTGTTCTATCTGGAGCAGATCTGATTCCTTTCTATCGGGTCGAGAGCTTTGTGGTTGTGATCATTAACGTGTTTCAGGTTATCAGATGCTTTTTTTTCTTTTTGTGTGTGATCCTGCAGGACCTGGAGAGGGCGAACCAGACCCTGAAGGACGAGTACGACGCCCTGCAGATCACCTTCTCTGCTCTGGAGGAGAAGCTGAGGAAGACCACAGACGACAACCAGGAGCTGGTGTCTCGTTGGATGGCTGAGAAAGCTCAGGAGGCCAACAAGCTGAACGCAGAGAACGAGAAGGACACCAGGTGAGACACCTGGAGGAGGGGAGGGTGGGGCGGCTGGTTGGTCCTCTGGTTGGTCCCATGGTTGATCCTCTGATCGGTGTTTCAGACGCAGACAGGCCAAACTGCAGAAGGAACTGGCCGACGCAGCCAAAGAGCCTCTTCCCATCGAGCCGTCAGTACTCTGAACTTTCATGTAGTTTGACAGAAATAAAGCTGCGTCATGTCTTTACCGACTCTGGGTTCATCCTCAGGGATGACGACATCGAGGTTCTGGCAGAGGACGTAGGGAAGGGGGCTGGAGAGACCTCGCCGAAGAGACCGCTCAGCAGAACTCCCAGGTGAGACCAGTATAAACAAACGGGCTAGACTGGGAGACACACAAACTATTACTATTCATAAAACTTTTACTGCTGAGATTTAAAGTAAATATTTTATTAAAGCCTCCAAAAGTCCTCCAGACTCTGGTGCAGCAGCATCAGAGTCCTTTTTAATTTTCCACTAACACAAGCAGAGGCCATGAGAACAATATAATCTATAGTTTTCACATAACAGTTTGTTTTCTGGATAGACTGATAAAGGTGTGCAACAATCTAAAGCTTGTTTTTATTATTGAACCTCCTCCAGTCTTTGCAGACTCCGGCCTTCTCGTACAACTTTACTGTCTTTTAGAGCAGTAGGTTTATGTTTAGAGTTGGAGTGAGGAGGAAGCTAGACCAATTTAGGAAGTAGGGACGGGTATCGTGAGGATTTTGTCGACACTACCCTTCCCAACCTTACTTGTGGTAACTGATCGAACATAACACTATTGCAGCAGTATGGAACAGTCCGTAAACGCGCACAAGAACACGTTATAGCAATACAGTAAACTTAGATCAAAACAAACAAGGTAATAAACACACTATGACCTATCTATGCCCAGACACAAGCCTCTTACTCTGAGATGACTTCGTAGCGGTCGATGTGGTTCTTCGAGTTTCTTGGTTAAATGCTGGGTCCGGAGCTTCAAGCTGCGCAGCGATAAAACCTCGGCATTGCAGCGGGGTTCCTCAGAAGTTAAGGGGAAAGAGAGATTTGACCTTTTCCTCTGAAGAAGTTGCGGCTGCATTCTGTAGGTTAAAGTTGGCAGAGTTGCGGGGCCGCTTCTCCTTTGGGATCCAAAACAGTCTATTGTTCGGCCAGTGACTATAGACTTCTTAAAAGCCACAATATTGTGCGCACCTCCTATCAAGCGACTCAAATGGCGTGGGATGGCAGCTGTTTTCTTGTAGATGCTGTGACATCAGGCCATAGCACAGGAAATCTGAAAATGTGGTGCCTATGGCCCTCGTCCAACGAGATCTCAGTTTAGTTTGGATAAAAAGTCACACTTAAGTGAGACTTAACATCTCACAAAGCTTGATGTGATCTTAACTCGAAATTAATGAGAAATACTGTGTTATGCTAGCTCAGTCTAGATAATGAGAAACGCTGTCATGCTAGCTCAAAGTCTAGATAATGAGAAATACTGTGTCATGCTAGCTCAGAGTCTAGATAATGAGAAACGCTGTGTCATGCTAGCTCGGGGGAGGCTGAAAAAGGCTCTGAAGTTAGGACACATTTTGAGAGCTAAATACTGTGTAGGGTTAGGGTTAAGATAATGAATGACTGTCATGGCCGTGTGTCAGATGTTCAGATGGTCAAACACAACGAGACACTTTCTGATATCATTTAGTTTTTATGTTTCTGCAGTAAGAGAACCTCCCAGCCTCCTCCTGGTGGTCTGCTGGACTCCATCTCCAACATATTTGGGTATGTAGCTGTTAGCTCATCAGTCCAGGTCTCTGCAGGTCTCTGCAGGTCTGGACTGTCCGTGTTGTGATTGACCACCTGTCTATCTACCTGTCTGTCTGTCTGCAGCGTGTCTGAGTGTGTCAAGTCTGGACTCGCCCCCCCGCTCTCCAGGTGAAGGACTCTGTGTGTTCACCTGTTCACACTGTCAGCTCTTTGATTGACAGCTGGCTGACTCAAACTCTATTATTATTATTTATTATACTGTTAATATTATTTATTATTGGACTCGGTGGCAGCATCTGTTTTGATTATTTATCATCACTAATAATAATATTAATAACATCGTACCCACTAAGTTCAACTGAGTTTAGAGTCTCGTGATTGGCTGTTGATCTTTTTGCTGTCAGTGAACACATGGTGAAGATTGTTGTGACGTGATTAGATTAGCAATAATCTCAATACTAAAGCAATAATCAGTTATAATCTTCAGTTTTCTAAAGTAAAGATTTAAACAGATCTACAGCTGATTAGTTGTTTCTTTGATTGTTAAAAGTTCCCCTAATTCACCTTCAACCTTCTGTATGTGTAGGTAGTTATATTATAATGATATTAATAAATATTGATATTAATGATAATAATTATTATTGTTCATACATAGCATTCTCCCTGATTATCAGATGTGTATCTGAACAACTTTACCAAACTTTGTTTTTAATGTAGTTCCTTTTTTTATTTTTATAAATTTAAAACAAAACTACATTGAAATTGTCTTCATGTGAGTTCTGAGTTTTTATCATCAGTTTTATGGTTAATTCACCGTATTAAGACCTTCATGTTGATATTCACCTGGACTATAATCACCTAAACTAAACCTAACAAATACATTTTATTTGATGAATGGATTCATGGCCCATCTCTAATCACATGATTATTGACTCAATCAAAGGTATCAATCAGTACTGGTTCTGTTTACTGTGAGACTAAGTGAAAACTAGTGGTGAACAGACCAGCTGGTCTCTACTAGACCTGGTCCTAACTCCTAAGTCGGTCTTTGTTAAGACCAGTCTTTTTTAACCTAACATTGCCATGGCTACAGCCTTTGTTTGTGCTCCCTAACCTCGGCTCACGTTGCTAGCGGTGTGCTTTTAAAAGTGTCCTGATGCAACTCGTGCTCGTGACTTTTGGTTCCACACTAAGAAATTAAAGAATCAAGTATACTTAATAATTCATTAATTAACAACGGAGCCCAGGAGTGGCCATAGAGGTGACGGTTATGACCCGACAAACATCTGTTTAATTCATGACACAACTCGTCTCTGGCTGGCGTTAATAGACTGGGGTTGGACTGGCGTTAATGGGACTGGGGTTGGACTGGTGCTAATAGACTGGGGTTGGACTGGTGCTAATAGACTGGGGTTGGACTGGCGCTAATAGACTGGGGTTGGACTGGCTGTAATAGGACTGGGGTTGGACTTGCGCTAATAGACTGGGGTTGGACGGGCGTTAATAGACTGGGGTTGGACTGGCGTTAATGGGACTGGGGTTGGACTGGTGTTAATAGGACTGGGGTTGGACTGGTGTTAATAGACTGGGGTTGGACTAGCGTTAATAGACTGGGGTTGGACTGGTGTTAATAGACTGGGGTTGGACTGGTGTTAATAGACTGGGGTTGGACTGGCGCTAATAGACTGGGGTTGGACGGGCGTTAATAGACTGGGGTTGGACTGGTGTTAATAGGACTGGGGTTGGACTGGTGTTAATAGGACTGGGGTTGGACTGGTGTTAATAGACTGGGGTTGGACTGGTGTTAATAGACTGGGGTTGGACTGGTGTTAATAGACTGGGGTTGGACGGGCGTTAATAGACTGGGGTTGGACTGGTGTTAATAGGACTGGGGTTGGACTGGTGTTAATAGACTGGGGTTGGACTAGCGTTAATAGACTGGGGTTGGACTGGTGTTAATAGACTGGGGTTGGACTGGTGTTAATAGACTGGGGTTGGACTGGCGCTAATAGACTGGGGTTGGACTGGCGCTAATAGACTGGGGTTGGACTGGCGCTAATAGACTGGGGTTGGACTGGCGCTAATAGACTGGGGTTGGACTGGTGCTAATAGACTGGGGTTGGACTGGCGCTAATAGACTGGGGTTGGACTTGCGCTAATAGACTGGGGTTGGACGGGCGTTAATAGACTGGGGTTGGACTGGCGTTAATGGGACTGGGGTTGGACTGGTGTTAATAGGACTGGGGTTGGACTGGTGTTAATAGACTGGGGTTGGACTGGCGTTAATAGACTGGGGTTGGACTGGTGTTAATAGACTGGGGTTGGACTGGTGTTAATAGACTGGGGTTGGACGGGCGTTAATAGACTGGGGTTGGACTGGTGTTAATAGGACTGGGGTTGGACTGGTGTTAATAGGACTGGGGTTGGACTGGTGTTAATAGACTGGGGTTGGACTAGCGTTAATAGACTGGGGTTGGACTGGTGTTAATAGACTGGGGTTGGACTGGTGTTAATAGACTGGGGTTGGACTGGCGCTAATAGACTGGGGTTGGACTGGCGCTAATAGACTGGGGTTGGACTGGCGCTAATAGACTGGGGTTGGACTGGCGCTAATAGACTGGGGTTGGACTGGTGCTAATAGACTGGGGTTGGACTGGCGCTAATAGACTGGGGTTGGACTTGCGCTAATAGACTGGGGTTGGACGGGCGTTAATAGACTGGGGTTGGACTGGCGTTAATGGGACTGGGGTTGGACTGGTGTTAATAGGACTGGGGTTGGACTGGTGTTAATAGACTGGGGTTGGACTGGCGTTAATAGACTGGGGTTGGACTGGTGTTAATAGACTGGGGTTGGACTGGTGTTAATAGACTGGGGTTGGACTGGCGCTAATAGACTGGGGTTGGACTGGCGCTAATAGACTGGGGTTGGACTGGCGCTAATAGACTGGGGTTGGACTGGCGCTAATAGACTGGGGTTGGACTGGCGTTAATAGACTGGGGTTGGACTGGCGCTAATAGACTGGGGTTGGACTGGCGCTAATAGACTGGGGTTGGACTGGCGCTAATAGACTGGGGTTGGACTGGTGTTAATAGACTGGGTTGGACTGGCGTTAATGGGACTGGGGTTGGACGGCGTTGTTAGACTGGTTTGTGACTGTGCTCCTCTTCCTCAGCAGGCGTCGACCTACCAACTCTTTCAGCTCCTCACCTGAACACCCTGAAGCTCCATCTGGAGTGTGTGCAGAGGTTCGAGTCCCTTCAACAGCTCTGCACGTGTTTGTAAGTAACCAGGGGAGTGATGGTTTGACTGAGAGTCCACTTTAAAATGCTGGGAAATACCACACGACTCCATGTTCATTGATCATACCTGCGAACTTGTCGCTTTTCGGTGAAATTCGCCATTTTGAATTAAAATTAATGAAAAACCTCATTGGTCAGTGATGAGCAGTAAAAGGTCTGATTACCCACAATCCTCTCCTGCTGCCCTCTGGCTCCCAGCAGCCCCTGCTCTGTGCTCCCATCATGCTCTAGTGGGGCAGTGGTGGTCCCAGGAGCTGCTGACACAGACAGGATGTGACATCACAGTGTGAGTCTGTACAGAGACCCTACAGGCTCAGTGTGATGATGTCATCCAACAGAACCAATCAGTGAGGAGCGTGAGGCTGAGGAGGAGGAGAGAGATGATCTCCAGTTTTCAACCTGAGACCAAAACCAGAAGAGAAACATGTTTTCATTGGTTCATCGTGAAACCAGACTGACTGAGTTTGTGTGTTTGTGTTCAGGAAGCTCACGACGGTGAGGTCAATGCAGTGAGGTTCAGCCCTGGATCTCGTCTTCTAGCAACAGGAGGGATGGACCGCAAGGTCAAGCTGTGGGAGGTCGTCGCAGGTGAGTTCTCTTCAGGTTTCAGTGGTTCCCACAGGTAGACCTGTCGGTCCTCTTTTTATTCCGTCTTTTTTCTGAATCCTAATCATCACCGTCTTTATGTTCTTGATGTAGAAACAGGTCTCGGGTTTAAGTTAACGTGTCTCTTGAATCCTGACTTTAACCTTTGTGTGTTCAGGTCGCTGTGAGCCTAAAGGCGCTCTGACCGGCAGCAACGCTGGAATCACCAGCATCGAGTTTGACAGCGCTGTAAGTGTTTCCTGTTTCAGTATTGATCATATTAATGTCTAGAAGACTTTTGCTGGAAGACAAAATGTTTGCTTTCATTATTTCACACATTTGTGTTTTGGTTTGTGGGCGGGCTTAAGTTACTTCCATATATCACAGTGGTGTGTGTGTGTGTGTGTGTGTGTGTGTGTGTGTGTGTGTGTGTGTGTGTGTGTGTGTGTGTGTGTGTGTGTGTGTGTGTGTGTGTGTGTGTGTGTGTGTGTGTGTGTGTGTGTGTGTGTGTGTGTGTGTGTGTGTGTGTGTGTGTGTGTGTGTGTGTGTTGTTTTTATGTCTTTATGTCTTTAGGGCTCTTACCTGCTGGCGGCCTCCAATGACTTTGCCAGTCGTATCTGGACCGTAGAGGACTACAGACTGAGAGTGAGTCTTCACAGTTCTTAGACTCTGAACCTGTAATGTGTCCAGTCTTCTGGTCAGTGATGTCATGTAAAAGGTCTGAATCTCAGATCCCCCCCCTCGTTGGCCATTTTGGCTCCCAGCAGCCCCTGCTCTGTGCTCCCATCATGCTCTAGTGGTGCAATGGTGGTCCCAGGAGCTGCTGACAGTCAGACAGGATGTGACATCACAGTGCGAGTCTGTACAGAGACCCTGCAGGCTCAGTGTGACGATGTCATCCAACAGAACCAATCAGTGAGGAGCGTGAGGCCGAGGAGGCGGGGCCTGAGCGCTGATCTCACTCTTCTACTGAGACCATGAGACTGAGACGGTTTGATTGTTGAAGTTGGCTTCCTGTTGGAGGTTTGAACGTGTTTGTGTCCCTCTAGCACACCTTGACGGGTCACAGTGGGAAGGTGCTGTCGGCTCGCTTCCTATTGGACAACGCTCGCATCGTCTCCGGGAGCTACGACCGAACGCTCAAACTCTGGGACCTCCGCAGCAAAGTCTGTACGTGATTGGACCGTTGTGTTCGTACAGGTTTCCCCATAGCTATGAGTCGGTTTGTGTTCGGTCTGCCGAGTCGTCACCTGTCGTCTCACCTGTGCAGGTATGAAGACGGTGTTTGCTGGTTCCAGCTGTAACGACATCGTGTGCACAGAGCAGTGTGTGATGAGCGGACACTTTGATAAGAAAGTTAGATTCTGGGACATCAGGTCAGTTTACCTTCTTCTTCTTCTTCTTCTTCTTCTTCTTCTATCCTTCTTCTTCTATCCTTCTTCTTCTATCCTTCTTCTATCCTTCTTTTCTTCTATCCATCTTCTTTTCTTCTTCTTCTATCCTTCTTCTTCTTTTCTTTTCTTCTTCTATCCTTCTATCCTTCTTTTCTTCTTCTTCCTTCTACCTTCTTCTTCTTCTTCTAAAGACAGTCGGTCACCTTACAAACACTGAAGCGTTGCTCTTGTTGCTGTGTAGCTTTGATGAGTGATTTGATTTGTCGGCGTTCGTCACATGTTGCGTTCAGAGCGGAGAGCATAGTTCAGGAGCTGGAGCTGTTTGGCAGAGTGACCTCTCTGGACCTGAACCACGACCGCACAGAGCTGCTCACCTGCTCCAGAGACGACCTGGTGAAGATCATCGACCTGCGCACCAACGCTGTCAGACAGACGTTCAGGTGAGTCCAGCCCACGGGTCAGGTGTGAGGATGGGCTCTGATGTTCTGCTCCTGGTTATTAATTAACGTGTGTGTGTGTGTGTGTGTGTGTGTGTGTGTGTGTGTGTGTGTGTGTGTGTGTGTGTGTGTGTGTGTGTGTGTGTGTGTGTGTGTGTGTGTGTGTGTGTGTGTGTGTGTGTGTGTGTGTGTAGTGCTCCGGGCTTCAAGTGTGGAGCTGATTGGACCAGAGTCACCTTTAGGTGAGTTCAACAGTTCTTCTCTGGTTCATTTTCCTAAAGTTGAGTGTTGAAGAGTAAAAGCAATGATAGAACTGATGCACTGTGTTCATTCAGTCATTTGATGTTTTTTGTATCACACTTCCTGTGCAGATGTTTCACATTAAAAGCCTCCCGTTAGAGGCCCTGTAGTTTTAATTTAATTTTAATGTAAACGTAGAGAACTCCAACTAGTCTACTGCTAAACCTGTGTTCTGACACTGAGCTGTTGTTGTTGTTGTTGTTGGTGTTCAGTCCTGACGGCAGCTACGTGGCCGGTGGATCAGCTGATGGAGCTCTGTACATCTGGAGCGTCGTGACGGGGAAAGTGGACCGGACTCTGGACCGGAACCACAAGTAAGAGCCAGACTGACCCCAGAGCAGGAGATGTGACGCGTGTTTGTTTGATCGGTAACATTCGTTGACTGATCAACTGGTTGTTTTCTGCAGCTCTGCCATCAACTCGGTGTCCTGGTCGCCTTCGGGAGCGTTCGTGGCCAGTGTGGAGAAAGGAAGCCGGGCCATCCTGTGGTCTGACATGTGATTGGCTGGAGTCCTGTGGTCTGACATGTGATTGGCTGGAGATCCCGATGATGACGATGAAGAAGAGCAGGACGTTTGCGTTGAAGATGGAGCTCCTTGTTGTTGAACTCAGACTGAATCAGACCTGTTGAACTCTTCGTGTTGAACGTGAACACAGATTGAATCTGATGTTGACGTTTTATCTTCTGGACGCTTTGAGAAGCTTTTAATGTTTTAATTCAAACTGCCTCCACAATGTTTAAAACGTCATCAAGCTGGAAGAGTTAATAAAGTCTTTAACGATTATCAGAGGTGTTTTAACCACCGCTCACCGACACTAGCGGGACACGGTCAATGTCCTGCGAATATGTTAATCAAGACACCTCAGCTGCCACAACTTTAACACAACTTACACTATGCAAAATAAGGACAGACTACAGGTGAGATAATAGAAGACGTCCACATCTCCAGGCAATACGAAATAAGGTGATCGTCACATGACACGTGACCGCGTCACATGACCGCGTGTTGCTGATGCCAGCAGACAGACTGCTGAGTCTGACTGAGACACTAATCGGCTCAGCAGAGACTAACGCTGCTGATGATGTGATGGAACAATCGTCATGTCAGAATGACAATAACATTAATTATGAATCATAATTAGTCATGTAAAGACTCAGATTTTCTCACAAAGTTATCGAATCTACAAAATGTGAGCTAACCCAGTATGTAGATACTCTACGTCTACATACCGTAAATCTACTTTAAAACTACATACCGTAAATCTATTTTAAAACTACAAAGATAAAAAGAAATGTGAAAGTTCATTCTTGATGTTTTCTCAGTTGCTGTTTATAATCTCAACTCGAGGTCCACTTAAACGCTTGGAGACGTACAGGTACGTGGGTTTAAACGGTTGGAGACGTACAGGTACGTGAGTTTAAACGGTTGGAGACGTACAGGTACGTGAGTTTAAACGGTTGGAGACGTACAGGTACGTGAGTTTAAACGGTTGGAGACGTACAGGTACGTGAGTTTAAACGGTTGGAGACGTACAGGTACGTGAGTTTAAACGGTTGGAGACGTACAGGTACGTGAGTTTAAACGGTTGGAGACGTACAGGTACGTGAGTTTAAACGGTTGGAGACGTACAGGTACGTGGGTTTAAACGCTTGGAGACGTACAGGTACGTGGGTTTAAACGCTTGGAGACGTACAGGTACGTGAGTTTAAACGCTTGGAGACGTACAGGTACGTGAGTTTAAACGCTTGGAGACGTACAGGTACGTGGGTTTAAACGGTTGGAGACGTACAGGTACGTGAGTTTAAACGCTTGGAGACGTACAGGTACGTGGGTTTAAACGCTTGGAGACGTACAGGTACGTGAGTTTAAACGCTTGGAGACGTACAGGTACGTGAGTTTAAACGCTTGGAGACGTACAGGTACGTGAGTTTAAACGCTTGGAGACGTACAGGTACGTGGGTTTAAACGGTTGGAGACGTACAGGTACGTGGGTTTAAACGGTTGGAGACGTACAGGTACGTGGGTTTAAACGCTTGGAGACGTACAGGTACGTGAGTTTAAACGCTTGGAGACGTACAGGTACGTGAGTTTAAACGGTTGGAGACGTACAGGTACGTGAGTTTAAACGGTTGGAGACGTACAGGTACGTGGGTTTAAACGCTTGGAGACGTACAGGTACGTGAGTTTAAACGGTTGGAGACGTACAGGTACGTGAGTTTAAACGCTTGGAGACGTACAGGTACGTGGGTTTAAACGGTTGGAGACGTACAGGTACGTGGGTTTAAACGGTTGGAGACGTACAGGTACGTGGGTTTAAACGGTTGGAGACGTACAGGTACGTGGGTTTAAACGCTTGGAGACGTACAGGTACGTGAGTTTAAACGCTTGGAGACGTACAGGTACGTGAGTTTAAACGCTTGGAGACGTACAGGTACGTGGGTTTAAACGGTTGGAGACGTACAGGTACGTGAGTTTAAACGCTTGGAGACGTACAGGTACGTGGGTTTAAACGGTTGGAGACGTACAGGTACGTGAGTTTAAACGCTTGGAGACGTACAGGTACGTGAGTTTAAACGCTTGGAGACGTACAGGTACGTGAGTTTAAACGCTTGGAGACGTACAGGTACGTGGGTTTAAACGCTTGGAGACGTACAGGTACGTGGGTTTAAACGCTTGGAGACGTACAGGTACGTGGGTTTAAACGGTTGGAGACGTACAGGTACGTGAGTTTAAACGGTTGGAGACGTACAGGTACGTGGGTTTAAACGGTTGGAGACGTACAGGTACGTGAGTTTAAACGCTTGGAGACGTACAGGTACGTGAGTTTAAACGGTTGGAGACGTACAGGTACGTGAGTTTAAACGGTTGGAGACGTACAGGTACGTGGGTTTAAACGGTTGGAGACGTACAGGTACGTGAGTTTAAACGCTTGGAGACGTACAGGTACGTGGGTTTAAACGGTTGGAGACGTACAGGTACGTGAGTTTAAACGCTTGGAGACGTACAGGTACGTGGGTTTAAACGCTTGGAGACGTACAGGTACGTGGGTTTAAACGCTTGGAGACGTACAGGTACGTGAGTTTAAACGCTTGGAGACGTACAGGTACGTGAGTTTAAACGCTTGGAGACGTACAGGTACGTGAGTTTAAACGGTTGGAGACGTACAGGTACGTGGGTTTAAACGCTTGGAGACGTACAGGTACGTGAGTTTAAACGCTTGGAGACGTACAGGTACGTGGGTTTAAACGGTTGGAGACGTACAGGTACGTGAGTTTAAACGCTTGGAGACGTACAGGTACGTGGGTTTAAACGGTTGGAGACGTACAGGTACGTGAGTTTAAACGCTTGGAGACGTACAGGTACGTGGGTTTAAACGCTTGGAGACGTACAGGTACGTGGGTTTAAACGCTTGGAGACGTACAGGTACGTGGGTTTAAACGCTTGGAGACGTACAGGTACGTGGGTTTAAACGCTTGGAGACGTACAGGTACGTGGGTTTAAACGCTTGGAGACGTACAGGTACGTGAGTTTAAACGCTTGGAGACGTACAGGTACGTGAGTTTAAACGCTTGGAGACGTACAGGTACGTGGGTTTAAACGGTTGGAGACGTACAGGTACGTGGGTTTAAACGCTTGGAGACGTACAGGTACGTGGGTTTAAACGCTTGGAGACGTACAGGTACGTGGGTTTAAACGGTTGGAGACGTACAGGTACGTGAGTTTAAACGGTTGGAGACGTACAGGTACGTGGGTTTAAACGGTTGGAGACGTACAGGTACGTGAGTTTAAACGGTTGGAGACGTACAGGTACGTGAGTTTAAACGGTTGGAGACGTACAGGTACGTGAGTTTAAACGTTGTGATGAGGAGTTTAAAGCCACAAACATTCATTATTGGTCTTGTCAGAATAAACATCTTTGTTGGTGTTTTTTCAGAGAAGTGTTGTGATTTCCTGTGGACAGTGAATGCCTCATGTACATATACCTGCAGATCTCCCTGTTTGTTGGTGCAGGATTACCTGAGTGTGCGTTCAGTCGGTAATGATCAGCATGCTGAGCAGGCGAACATGTGAGTGTTCATTATAAATGCGGCTCTGATCGGTCGGATCACTTGTTAGAAATCTGCTGCTGCTCAACACACACTGCTGCTCTCAGGTCAGTGTCTCTTTCTGATAGGACTCCTTGATTCTTCAAGTGTTTTAAGTGTCTAAGTTACTGAGCGTCTTATTATTCATACTGACCACAGACAGATTTAGTTTAATTTAATGGGAACAACACAAAATACAAACATCTATTCAGAAGTTCAGCTGAAGATCAAAGAGATAGTCTGGAGTCTGAGCTTGAGATATTAAAGAACTCTCAAGGTTCATAGTAAACTCCTTCAGTCTTTGAGGGTTGAACATGTGAACGTATGAATCTGGCTTTTTGTTTGATTGTCCAGTTGGTGAAAGAAATCAGTTTGATTTGAATTAGAATTTACTTTGTTAATACAAGAATGTTAAAGTAGAGTCTGAGTTAAACCATTCAGGTGTTCTATTGTTTTAACATACAACAGTAATCAGGCATCTGTTGTTGGAATGTTAAACTGATGTGTCTTAATTTAGGATTTCTCTGTACTGCAGGTTGTGACATCATCAGTCAACATGAGTCCCAAACATGTCGTCTTTAAGAAAGCGTCCCGCGACAAGTCGGTAAGTTGTGCAGAAATCCTCGAGTAAAAGTAGAAGAACCAGAGTCCTCCATCTCGCATCACCTCTGAACCTTTGAGCAAAGCTCTGAACCTCTGGACCTCCTCTGTGCTCCAGGTGGCGGTCTACATGACCAAGAGAGACTTTGTGGACCACTGTGACTTTGTGGATCCGGTCGGTGAGTTCAAACTGAACTATTGACCCCAGAGTTAGATTACATCTAGTTACATGTGTTGTCCCATCAGGTTATGTTGGCATGATGTAGCATGTTAGCATGATGTAGCATGTTAGCTAACAACTTACAACATGTCAGTCAGACTTATTTTAACTGTTGTGATGTAACTAGGCTAACAGTTTGCCTCTACTTCCAGTCTTTGTGCTAAGCTAGGCTAAATACATGGTGGACCAGGGTCTTAAAGACCACCTTTTCTGATCATTTGATTAACTTTATTTAAAATATGTTGGTGAACAGCAGATTTTAAGTATTTAGACAGAGACAGAAGTGATGTCTATCCTACCTTCATGTTCCATCAGAAACTACAACAGATCAAATGTTCAACGTTCGATCAGTTTTTCTTCTGCAGACAGAAGCTTCTCTCCATTATTAACAGTCCTGTTTCTTTCTGTGTCTTTGAGACGGAGTCATTGTGATCGACCCGCTGCAACTCAAAGGAAAGAAAGGTATGTTTCACCGTTAACTATAGAATATTTAGAATGATTTCACATCGATTGATATGTAATAATGTGATGAACTCAAACAACATATTATAAAAGTGTAAAACAAACAATAATATCAAAACAACATAAAGGACTTATAGATTTATTATACATTTTAGATTGTTTTAGTAAGTGAAGAACGTTTGACTCTTATGGTTTCATTTATTTTACGCAGACGATGCACAACTTTATGTCATCAACTCGTTCAAGTTGATACTCAAACATTAAATGATCTAAACTGGATCCTGGTCTCATGCAGTTTGCTGGTTCTTGGTGGAGTCTTTAGAGGTAAAAGCATTTGTGTCTGAATAACGGGTCAGACTGTCCGGACTGTTTCTGTATTTTTACCCTTTAACTGTTTCTTAAAGACAAGAAGATCCTGGAGAGGAGCTTTTATTGAGCAACTCTTTTGATTGGTTGTTGGAAAAAAAGACTAAAAGGAGTCTGAACTTTCGTGGATTAAGCATCTAGTGGTCATTAGTGGTACTGCTCATTCCTGTTTTTGTGTACTGGGTTCTGTTCACGCTGTGGTGTGGCTACTTGAACATAGCTTGTTTTTTCTCTGTAGAGAATAATCTGAAGTATTCAGAAACTGTTTTCTACTGAAGAA
>NW_027176262.1:1437716-1440216 GCF_023349555.1 Cebidichthys violaceus | reverse complement strand
GACCGTTGATGTGGATCATTATATGTTAATGACCGTTGATGTGGATCATTATATGTTAATGACCGTTGATGTGGATCATTATATGTTAATGGACCGGTGATGTGGATCGTTATATGTTAATGACCGTTGATGTGGATCATTATATGTTAATGACCGTTGATGTGGATCATTGATATGTTAATGACCGTTGATGTGGATCATTGATATGTTAATGACCGTTGATGTGGATCATTATATGTTAATGACCGTTGATGTGGATCAATATATGTTAATGACCGTTGATGTGGATCATTGATATGTTAATGACCGTTGATGTGGATCATTATATGTTAATGACCGTTGATGTGGATCATTATATGTTAATGACCGTTGATGTGGATCATTATATGTTAATGACCGTTGATGTGGATCATTATATGTTAATGACCGTTGATATATTAATGTCTTTGTCCTCACCGGTGTGTCTCTGCAGTGAACCAGAGGACATGGTGTTTGAGGAGTTCAAACGAGTTTACCTGAAGGGCGTCGTCTACGGAGACGACGACGAGTCTCCCACTGAGGCCTGAACTACAAAGATGTCCGCCAAGGACCTGAAGACTGAATGATGAGAGACGGACAGACGGACAGTCCTTCTGTCCGTCTCAGCAGGACAAAAACATCAATGTAGATTTGTTTAAATTTAACTTTATAATTCTTCTTGTTAATCTGATTTACTGAATTTAATATAATTATTATAATGAATAATAATAATAATGTGACTGTAGGTGAATCTTTGAATTTGATTAAATCCACATCATTAATATCTGATCAATAACATTCAATCTATATAAAGATATAGAGGAGTAATAAACATATAGATCATTGATATCTGATCAATGGCACCAAATGCATGTGACCGTGCATGTTAGTGCATGTGAGCCAGCGTGTTAGTGCATGTTAGCGAGCATGCATGTGAGCGTGCATGTGAGCGTGCGCTCACCTCTCTGCCGTACAGACTGACAGCGTCGTCATGGAATCGTAGCCCCCCCTCATGTTCCCCTTTAGGTAAACTCTATTAGCACCGTTAGCTCTGTTAGCATCGTTAGCTCTGTTAGCACCGTTAGCTTCTAGCTGCCGGCTCAGCCGTCGCCATGTTGAGAGCCTTTGAGAGGCAACCCCTCAATCATAGAAAGGTTGTGACCTTCAAAGGTTTATTGATATAATATATTTATTATTATTATTATTAAAATTAATATTTAGTAGGTCATGATCATGTAGAGAACGTTGTTTGTGACGTAATAAGTTTAGTATTTCTGTACTTACATTTACATAAATACTAAACTTTCTCCTTTTATTAAAGAACAGACAGCAAATTGATTGATTGATTGATTGATTCAATGATCAATAATCAATAACATGAAAGCTGTTCTCATAGTCAGTAGTTTCTAGTTGTAAATGTTGTTGACATGATTTTATTTATTTTAGAATGAAACTGTGAACCTGAAAGTGTCTCCTTCAAAATAAAATGAGATATTTCCATGATAACTGCTTATTGATGAATATATGAACATCATTGATCACCTCATGGTCCCTCATCCTCCTGTGACTGAGGTGAACGGTGAAAAGACTCCAACAGGAAGTCCTTTCTAAATCTTAGAATGCTATATTACATTACATTACAGTCATTTAACAGACGCTTTTATCCAAAGCGACTTACAATTCAGTACCTATCAACACCGTAGACGCAGCTACGGGAGCAATTTTGGGGTTAAGTGTCTTGCTCAAGGACACATTGACATGAGACTAGTGGAGCAGGAGCCGGGGATCGAACTGCCGACCCTCTGATTGAAAGGCGGCCCTGCTCTCCACTTAGCCACGGTCACCCACGGTGCTAGAAGTGTGACATAAAGAAGAACAACGGAACAATGACGTCTTTATTTTATGTGATGATCAAACAATACACGTGATTTCTGTTTATAACTAAAAGTAATCAAAAGAAATGTTTGGAGCTCGTAGGTTTTTCTATTTGATCATATTCTGGGTGAAAGTGTAGCGACGCCCAGATTTAAGTTTCACTGAAACACAAAGACTGTTATTGTATGATGAACTCAGACTCACGTCGTCTTTGTTCTTTTATCTGAGGACACATTCTTTATGACAATGAGGAGACAATGAGAAGACATGAGGAGACAATGAGAATACATGAGGAGACAATGAGGAGACAATGAGACACATTTTGAGACAATGAGGAGACAATGTGAAGACAATGAGGATACAATGAGAAGACAATGTGAAAATGTGGAGTCAATGTTGAGACAATGAGGAGACAAGAGAGACGCTCTTTTGTCAGTGGACACAAAGAGATGAGATCACAGATTATTACTGTAAATATGAAATATGAATCAATACTGAAACTAATCTACAGATGAACCTTGTTGTAAAACATGAATCCGGTGATAGAATAGCGTTTCTAATATTAGTAAGCCTGGCTTCTTCATTTTATGTTCTTGGTGAAAACGGT
>NW_027176262.1:1430216-1432716 GCF_023349555.1 Cebidichthys violaceus | reverse complement strand
TAGTGTAATAGTGGGGTTATAGTGTAATAGTGGGGTTATAGTGTTATAGTGAGGTTATAGTTGTAGTGTAATAGTGGGGTTATAGTGTTATAGTGAGGTTATAGTGTAATAATGGGGTTAGTGTTATAGTGAGGTTATAGTGTAATAGTGAGGTTATAGTTATAGTGTAATAGTGGGGTTATAGTGTAATAGTGGGGTTATAGTGTTATAGTGGGGTTATAGTGGGGCAGCGATGTAAAAAGTGGTAATATATAATGAGTTTTGTTATTTTGACCACGAGAGGACACAAAGCGCTCCTCATGTCCTCCTGTGCGTTCCTGGTCTCCGCCGCTAGGGGGCGCTGTCTCTCCCGGTCCTCCCCGGGGGTCTGATGGCAGCATGGCGGAGGTAGGGGCACCGGACGAGTCGTCGGACAGCGAGCCGGAGCAGGAGCCCGGAACCCCCCAGAAACTCATCCGAAAAGTGTCCACGTCCGGCCAGATCCGCAGCAAGGTACAGAGGGGCTAAAGCACCGGACCAATCTCCGGTGTGTCCGCGTTCATTACATCATACATGTTCAGGGTGCACGGTTCTCCTCCTGCAGAGGACCACACACGGAACTCCATAACAACATGTACCGGTTTAACATTCACAGCCTCAGGGGACGAGTTACATACAGACTGTGAGATCAGTTCGGACTGTTTCCCGAATGCACAGATGTCGATACGTAACTCGGCATCACTTATATTTATAGTACTTTGTCTTGTATTACCGGGTTGACACTGTCCCCTCCTCCCCCTTCCTCCACCGCAGCGTGTTCGGCGGTGACTCCTTTAAATAAACGGACTTTTCATTCAACCCGGTGCTGCTTGACGGATTTAAATGATGCCGATTTAAAGCCCGGATGTGACTGAACCTGAAACACTTTGATCCGAGTTGTATTATCTCATCGCATGTGTTCTAATGAGCTTTGTCACTTTAGAATGTGACGGATTTTAAGTGTAGTTTGGGTTCAAACACTGACACTCAATAACATGACGTGAGTTATGATGAACAAACAACGGCTTTTAGTAGTTCTGGTTAAAGCTCAGAGAAAGGGCCTCTTTCATCGTCCTAATGAAGTGTAGCTCCGAGCTAACGGTTCCTCGATGAAGACTCGAGAGGAGTCAGACCCCCGGGCCCCGGGGCTAAATGTACCCGGATACAGCTAATGCATTTAAACACAACACACTGTCTTTATGTTCCCCGGTTAAACGGACACACACCGGTTAGTTATTGAAGGCAGAGCTAACGAAGCTAACGATGCTAACTCCGGATAGGCCCGGTGGATAGCCCCGGTGTTTCCTGCGGGTCTTGAGGGTCCTGAGAGGTGGGATGCCCCGGGGTGACGGTAGACTGCAGACGGGGGAAACCGGGTGAACAAGCTTTTAATAGTCGGTTGATTCTGTGTGTTAGTGTTGAGAGACATAACGGTCCTTCTCATGTCGGATAATAACGGTCATTTACTGTAACCGAAGCACGGATGTCGGTGTTAGAGAGCCAATTCATGGTAAAGATAACGGTTTATTTAGTTATTTACGACGTGTTTATTTACGACATGTTTATCGGGTTTATTTTTCATCTTAAACTTCACCGGACTGAATGCTGCCTTCAGGTGCACGTCGAAAGCTCAGAAATACCTACGACACATTTAAAGTGTTTTTTTTTCCTGTTTGTTTACTGTTTCCTGTTTGTTTCCTGTTTGTTTACTGTTTCCTGTTTGTTTACTGTTTCCTGTTTGTTTACTGTTTACAGTTTGTTTCCTGTTTGTTTACCGTTTGTTTCTGATTTGTTTCCTGTTTGTTTACTGTTTCCTGTTTGTTTCCTGTTTACAGTTTGTTTCCTGTTTGTTTACCGTTTGTTTCTGATTTGTTTACTGTTTCCTGTTTGTTTCCTGTTACTGTTTACTGTTTACTGTTTGTTTCCTGTTTCCTGTTTGTTTACCGTTTGTTTACTGTTTCCTGTTTGTTTCCTGTTTGCTCTACTTTGACATGACGTTGTCCATAAACAGTGTGACTTCTGTAATGACACCTGAAGTTTTATTGGTCACAAACTGAACATATCTCCACATCGTGCATCACCAGTACTTTACATGAAACACAACATGTACTAGAACACGGACTCAATGAGGATGAAATACGTATGAACATCTATAGATATGTAACATCACTGCATTAACTGATGGATGTGTTTCAGACGGTGCTGAGAGAAGGAAATCTGATGAAGCAGACCAACTCGTTCCAGCGCTGGAAGAGAAGATACTTCAAACTGAGAGGGAGGACGCTGTACTATGCTCAGACCTCCAAGGTGAGCCGGTCTACTACGCTCAGACCTGTATGGTAGAAGGTGGAGGACTGGACTGTGTCCTACACATAGACCTGTATGGTAGAAGGTGGAGGACTGGACTGTGTCCTACACATAGACCTGTATGGTAGAAGGTGGAGGACTGGACTGTGTCCTACACATAGACCTGTATGGTAGA
>NW_027176262.1:1402716-1425216 GCF_023349555.1 Cebidichthys violaceus | reverse complement strand
CTGTGAGACAGGTAACTAATGTGAGACGGGTAACTGATGTGAGACAGGTAACCGTCTCTCCTTTTGTAGGTGGAGTATTATGGTCTATGAGACCAAGTTTCCACGGCAACATTCTGACTCCACCGTCACCGAAGACTGTAGCGACGACTCTGAGGTAACAGGAAATGACATCACTTCCTGCTGTTGTTGATACAGTTTTTCATTCAGTTTTCTTCATGTAATTATTCAATAATATGTATTTTATCTTCATTAATAATATCGATAAAGTTGATTTGAATCAGACATTCCTTCTCATAATATAATAATAACGTAGTAAACATCTGCTCACCTGTCTGATCCAGGTTCAGCAGATTCTCACCTATGAGGACTCAGTAGCTGCTCACCTGTCCAAGATCCTGACCTCAGACCAGCACTCTGTCGTCATCTCCTCCGCCAAGTATGACCGTCTCTCTGACTGTCTGTCTCTCTCTGTCTCTCTCTCTCTGTCTGTCTGTCTCTCTCTGTCTCTCTCTCTCTGTCTGTCTCTCTCTCTCTGTCTCTCTCTGTCTGTCTGACAGTGTTGTTTACCTCTGATACTGTTGATATATTTGTACCTTGTTTGTTTGACTGTATATATCTGTGTTTATGATATGTGTACTTGGTGTACTCTGTGTGGTACTCTCAGGGTTCTGTGTGAGACGGTGAAGGACTTTGTGGCTCGTGTTGGTAAAGCGTACGAGAAGAACACCGAGAGTTCAGAGGAGTCAGAGGTCATGGCCAAGAAGGTGTGTTTATACTGTTTTATAAATACACACATATATATATACGTATATATATATATGTATATATATATATATATATATATATATACGTATATATATATACATATATATACATACATATATATATATATATATATATATATATACGTATATATATATACATATATATACATACATATATATATATATATATATACGTATATATATATACATGTATATATACATACATATATATATATATATATATATATATATATATATATATATATGTATATATATATATATGTATATATATATATATACATATATATATATATACGTATATATATACATATATATATATATATATATATACGTATATATATATACATGTATATATACATACATATATATATATATATATATATATATATATATATATATACGTATATATATATATATATATATACGTATATATATATATATATATATATACGTATATATATATACATGTATATATACATACATATATATATATATATATACATATATATATATATATATACGTATATATATATATATATATATATATATATACGTATATATATATATATATATATGTGTGTGTAAGAAACTGTTCACATTGTGTTTCTGTTGTACGGAAGCCTTTAAAGGACATTATTCAAACTTTAATATCAGTATCTCAAGATAATACTTCATAAGTATAATAGTAATATGCCGAGTCGTGTCTTTAATGTGCCGAGTCGTGTCTTTAATATGCTGAGTCGTGTCTTTAATATGCCGAGTCGTGTCTGTGTGTAGTGTGGTGTGTTGAAGGAGAAGCTGGACTCCCTCCTAAAGACTCTGAATGAAGAGTCTCAGGCCTCCACCGTGCCCCCCCCGGCCCCTCCCCCCACCATCGCCGAGGAGCAGGAGGATGCAGAAGGAGTTGCGCTACCTCCTTCTCTTCATCATCAGCGTCATCATCCTGCTCATGCCCCGCCCCTCTCCCCACGGACCAATGCTTCCTCTTCAGCGGCGGCCATCTTTAAACCTCGAGAGCAGCTGATGCTGAGAGCCAACAGTCTGAAGAAAGCCATCAGACAGATCATCGAGCACACGGAGAAAGGTCGGAACCGTCGCACGCTAGTTTAGGAACACCATCAGGCATGTTTGTAGTCCTTAACTTTCTCTCTGCACGGTTGTAGTCTTTACTCTTCTCTCTCGTGTCTTCCAGCGGTGGACGAGCAGAACTCGCTCAGTCCACCTGAGGAAGACGAGGGGTTGGTGGAGGAGGAAGAGGAGGAAGAAGAAGAGGAGGACAAGTTGTCTCTGCAGTCGTCCTACAGCACCAAGCACCGCAACATACGCAGAGGTCAGTGGTGCTGGTGGTACTGGTACTACTGGTGGTACTGGTACTGGTACTACATGCTGTCACCATTGAGCTTATTGACCTGTCTCTCTGTCTGCCCGTCTGTCTCCTCAGTCAATAAGACGCCCTGTGAGAAGCTGATCAGTAAAGGCAGCCAGTCACTGGGCAGCTCTGCATCACTTCCTGTCCAGACAGGAAGTAGGGAGACCACGCCCACGCTCAACACAAAGATCCTCTATCCAGGTACTCTAAGGTCCGCCAGGAAGTCCTGAATGTTATTGTGACGTCATCAGTCTGACGTGTGTGTGTGTGTGTGTGTGTGTGTGTGTGTGTGTGTGTGTGTGTGTGTGTGTGTGTGTGTGCGCAGGTCTCAGAGGAATCTCAGCTTCTCTCTCCAGCAGTTCTGTGATCAGTCGACTTTTGGTCAACGCCGACCCGTTCAGCTGTGACCCCGACAACATGTGAGTCTGTCTGTCTGTCTGTCCCTCTCTCTCTGAGACTGACTGTCCCTCTGTCTGACTGTCCCTCTCTCTGTCTCTCTGTTTGTACAGGGACTGCTACACTGAGAAGTGTGTCATGAATAACTACTTTGGAATTGGACTGGACGCTAAAATCTCTCTGGACTTCAACAACAAGAGAGACGAACATCCAGAGAAGTGCAGGTCCACCTTCACATTATTTAACTATTATTAATAATTATTATTACGTATTCATTTAACCTTCACATTATTTAACCATTATTAATGATGTAGTTTTTATGAGTGAGGTTTGTGTTCAGGAGCCGGACTAAGAACATGATGTGGTACGGAGTTCTGGGAACCAAAGAGCTGCTGCACAGAACCTACAAGAACCTGGAGCAGAAGGTTCTATTGGAAGTGAGACCCACAAGCAACTGGTCCAAACATCCTCACCCTCATCATCACAAGTCTAACGCGTGTGTGTGTGTGTGTGTGTGTGTGTGTGTGTGTGTGTGTGTGTGTGTGTGTGTGTGTGTGTGTGTGTGTGGACAGTGTGATGGGCGTCCGATCCCTCTCCCCAGTCTTCAAGGCATTGCTGTGTTGAACATCCCCAGTTACGCAGGAGGGACCAACTTCTGGGGAGGAACCAAAGAGGACGATGTGAGACCCGAACCTGTCTGTCTTTCTGCCGTCTGATGTCTTCCACTGTTTGTTGACCGTGTCGCCTGTCTGTCTCTCAGACGTTCACAGCTCCCTCCTTTGATGATAAGATCCTGGAGGTGGTGGCCGTGTTCGGCAGCATGCAGATGGCCGTGTCTCGAGTCATCAACCTGCAACATCACCGCATCGCACAGGTGCTCCTGTCTGTCTGTCTGTCTGTCTGTCTCTCTGACTCTGTCTGTCTGCCTGTCTGTCTGCCTGTCTGTCTGCCTGTCTGTCTGTCTGTCTGTCTCTCTCTGTCTGTCTGCCTGTCTGCCTGTCTGTCTGTCTGTCCGTCTGTCCATCTGTCCGTCTGTCCGTCTGTCTGTCTGTCTCTCTGACTCCGTCTCTCTGTCTGTCTGTCTCCGTCTGTCTCTCTGTCTGTCTCCGTTTGTCTCTCTGTCTCCGTCTGTGTCTCTGACCCCATCTGTCTCTCTCAGTGTCGTACGGTGAAGATCACAATCCTTGGTGATGAAGGCGTCCCGGTGCAGGTGGACGGGGAGGCCTGGGTTCAGCCTCCAGGGTACATCAAGATCATCCACAAGAACCGAACCCAGACCCTCACCAGAGACAGGGTGAGTACTAGACCAGAACAATACCAGAGACAGGGTACTACCCCAGACCCTCACCATCAGTGTGTGTGTTTCAGGCGTTTGAGAGCACCCTTAAGTCCTGGGAGGACAAACAGAAGTGCGAGTTCCTCCGGACCCCGCCTCCTCAGCACCCTCAGCCCTCCTCTCAGCCAGAGGTGGTCTCTGAAGACGAGGCGTCGCTCATCAGTGAGTTCGGTCAGGCAGCAGGAGCTCTGATCCACAGGTGAGGGTTTGACTCACGACATCATCTTACCTGGTCATGTTCGCAATCAACTGTCTGGTGGAGTAACAACCAACAAACAAACAACAAACAACCTGGTGGAGTAACCAACAGGACCAGGGAGACCAGAGAGACCAGGGGGATTAGAGAGACCAGGGACATTAGAGAGACCAGGGACATTAGGGAGACCAGAGGGATTAGAGAGACCAGGGACATTAGAGAGACCAGGGACATTAGGGAGACCAGAGGGATTAGAGAGACCAGGGACATTAGAGAGACCAGGGACATTAGAGAGACCAGGGACATTAGAGAGACCAGAGGGATTAATATATTAATATAATATTGATATAATAGCTGCCATATAAATGTTGATGACTGAGCTGTAAGCTCTAGTAGACTCTTGTTGGTGGTTCTAGACAGAGCTTCTCATCACCTTCTGTTACTAATCCTTCATGTTGTTGATGAACAACAGGCTCATGTTTCAATCACCCTGATCATGTACTATTTATCATTACCATAGTATTCTATCATTGTGTGTTTCAGTATTCGTGAAGTTGCTCAGTCTCACCACAGTCTGGAACAGGAACTTGCTCACGCTGTCAACGCCAGCTCAAAGGCCATGGACGTGGTCTACGCCAACTCCAACAACTCTGAGGTGCTGAGCAGGACTAGTGGTCTCTTCTGTCTCTCACCTGTCTGTCTCTCACCTGTCTGTTTGTCTTTTTCTGTCTGTCTGTCTCTCACCTGTCTGTTTCTCTGTCTCTCTCTCTGTCTCTCTCTCTCTGTCTCTCTCTCTGTCTCTCTCTCTCTCTCTCTCTCTCTCTCTCTCTCTCTCTCTCTCTCTCTCTCTCTCTCTCTCTCTCTGTCTGTCTCTCACCTGTCTGTCTCTCTGTCTGTCTCCAGGCTCTGTGCTGCAGCGTGGTCCTTCAGATGGTCATCAACGTCAAAGCTTTACTTAGTGAGACTGAACTGCTGCTGGCTGGAAACATGTCCATGGTAACTGTGTCCCTCTGATAAACCTTTTGAGATGTTGAAGACATGTCCGTCCTGGTCCTCATGGTTGTTGTTTGTGTGCAGCAGCTGGATCCTCCTCAGCAGGACCAGTTGAATGCGGCCCTGAGCTCGGTGGCTCAGCAGCTCCGTCGGCTGGCTGATGTTTCCTGGTTGAGTCCGGTGATCGAACCGTCGGACCACGAGGTAAACCACCACAACTAGACCTGCATGATGGTTATCCTGGTCCTGGTCTGTCTGTCTGTTTGATTCTACAATTCTGTCTGTGTGTCTTCAGGATCCTCTGACAGATTTCTCCAAACGCAGCCGGAGCGCAAAGTTTCGCCTCGTCCCCAAGTTAAAAAAAGACAAAAACAACAAGAACAAGGAGACCTCCAGTCCTCTGTCTCTGCCAGGTGAGCTCTCTCTACCTGTCTTTGTCTCTGACTGTTGGTTTTAGATGGTACACATCTGTATTCCAATGAAATCAGGTTTGCTATTCTCACACTTCTTGGGTTATTTCCTGTCTGCGTGAACCACTTCCTGTCTGCCTGAACCACTTCCTGTCTGCGTGAACCACTTCCTCTCTTTGTGAACCACTTCCTCTCTTTGTGAACCACTTCCTCTCTGTGTGAACCACTTCCTCTCTGTGTGAACCACTTCCTGTCTGCGTGAACCACTTCCTGTCTGTGTGAACCACTTCCTGTCTGTGTCTCAGTTCACCAGTGGGGGACGGAGGAGGTGGGGGCGTGGCTGGACTTTCTGTGTCTCACTGAGTATCAGGACATCTTCATGGGACACGACGTCCGCGGGACCGAACTCATCCACCTGGAGAGGAGGGACCTGAAGGTACCGCTGCTAGCCGCTAACCGTGCTGAGTCACGGAGGACGGACATTGTCTTGTGTGTTTATGATGTTTATTGTTGAACTTGTTCACGTCGTTATAGATCTAAGATGCTGAACAAACGCTGTGTGGAAAGCAACATGTTACATTAGATCATTTACAGGAGACTTTATCTCATACATGAATGTTTATGTTTATGTTTTTTAGCTGTATTTCTATTTCTGTGTATTTACAATAAGAGCAAAATCAACCTGACTAGTGAGGCTGATGAAGGTGTGTCTGTGTTCAGGACCTCGGGGTGACGAAGGTGGGTCACATGAAGAGGATCCTTCAGGGCATCAGAGAGCTCAACAGGAACAGCAGCGCCAGCGAGGCCTGAGCACTGCCAGGGGGGTAAGGGTTCAAATCCCACTGGTGTTTTTATATATATATATATATATATATATATATATATATATATATATATATATATATATATATTATCATGCTTCATGATGAATCAACATGTGAGTCTCTTATTTAAACGATAACTGATCTTTAATCTGTTTCTTCTTGTCATAGAGTCAGCTGTCTCGTCTCCTCCATCGTTTCCTACATCGTCCACTTCAACCACCCGACCTCACTTGACCTCTGACCGGCGGGTCTATAGTCTATGACATCACATCTTGAGCTCACTGTGATTGGACCAGCGGTCAGCTCTTTGACACACAGAACCAATCAGATCATCCAGTAGTGCCTTGTCATCTTACCCACCAACCAATCAGGATCGAGGAGGCAGAGGGGGCGGGGCTTGTATAACCGAGGCGATGGAGACAACATGAACGTTGTGAAGCTTTTACCTTTAACTTTTTATTCCAGTGAATCCACTTTATCGTGACTTTTATGACATTTAAAGTGATTGTTTTTAAAGAGATGGACCACGATGAAGTCACTGAACATCTGTGGACTAAACACCAAGCTGCAGGTCTGGGTTCTCCTACATACAGGATCCAGACTTTATTAGTGACCCAGAGACTCCCTGATACCAGACCTGGGTCAGGACTCAAATCCATTATGACCCCTGAAACCATGCGTGCCCGATGTAGACCACCAGCCAGTCCAGCTCACCTGAGCAACCAGCCAATCAGAACCTGTCGTGGACATGATGGACCAGGATGAAGCAGAACCCTTTAAACCTTCAATTTGCCAAACAGGAACACTGTGGACACTCTGAGTTTCTTCTGAGAGACTTTTGTACTGAAACATATTTATTTCTTCTATAAACTGCATTTAAAAACAGGAAGTGTTAAATTCTGACGAGGAGACGTCCTGAACCAATCAGGTGGTCTGACGAAGACTCTGCTGCGACAAATCAGTCGATGAAGACGAGCTGTGTTGTCTGTCTCCCTGTCTGTCCCTCTATCTGTCTGTCTGTCTCCTGTCTGTCCCTCTATCTGTCTGTCTGTCTCCTTTCTGTCCCTCTATCTGTCTGTCTGTCCCTCTATCTGTCTGTCTGTCTCCTGTCTGTCTCTCTATCTGTCTGTCTGTCTCCTTTCTGTCCCTCTAGCTGTCCCTCTGTGTCCTATCTGTCTGTCCCTCTATCTGTCTGTCTCCCTGTCTGTCCCTCTATCTGTCTGTCTGCAGGTTTTTCTTGTTTCATGTCAGTTTACTTTAAACCAGTATGGTCTTTAGGGACCAAACACAGTGAAGACATTGATGTGGTTTTGGTAACAAAGTAATTCAAAGTCTCTCTAACATGTTTATGTATTAAATGTATTAAATGTATCAGATGAGACGAGTTCACTCTGAAGCCTTAACTCACAACTGCTCTCAAATAAAACTCATTCTCACAGTTCTACTGCGTCGTCCAGCTTTTTAACATTTGATCGACCAAATAATCCATAAATAATCAAATAGGTGGTCAACCTCTGTTCTCTACCTGTTCAGGTTCTCTGTTCACTACCTGTTCAGGTTCTCTGTTCTCTACCTGAGCAGGTTCTCTGTTCACTACCTGTTCAGGTACTCTGTTCACTACCTGAGCAGGTACTCTGTTCTCTACCTGTTCAGGTACTCTGTTCACTACCTGTTCAGGTACTCTGTTCTCTACCTGTTCAGGTACTCTGTTCACTACCTGTTCAGGTACTCTGTTCACTACCTGTTCAGGTACTCTGTTCTCTACCTGTTCAGGTACTCTGTTCACTACCTGTTCAGGTACTCTGTTCACTACCTGTTCAGGTACTCTGTTCACTACCTGAGCAGGTTCTCTGTTCACTACCTGTTCAGGTACTCTGTTCACTACCTGAGCAGGTACTCTGTTCTCTACCTGTTCAGGTACTCTGTTCACTACCTGTTCAGGTACTCTGTTCTCTACCTGTTCAGGTTCTCTGTTCTCTACCTGTTCAGGTTCTCTGTTCACTACCTGTTCAGGTTCTCTGTTCTCTACCTGTTCAGGTACTCTGTTCACTACCTGAGCAGGTACTCTGTTCTCTACCTGTTCAGGTACTCTGTTCACTACCTGTTCAGGTACTCTGTTCACTACCTGTTCAGGTACTCTGTTCTCTACCTGTTCAGGTACTCTGTTCACTACCTGTTCAGGTACTCTGTTCACTACCTGAGCAGGTTCTCTGTTCACTACCTGTTCAGGTACTCTGTTCACTACCTGAGCAGGTACTCTGTTCTCTACCTGTTCAGGTACTCTGTTCACTACCTGTTCAGGTACTCTGTTCTCTACCTGTTCAGGTACTCTGTTCACTACCTGTTCAGGTACTCTGTTCACTACCTGTTCAGGTACTCTGTTCTCTACCTGTTCAGGTTCTCTGTTCACTACCTGTTCAGGTTCTCTGTTCTCTACCTGTTCAGGTTCTCTGTTCACTACCTGTTCAGGTTCTCTGTTCACTACCTGTTCAGGTACTCTGTTCACTACCTGAGCAGGTACTCTGTTCTCTACCTGTTCAGGTACTCTGTTCACTACCTGTTCAGGTACTCTGTTCTCTACCTGTTCAGGTACTCTGTTCACTACCTGTTCAGGTACTCTGTTCTCTACCTGTTCAGGTACTCTGTTCACTACCTGTTCAGGTACTCTGTTCACTACCTGTTCAGGTACTCTGTTCTCTACCTGTTCAGGTACTCTGTTCACTACCTGTTCAGGTACTCTGTTCTCTACCTGTTCAGGTACTCTGTTCACTACCTGTTCAGGTACTCTGTTCTCTACCTGTTCAGGTACTCTGTTCTCTACCTGTTCAGGTACTCTGTTCACTACCTATTCAGGTTCTCTGTTCTCTACCTGTTCAGGTACTCTGTTCACTACCTGTATTATACAAGTATACTGTGTGTTTTTATATTTTAAAGGGTAAAATCATTTGAATACTTTTTGTTGGTAATTATTTTTACAATATGAACCTAAAGTTATTATTATGAATACATGTTTTTAATCCTTTATTGTAGTTTGTCCAGCAGGATGACCTTTGACCTCATGACCTCTTCATGCTGCTGTGACGTCTGTCAATATTTGAACTGTGGTCAACGATCAGCTGGAGTCCATTTTACCTCCGACACCAACCGTCTGTCCTCACAGGAGACGGTGAGAGACAACGACAGACAGACAGACAGACAGACAGACATGCTGCTGCTCTGGACTCTCACTCTGCTCACCTGCTCTGAACTGATCCAATGTACAGGTGAGACGGACCGATGTATTAGTACTGCAGTACAAAGTATTTGTTTGGTCAGTACTCACCAGGACTTCGGTTCCCCCCCCCCCCCCCCCTCAGTGATCCTGGACCGGTCCTCGGCGGTTCAGGTCCTGGTCTCGTCCTCCAGGAGGAGACGAGCCAACTCCTTCCTGGAGGAGGTGTTACCTGGAGACCTGGAGAGGGAGTGTCACGAGGAGGTCTGCTCTCAGGAGGAGGCCACCGAGATCTTCCAGACCAGAGAGAAGACGGTAAGGAGGACCGCCGTGCTCCAATCTGAGGCCCGGGACCCCACAGGGGCCACTGAAAACACAGACTACATGTTGATATGACTTCTGGAGGACAGAGGTCAACACATTGTACACACAAGTACTCCCAGTACTGCACTGACTCTGAGTTTCTGGTTCCACAGCTGGAGTTCTGGTCCAAATACACAAGTGAGTATATTCATCATCAAAATGATGTAAAAAAACGCTCCCTAATATTCAGACTGAGGATCCGTCTTCACTGAACTGATCCAGATCCTCATGTGACCTCGCCGATCTGGATTCATGTAGTCCTGCTGATCCTTTATTTAAACCTGATCTGATCTTAAGGTACTTTTACAATATTTGACAAAACGGTCTCACCAGGGTCCAGCAGCTGTTCAGGAGATCTGAACCAGGTAGTCGTGGTGCGTTCGAGTGTCTCTCCTCTGTGTCGTAGATCTGAACCAGGTAGTCGTGGTGCGTTCGAGTGTCTCTGCTCTGTGTTGTAGATCTGAACCCTTGTAGGACCAGCCCCTGTCTGAATGGAGGATTGTGCTCTCTGGACGAAGGAGACTTCCTGTGTCTTTGTCCTCCTCAGTTCCACGGAAAGACGTGCGACTTAGGTAACCATGTCAGGTACTCTGTATATATACATATATATATATACGTATATATATATATATATATATATATATATATGTACATATATATATATATATATATATACGTATATATATATATATATATACATATATACGTATATATATATATATATATACATATATATATATATATATATGTATATATATATATATACGTATATATATGTATGGAAGGAGTCAACATTTCAAACAGAGTTTTCTGTGGTTGCTAATGAATCTTGTCTGTAGCGGTGGTGGAGTGTCGCTATAGAAACGGCGGCTGCATGCAGTACTGCAGAGATCAGCGGGGGGGCGCTGGAGTCCAGTGTGGCTGCGCTGATGGATTCAGACTGGATGAAGACGGACACAGCTGCTCCAAGACAGGTAACACTCATAGAACCCAGGTTATGACAGTTACTACCCCACGGTGTGTAGTGTGTTCCTCACGGTGTGTAGTGTTCCTCACAGTGTGTAGTGTGTTCCTCACGGTGTGTAGTGTTCCTCACAGTGTGTAGTGTGTTCCTCACGGTGTGTAGTGTGTTCCTCACGGTGTGTAGTGTTCCTCACAGTGTGTAGTGTGTTCCTCACGGTGTGTAGTGTGTTCCTCACAGTGTGTAGTGTGTTCCTCACGGTGTGTAGTGTGTTCCTCACGGTGTGTAGTGTTCCTCACAGTGTGTAGTGTGTTCCTCACGGTGTGTAGTGTTCCTCACAGTGTGTAGTGTGTTCCTCACAGTGTGTAGTGTGTTCCTCACGGTGTGTAGTGTTCCTCACAGTGTGTAGTGTGTTCCTCACGGTGTGTAGTGTGTTCCTCACGGTGTGTAGTGTTCCTCACAGTGTGTAGTGTGTTCCTCACAGTGTGTAGTGTGTTCCTCACGGTGTGTAGTGTTCCTCACAGTGTGTAGTGTGTTCCTCACGGTGTGTAGTGTTCCTCACAGTGTGTAGTGTGTTCCTCACAGTGTGTAGTGTGTTCCTCACGGTGTGTAGTGTTTCTCACAGTGTGTAGTGTGTTCCTCACGGTGTGTAGTGTTCCTCACAGTGTGTAGTGTTCCTCACGGTGTGTAGTGTGTTCCTCACGGTGTGTAGTGTTCCTCACAGTGTGTAGTGTTCCTCACGGTGTGTAGTGTGTTCCTCACGGTGTGTAGTGTTCCTCACAGTGTGTAGTGTGTTCCTCACAGTGTGTAGTGTGTTCCTCACGGTGTGTAGTGTTCCTCACGGTGTGTAGTGTGTTCCTCACGGTGTGTAGTGTTCCTCACGGTGTGTAGTGTTCCTCACGGTGTGTAGTGTGTTCCTCACGGTGTGTAGTGTTCCTCACGGTGTGTAGTGTGTTCCTCACGGTGTGTAGTGTGTTCCTCACGGTGTGTAGTGTTCCTCACAGTGTGTAGTGTGTTCCTCACGGTGTGTAGTGTTCCTCACAGTGTGTAGTGTGTTCCTCACGGTGTGTAGTGTGTTCCTCACGGTGTGTAGTGTTCCTCACAGTGTGTAGTGTGTTCCTCACGGTGTGTAGTGTTCCTCACAGTGTGTAGTGTTCCTCACGGTGTGTAGTGTTCCTCACAGTGTGTAGTGTGTTCCTCACGGTGTGTAGTGTGTTCCTCACGGTGTGTAGTGTTCCTCACGGTGTGTAGTGTGTTCCTCACGGTGTGTAGTGTGTTCCTCACGGTGTGTAGTGTTCCTCATGGTGTGTAGTATTCCTCACGGTGTGTAGTGTTCCTCATGGTGTGTAGTGTTCCTCATGGTGTGTAGTGTTCCTCACAGTGTGTAGTGTGTTCCTCACGGCGTGTAGTGTTCCTCACGGCGTGTAGTGTTCCTCACGGTGTGTAGTATGTTCCTCACGGTGTGTAGTGTGTTCCTCACGGTGTGTAGTGTGTTCCTCACGGTGTGTTGTGTTCCTCACAGTGTGTAGTGTGTTCCTCACGGTGTGTAGTGTGTTCCTCACAGTGTGTAGTGTGTTCCTCACGGTGTGTAGTGTGTTCCTCACGGTGTGTAGTGTTCCTCACAGTGTGTAGTGTGTTCCTCACGGTGTGTAGTGTGTTCCTCACAGTGTGTAGTGTTCCTCACGGTGTGTAGTGTGTTCCTCACGGTGTGTAGTGTGTTCCTCACAGTGTGTAGTATTCCTTACGGTGTGTAGTGTGTTCCTCACGGTGTGTAGTGTGTTCCTCACAGTGTGTAGTGTTCCTCACGGTGTGTAGTGTGTTCCTCACAGTGTGTAGTATTCCTTACGGTGTGTAGTGTGTTCCTCACGGTGTGTAGTGTGTTCCTCACAGTGTGTAGTGTTCCTCACGGTGTGTAGTGTGTTCCTCACGGTGTGTAGTGTTCCTCACGGTGTGTAGTGTGTTCCTCACGGTGTGTAGTGTTCCTCACGGTGTGTAGTGTGTTCCTCACGGTGTGTAGTGTTCCTCACGGTGTGTAGTGTGTTCCTCACAGTGTGTAGTATTCCTTACGGTGTGTAGTGTGTTCCTCACGGTGTGTAGTGTGTTCCTCACAGTGTGTAGTGTTCCTCACGGTGTGTAGTGTGTTCCTCACGGTGTGTAGTGTTCCTCACGGTGTGTAGTGTGTTCCTCACGGTGTGTAGTGTGTTCCTCATGGTGTGTTTCTGGTCCAGTGTCGTTTCCTTGTGGTCAGCGCAAAGTCTGGTCTTCTTCGTACCGAAGTCGTTCTCTGCTCAACGTCACAATGATGGACGACAACGTCACCGACAGCTGGCCGGTTGACCTGAACGTTACTGAGACGGAGGAGGAGCTGCTGATGGTGAACTCAACGTCTGGACAATGGGGGGGCAATGAGACCCGGCTGAGGGGGGAGGATGGGGGAGGAGACGAGGTCACTGGTCGTATCGTGGGTGGAGTCCTGGAGAGACTAGGAGGGAGTCCCTGGCAGGTGATCAGACATTCATTCATTTTACACATATTTAAATCAGCTTTAATGTTTACTTTAACATGGTGTACTGTGTGTGTGTGTGTGTGTGTGTGTGTGTGTGTGTGTGTGTGTGTGTGTGTGTGTGTGTGTGTGTGTGTGTGTGTGTGTGTGTGTGTGTGGTCAGGTTCTGGTCTGCAGGTCTGATGGGTATGGTTTCTGTGGAGGGACTCTGGTCTCTGACCGTTGGGTGGTCTCTGCTGCTCACTGCCTGGAGCAGACTGCGGATCACGTTACCATAGGTGACCACATGTGTGTTAACGTTCCCGGTTTGTGCGACTTCCTCTGAACACTGAGTAACGTCTTTGTGTTCAGGTGATTATGATAAACGACGTCCTGATCCAGGGGAGCAGGAGATCAAGGTTCAGAAGGTCTTCGTCCATCCTCACTTCCACTCCTTCACCTTCGACAGCGACATCGCTCTGCTGTACCTGGACAGGCCAGTCGTCAGGAGCCCCACCGCCGTCCCCGCCTGCCTCCCTGACCCCCACCTGTCCAGATATCTGCTGCAGGTAACTCTATTGAAAACACCAATGCTTTCCAGTCTGCATGGAGAGGGACAGTCTGTGTTTGTGTGTTCAGGAGGAGAACCGGGGCGTGGTGACGGGTTGGGGACTCACTCACTACCGGGGAAGGTCCTCGTCCCGCTTCCTCAGGAAGGTCACGCTCCCAGTGGTCAGCTTCAGAGACTGTACCGCCTCCACTGAACAGGTGACCAGAGGGTACACACTGTACACACTGTACACACTCTACACACTGTACACACTCTACCTGTACTGTACACACTGTACACACTCTACACACTCTACACACTCTACCTGTACTGTACACACTGTACACACTGTAGTACTAAATGTAGATGATGATGTCATGTGTGTAGATGATGATGTCATGGGTGTAGATGATGATGTCATGTGTGTAGATGATGATGTCATGGGTGTAGATGATGATGTCATGTGTGTAGATGATGATGTCATGGGTGTAGATGATGATGTCATGGGTGTAGATGAGGTCATGTGTGTAGATGATGTCACTGTCTCCGTCCGTCCCCCAGGTGGTCACAGACAACATGTTCTGTGCCGGTTACCATGACGTCGGGATGGACGCCTGCAGCGGAGACAGTGGAGGACCGTTCGTGGTGAACTACAGAGGGACCTGGTTTCTGACCGGAGTGGTGAGCTGGGGAGAGCAATGTGCCGCAAAGGGGAAGTACGGAGTTTATACCCGACTGGGGAACTTCCTGAACTGGATCCGAGACACCATGGAGAGACCGGACCTGAACGGCACCAAGAGTTGAGACAACTCCACGAAGACTTTAATAGTAGAATGTGAAACATCAGGTTCTACATCCATCAGCTGGTTCCCCCTGCTTTCTCATTGGTTCTTTTTCCTTTGAGCATAAATGTTTGTTTATGCTTCATGTTTGTTTGTTATATAACAGATTATAGCAAAACCAACGTGTATTACAATGATAACTACCTGTTTGTTTCCTCTTTTCTGAACAACTCAGAACAGTTTATTATTAATACTCTGTGGGTGAGCATTCATATCAATACATTCATATCAGTACATTCATATCAATACATTCATATCAATACATTCATATCAGTACATTCATATCAATACATTCATATCAATTCATTCATTCATATCATACAAACAATATCTTTATGATTAAAATGTTTATTAGAGCACAAAAGTGACTCACTGTATTGTTCATATCGCTGAAAAGAAAATATTGCAATGTCAGTTTTTTCCAATATTGTGCAGCTTTAATATGATTCATATAAAAGAGTGTACAAATATACAACAGTAGTGAGGAAATACAATGTATAATCATAGTACAATAAAGAAATAATAATGTAAAAACAAACCAATTACAAACTAATAAACAATAACAAACCAGTAACAAACTAATATTAGTTACCACCCGTCTCTCCACCCGTCTCGCTACCCGTCTCTCCACCCGTCTCACCACCAGGGGGCAGTCTGAAGGTGCTTCTGTATCCACTCCACATAGTTAGCCACTCTGGTGTAGACTCCGTAGACCCTCTGACTCCCACAGTCCTCCGGCCCCCCCCAGGACACCAACCCAAACACCACCCACCTCCTGCTGACCCCGTCCTCCATCACAAACGCCCCCCCGCTGTCCCCCAGACAGGTGTCCCTCCCGCCCTCCAAGAAACCGGCGCAGAACATATTGTGGGTGATGTTGTAGCTGACGGAGCGTGAGGCGTAGCTCCCCTCACACTCGTCCTGAGAGACCACCGGCAGCTTCACGTACTGCAAGAGGTCCGACGTCACCTCGGGGTCACTGGAGGAGGTGTTGAGGTTGGAGATCCCCCACCCGGCAACTACACCCAGAGAGTTAGGGAGCGGTGAGGGGGGGTCGTCCTGAAACAGAGGGAGAGGGAGAAGTGAGGGGGGAGAGTCTCACCCTAGTAGTACTAGTAGTACTTGTACCTGGTTTCTAGGTGGAGGCAGACACACATACTATCATACAGTGGTAGTAGTAGTACTTGTAGTACTTGTACCTGGTTGTGAGGTGGAGGCAGACACACGGGCCGGATGAACTCGGTGAACTCCACCTGCTCCTCCAGCCTCAGCAGAGCGATGTCGTTGTTGTAGTTGTCCGGTTGGAAGTTCGGGTGGAGGAAGATTTTCTCCACCGAACGGTTGGTGGCCAGACGTTTGTCTGCAGCGTCATGGAGACCCAGAAACACCTGAATCACATGGACTGGTTATACTGGTTATACTGGTTAAACTAGTTACACTAGTTACACTAGTTAAACTGGGTCAACTGGTTGGACTGCATGTACTGGTGTAACTGGTTAAACCGGTTGAGCTGGTTGTACTAGTTATACTGGTTAAACGTGTTGTACTGGTTAAACTGGTGGTACTAGTTATAGTGGTTGGTTTAACTGGTCTGTTTTGTGACAAATGGTTGATGAAATATATATTATTAATTCATGAGCATAACCAAAGTTCATCCACAGCAACAAATCAAGTCATGTGACAGACGGGGAGATCACATGACCACATGATGTAATCAGCTCACAGATTGGTCAGATGGTCACAGAAGGCAGGCTTATGTAGCAAAGCCAGCCAATTAGAAAGAAGCATTAATATGTATGTTTACACGTCATATCAAACTTTAATGACCAGGTTGTTGTAAATATCTCAACCTCCAATATGAAATAATATAAGTAATTAAAATATTAGTTACTTAATATTAGATTCAAATATAGAAGTTGAGACCTTGACGTGTTCCGGAGCCACGGGGACAACGCTGGTGTCCCTCCTCTGAGACCTCAGGACGTGGGCCGCTGTAAGGACCCAGGACTGGGACAGCAGGGCCCCAGAACCGAACCAGCGGTCTTCAGGGACACGGGACAGATCCTCTACGCTGAGCAGAACCTGCCAGGGGAACAGGCCGGGCTCGGACCGGAGACCTCCCACAATCCGCTTCACCTGAGGGGGGAAGGACCGGGACGGCTGGCCGCAGGCTGGAAGACACCACGGACACAGACTGTTTAATGTACTGTTTAATGTACTGCTGGACAGACACATGGAGACACAAACTACTTTATGAGATATCCCTGAGATAACTTCCAGGATTAACGTTCTTCTTTGAACCCAAACCATGATGTTTTTCTAAACCTAAACAGGTAGATTTGGACCAAGTAAACCTAAACAGGTAGATTTGGACCAAGTAAAGCTAAACAGGTAGATTTGGACCAAGTAAAGCTAAACAGGTAGATTTGGACTAAGTAAACCTAAACAGGTAGATTTGGACCAAGTAAAGCTAAACAGGTAGATTTGGACCAAGTAAAGCTAAACAGGTAGATTTGGACTAAGTAAAGCTACTTGGAATAATATGTGCAGATGTTGCTGCCACTATGTGTGACACTATGAGCGAGTCAGGACTAAATGTAGCAGCAGCCGTGAGTAATGAGGTGCAAGTGTGAGTCCGGGTCAAAACAGCAGTCATCTGTATTCAGTAGATGTAGATCTTGTGGCATCACAAGGGTCCAGGTGGTCGATGGTGCAACGTCACCTGAGAATTACCTGAGCTTCCAGTAACAGGAGAATAAAACGTGACCTTTTTCTGGGAACCTTTGATTTGTGCCTGCTTTTCTGAATTACCTTGCACCACCCCACCCTAGCCTGCCCGAGTGACTTCTCATGACATTACAATAGTTCTATATTATATATCAATGTATATTCAGGAGTGATGATGAACTCATGGATTCACTCTTTCACTGAAGAAGATGACGTCATGTGGTAGATTGAAGGTTACCTGGTAAACAGCTCGGCAGTCTTGTTCCTGATTCCAAGTTGACCCATTCTCCACTCGGCCCACAGATGTAGAGACCTACCACACACACAGACACACACACACACACACACACACACACACACACACACACACAGACACACACACACACACACACACACACACACACACACACACACACACACAAACACACACACACACACACACACACACACATACTTCGTGTTTGGACATGCTATAATATGACTTTTCATGACATACTATAATATGACTTTTTATGAAATACTATAATATGACTTTTTATGACATACTATAATATTACTTTTTATGACATACTATAATATGACTTTTCATGACATACTATAATATGACTTTTTATGAAATACTATAATATGACTTTTTATGACATACTATAATATTACTTTTTTTGACACTATAATATGACTTTATGACATACTATAATATGACTTTTTATGACATACTATGATATTACTTTTTATAACATACTATAATATGACTTTTTATGACATACTATAATATGACTTTTTATGACATACTATGATATTACTTTTTATAACATACTATAATATGACTTTTTTTGACATACTATACTATGACTTTTATGACATACTATAATATGACTTTTTATAACATACTATAATATGACTTTTTTTGACATACTATAATATGACTTTTTATGACATACTATGATATTACTTTTTATAACATACTATAATATGACTTTTTTTGACATACTATAATATGACTTTTTATGACATACTATAATATGACTTTTTATGACATACTATAATATGACTTTTTATGACATACTATACTATGACTTTTTATGAAATACTATAATATGACTTTTTATGACATACTATAATATGACTTTTTATGACATACTATAAAATTACTTTTTATGACATACTATACTATCACTTTTTTGAGATACTATACTATGACTTTTTTGAAATACTATAATATGACTTTTTATGACATACTATAAAATTACTTTTTATGACATACTATACTATCACTTTTTTGAGATACTATACTATCACTTTTTTGAAATACTATAATATGACATTTTATGACATACTATAATATGACTTTTTATGACATACTATAATATGACTTTTTTCGACATACTATAATATGACTTTTTATGACATACTATAATATGACTTTTTTCGACATACTATAATATGACTTTTTATGACATACTATAATATGACTTTTTATGAAATACTATAATATGACTTTTTATGACATACTATAATATGACTTTTTATGAAATACTATAATATGACTTTTTATGACATACTATAATATGACTTTTTATGACATACTATAATATGACTTTTTTCGACATACTATAATATGACTTTTTATGACATACTATAATATGACTTTTTATGATATACTATAATATGACTTTTTATGACATACTATAATATGACTTTTTATGACATACTATAATATGACTTTTTATGATATACTATAATATGACTTTTTATGATATACTATAATATGACTTTTTATGATATACTATAATATGACTTTTTATGACATACTATACTATGACTTTTTATGAAATACTATAATATGACTTTTTATGACATACTATAATATGACTTTTTATGACATAATATAATATGACTTTTTATGACATACTATAAAATTACTTTTTATGACATACTATACTATCACTTTTTTGAGATACTATACTATGACTTTTTTGAAATACTATAATATGACTTTTTATGACATTCTATGACTTTTTTGACATACTATACTATGACTTTTTATGACATTCTATGACTTTTTTGACATACTATAATATGACTTTTTAAGACATGCTATACTATGACTTTTTTGAGATACTATACTATGACTTTTTATGACATACTATAATATGACTCTTTATGACATTCTATGACTTTTTATGACATACTAAAATATGACTTTTTTTTGACATACTAAAATACGACTTTTTATGACATACTATACTGTGACTTTTTTTTACTTCTTATAAAATGACTTTTTATGACATATTATAGTATGTCATAAAAAGTCATAGTACAGTATGTCAAAAAAAGTCATAGTATAGTATGTCATAAAAAGTCATATTATAGCAAAAAAAGTCATAGTATAGTATGTCATAAAAAGTCATATTATAGTATGTCATAAAAAGTCATAGTACAGTATGTCAAAAAAAGTCATAGTATAGTATGTCATAAAAGTCATATTTATAGTATGTAAAAAAAAGTCATATTACAGTATGTCATAAAAGTCATATTATAGTATGTCAAAAAAAGTCAAAGTATAGTATGTCAAAAAACTCATATTATAGTATGTCATAAAAAGTCATAGTACAGTATGTCATAAAAGTCATATTATAGTATGTCATAAAAAGTCATATTATAGTATGTCATAAAAAGTCATATTATAGTATGTCAAAAAAAGTCATATTATAGTATGTCAAAAAAAGTCATAGTATAGTATGTCAAAATAAGTCATATTACAGTATGTCAAAAAAAGTCATAGTATAGTATGTCATAACAAGTCATAGTATAGTATGTCAATAAAATTCATATTATAGTATGTCAAAAAAAGTCATATTATATTATGTCATAAAAAGTCATATTATAGTATGTCATAAAAAGTCATATTAAAGTATTTCATATATAGAACACTATAATATGACTTTTTATGACATACTCTACAATGACTTTTTAATTAAATACTCTACTATGACTTTTTTGACATTTCTATGTTATACTCAGTACTTTGAGTAATACAGTCATAATACTCTTACTGTTGCTGCTGTTGAGCTGGAAGCTGTCCTCCCTGCAGACGTACTGAACACTCGATCCAAACTGTGTGCCGTTGTCTTTACTTCCAAACACCAAGTCGGCCATGGCAACCAACTTCGGACTCCCACAATCCACCGCTGTGAAAGAGAGATGCCCAATCAGCTTTCAGTGTGAAGGGAAAGGAACAGTGACGAAGACTAAATGAACAAGCAGCTCTTTGATGGTAGAATAAACAGACTCGATGGAGCTATTGTCCTTAATAACTGAAACATGGTGACACATATATTATATGTACATGATATCTATATTCTGAATGTAATGTATACAAATTCAGACAGTTCTTTTCAATATAAATCTCACATTTAGATATTTTAGAAGTCTTTTCTGCTCTTTTTTTTACAGTATTTATATTGTAATTGTATCATTACATATGTTAATAAATTATGCAAATTATTCTTAATGATTTGTAATGTGATATGAACTATAATATTAAAATCACAGGACTCTTTCATGTGTGCTGGTGTTATTATTTCATGTTGATCCGTTTTAAAGCTGCTCTGTCAGTGATTATCGCTGCTACGACTACTTCCTGTCATACAGAAGTAGAACCACAAACTCTAAAGAGTTTATCATCAGAAGACTGAGTGTTGCTGTGATGTCACTGATAACATGGCAGCATTAAAATCTGATTATTATTGTTATCATTATAATGATCATTGTTATTATTATTATTATTATCACCGACAGATTGTTTGACAAAAACACACGACTGGAGATTCTTTTTTTATTTGTTTTATTAGAAAATAATCTAAAACTACTGACAAACATAAACTGTTCCTACAGTTTTGCTATCAGCCAATAACAATCACTCTCTGACTAATCTCGACTGTGATTGGTTAAGATGTTGGACAAAGACCTCCTCCTCCTCCTAGAGTCTGTTTCTAGAGAGAAAGAGACAGAAAACATTAAGTCCAACCTGATCTGAGGTCTGGTGCTACAATTACTATATATACAGGTACTATGTACAGTTACTATATATACAATAACTATACAAGTACTCTATACTGTTACCATATATACAATAACTACACAGGTACTCTATACAGTATATATATATATACAGTTACTATATATACAATAACTATACAAGTACTCTATACAGTTACTATATATACAATAACTATACAGGTACTCTATACAGTATATATATACAGTTACTATATATACAATAACTATACAAGTATTCTATACAGTTACCATATGTACAATAACTATACAGGTACTCTGTACAGTTATTATATATACAATAACTATACAATTACTATTTACTCTTACTATGTACAGTTACTATTTACAGTTATTATGTACAGTTACTATTTATACTAATTATTACTATACAGTATCTATGTACAGTTTATATATGTAGTTAATATACAGTTACTACTGACTGTTACTATGTACAGTTACTATGTACAGTTAAAATATATAGTTATTATATATACAGTTACTATGTACCGTTACTATACAAACAGTTATAATACTGTTACTATACAAACAGTTATAATACTGTTCCTATGTACAGTTACTACATATACAGTTAATATAAAGTAACTATACAGTTACTATTCACAGTTACTATACAAAGAGTAACTATACAGTAATTAAATACAGAAACTATATACAGCAACTATATCAGCTACAGTTACTATATACACAGTTACTATATATCCAGTAACTGTATATCCACTAACTGTATACAGTTACTATATATACGTTACTATATACAGTCACTATATACAGTTATCATATACAGTTACCATATACAGTTACTATATACAGTTTAGATATAAAGTTACCATATACAGTTACTATATACAGTCTCTATATACAGTTACCATATACAGTTACTATATACAGTCTCTATATACAGTTACCATATACAGTTACTAAATACAGTTAATATATAGTCACTATATACAGTCACTGTATATATACAGTGAC
>NW_027176262.1:1340216-1397716 GCF_023349555.1 Cebidichthys violaceus | reverse complement strand
AGAACAACGCAAGCTCCTCCCCCTCCGCCTCCACCTGGACACAACAGGTGAAACGCATCATGTGAGATAACGTCACCTCTGTGGAGCAGAGCTAGGTTAGCTAGCAGAGCTGGGTTAGCTAACAGAGCTAGGTGTGCTAACAGAGCTAGGTTAGCTAACAGAGCTAGGTGTGCTAACAGAGTTGGTTAGCTAACAGAGCTAGGTTAGCTAACAGAGCTCTGCTCCACCCACAGACGTAACATAAATGAAACAACAAACTGAGACTTTCTTGTTAAAATATTGTATGGATTATATATAATAATTTATTGAAATATCTCTCTGGGAGAAAAGTCTCTTCTGATATTAGTTGCTGGATCGACTTCACCTCTAGTTATCTTTAAAAAACTACCTCATCATCACAATTTACAATACTACCAATAACAATACAAATACTATTTTTGTTATAATTACTGATAACTTATGATCCTCAGTAACTGAAGAGGTTCACATGTTTATCTGATGTTTACACTGAGAGTCAACGAACAGCAGGTCAAACACAGAGAGCAGTGCATTGTGGGAAGGCTGCTCTCTCTGTGTTGCAGCTGCTTGTTGTCAAGGAAAAAGTTGCCTTGGCGCAGTGACATCATGTGAATATGAATGTGTGTGTTTGTCTGTGTTTGTGTAGGTGTGTGTGTGTTTGTAGGTGGCAGCACATGTTTAGTCCAAAGTCAAATCACTTAAAAAAAGACCTGATCAAGCACCCCCCTGATCCAGGACCCTGATCAAGAACCCTGATCCAGGACCCTGACATTATGTTGTTTACAGTCAGTTGGTGATTTAATATGATGAGCTTAGTATTGTATGATATATGATATAGAGTATTATGTCATATATGATATAGAGTATTATATGATATATGATATAGAGTATTATGTCATATATGATATAGAGTATTATATGATATATGATATAGAGTATTATGTCATATATGATAGAGAGTATTATATGATATATGATATAGAGTATTATGTAATACATGATATATATAGTAATATAGTGTTATATAATCTCAAACTCATTTGGTTTGTGTATTAAAGGAGTGCAGTATAGAGCCTACCCATGATGCCGTGCGGTCTCACCTTGACGTAGTCGTACTCACACAGGTAGGACGGCTCCAGGTCAAAGTGGCTGAAGGACAGTTTGATCTGGAACCCGTCAGGAACGCTGAGGTTCCACCGGAGAACCGTCTCTCTGGGGTACGAGTCAGGGAAGTCAGGAGACTTCAGGGAACCGAACATCTGAGCATGGAGGACCAGAGGGAGGAGGAGCACCACCAACACCCTGATCAATAAGATTTAATATTATTATTATTATTATTATTAACAATAAACATCTGAGCATGGAGGACCAGAGGGAGGAGCACCACCAACACCCTGATCAATAAGATATGATTAACAATAATTATCAATAATTATTAATAATAATAATAATAATAATAATAATGAGTTTTAAATTATAATGAGTTATGAGTTACAATGAGTTATAATGAGTTATGAGTTATATGTTATGAGTTATAATGAGTTATGAGTTATAATATGTTATAATGAGTTATAATATGTTATAATGAGTTATGAGTTATAATGAGTTATTAGTTATAATATGTTATAATGAGTAATAATTAGTTATGAGTAATAATTAGTTATATGTTATAATGAGTTATAATATGTTATAATGAGTAATAATTAGTTATAATATGTTATAATGAGTTATAATGAGTTATATGTTATAATGAGTTATAATACGTTATAATAACTTTAATTTACAGAGAAACAGCTCAACTAAACCTGAATGATAGAAACACATTATAGATCTGATATTGGTGGACTGATTAGTAATAAATCATTAGACTGACCTCATGCTGCAGCTGGACTCGTGTCTCTGTCTGAACTGGTCTGGACTCTTCTGGACTCTTGTGTCTCTGTCCGAACTGGTCTGGACTCTTCTGGACTCTTGTGTCTCTGTCTGAACTGGTCTGGACTCTTCTGGTCTGGACTCACGGAGCCTCGCACACTCCACTCCTACGTGTGACGTGTCAGAGGAGTCTTACGTCATCACGTCTGGTCTACGGGGGGGAGGGGCGGCAGTGGAGTAGTACTGAGTAGTACTTAGTAGTAAAAATACTTGAAGTAAAGTTTGCACTCAGTGTCAGAAATAACAACACAATAAAGTTCTGTTGAATCCCAACGTTTTATTTTGAAAGAGCCGTCACCGGAACTCTGTGTAACCAGGTCAGTGTGTTATTATATACACACACACACACAACCCCGCCCCCCCCCCCCCCCCCCCCTCTGTGAAATCCATCTGCTGGTTGCCATGGTGACCTGAACACTGAGCTCTTGGAGTCTGTAGTTCAGACTGAATGTTGTTATGATGGCTCTCCTCCTCTTCCTCCTCCTCCTTTTCTTTCTCCTCCTCCTCGCCTCCACCTCGCCTCCCCCTCCTCCTCCTCCTCCTCCTCCCCCTCCTCCTCTTCCTCCTCCTCCTCCTTCTCCTCCCCCCCCCCCCCCCCCCCCGACTCCTCCCCCCGTCATGCCGAGCCGACAGAAGCAGCTTGTGTTCTCGGTCTCCGGTGTCCTCGGTTTCTCGTGCGTCCTCACGGCCGCGGTGGCCACCGGGCTCCCTCTGTGGATCACCGGGGCCGTGCTGTGCCAGACCGGGGCTGAGCTGGTGAACGCTACGGGACCAGAACTGGACAAGTTCTTAGGAGAGCTGAACTACGGTCTGTTCACCGGGGAGAGGGTGAAGCAGTGCGGGTTAGGAGGGAGGACGTCCCGCTTCTCCTGTGAGTACACTAATATATACACATATACACATATATATATACATATATATACACCAAGGGACCAAGTGACAATAGGCTCGTTTGAGATGAGCCAGTCAGGCGCAGAATTGATTAGTGGCGATCACAATGCATGCTGGGTAGATTTGTGTCCGACTTGCTCTGACATCATGAACACGAGGTCATCGATGACTTCACGAAAATAGAGTCAGTGGTTGTAAATGATCAACAGCTGTCTCTGCTGCTCGTTAATAATTCACATGTTTACTCTGAATTATTCAGAGTTTGAGGTACTTTTTTACAACTTTATACTTCCTGTTCTGCTTCTCTGGATCAGTCTCTGGACTACAGACCACAGACTACAGACCACAGACCACAGACTACAGACCACAGACCACAAACTACAGACCACAGACTACAGACCACAGACTACAGACTACAGACCACAGGCTACAGACCACAAACTACAGACCACAAACTACAGACCACAGACTACAGACCACAGACTACAAACTACAGACCACAGACTACAGACCAGAGATCAAAGACCACAGACTACAAACCACAGACTACAGACCAGAGACTACAAACCACAGAGCACAAACTACAGACTACAGACCACAGGCTACAGACCACAAACTACAGACCACAAACTACAGACCACAGACTACAGACCACAGACTACAAACTACAGACCACAGACTACAGACCAGAGATCAAAGACCACAGACTACAAACCACAGACTACAGACCAGAGACTACAAACCACAGAGCACAGATCAGAGCCAGAGTGTTTACTGGTCCCAGTTAATGAGAGCAGCCAGCCTTCACTAACCAGGTTTCTGCCTGACTGGATCCGAACTGACAAACAATGCTGCTCTGTTCTTGTTGTATGAACACATGATGCATCAGAACTAGTGATGGGATGAACCCAAACACAGAGAGACACGGGAGCAGAAGGATGTTTGACGGGGAATTAATAAACAGAATAACACAAAACAGGATCAGGATCTAAGAAAACACTCCTGAGGGATCATACATGAAACTACAGAGCAGTGTGTGTGTGTGTGTGTGTGTGTGTGTGTGTGTGTGTGTGTGTGCAATAAATGGACCATATTTCCCTCTGTGATGTAATGCAGTAGAAGTAGTAAATACAAATAAAATAGTTATTGTAAAAGTATCTCAGAACCAAGTTGTTCCAAAGCAAAAATACTACTTTGATTAACAAAAGACTCACAAAGTAAAACACATTGATATTATACTCGTGTACGCTCAGTTTAGATATGGTAGATATATATATATATATATATATATATATTGTATACATACATATATGTATACATAAACAGGTATATTCCTGGACAGCCCTACAGACCCCTCTGGCTTTTACACTGTTAGATGGTGGAGGACCAGCATGCACCTGGGCAGAGAGACAGCAGCATGTCTGTCTACGTTAATTAAGCAGCAGAAGAAGAAAAGTCGACATTATTTATTCATAGATTCATATCAATCAGCTGTTTTTCTCTCCCAGTCTTCCCAGACCTGCTGAGCGTTGTCCCAGTAGTCCTCCACGTGTCCGTCATCTTCTTCTGTGGTGTCGTCATCCTCTTCTCCTCCGTGGTCACCGGCTTCTTCTTCTTCAACGCCTTCGGCCGACCGTACGAGACGCTGCAAGGCCCCATGGGACTTTACCTTTGGACCTTCATCAGCTGTGAGAAACATCATAATCATCATCATTACATCATCTGTTACTGATAGTAATACTAGAAGTACTACCTCTAGCTCAAAAACAGACTCGTGTTCATGTGTCCAGTACTTTAGTTTACGACCTGATGTACACAGAAGTACACATCAAACAACGAGTAAAACCTAAACCGGTGGAACGTCTCTGTTGTAGGACGCTATGACGCAGTGCTGGGAGGGTCAGGAAGTGGTTTAAATAACGCTCTATTAGAAGACAGTGTGAGCTGTCTGATACGAGCTGCGATTAGAGAAACAGAGTCGGGGGCAAGAGACCTGAATCAGCTGCCCCCCCCCATCTACATTTACAGCCATTCTTTTATCTGAGGAACAACCTGAGCCTCACTTACAAACTTTAAACCTCTCCAATATCCTCTGAATAAGGAACCTTTCAACATACCTCCTCAAGAAGTCCTCTAATGAGTGGACGGACAATCGTCTCGATTTTAGACCTCAAAATCTCTTTTCCTTCATTTGCAGTTTGAACTCTCTTACAATGACGACTCTGTGAACAAAGTTAGAATCAGACAGAAGTGAGCAGGACATTTAGAGCACAAACATGATCCAAAATCACAATAATGACATTTACTCTAGTGCAATAGTAACATATATTCTAGTACAATAATGACATTTATTCTACAACAATAATGACATTTATTCTAGTACAATAATAACATTCATACTCCTGTATTATTCGGTATGATCCAATAAAGAAGCTTTGATAAAATGACTTCCTGTTTGTGCTGCAGGGCTGTGCAGCTGTCTGGTGATGATTCTTTTTGCGTCGGAAGTGAAACTTTATCACCTGTCCAATCGGATCTCCAACTTCAATGAGGAGAACTTTGTCTTCCACACGCACACTGAACGCTACGACCGGTCCTTCTGGCTCTTCTTCCTCGTCTTCCTCCTCCACGGACTTAACTTCTTGCTGATCAGACTGGCTGGAATCCAGTTCCCCTTCCAGGAGAGCAAAGACCCGGACCTGAGCGGGGGGGCGGCCGACCTTATGTACTGAGACCTGGAGTGAGACGAAAGCCTGTAAAGGACAAAAGACTGATGACTGATGATTAAAGTGTTACTGTACAAAATCCATTGATCTCCATGAATCAATTAAAGTTTATAATTTAGTACGTTTATGGTCCCAAAAAACTAAAGACAAACCTGAAACCATCAGATCAGTCGATCAATAAGTCAGTCAAACAGTGAAAACATTCTCTGGTTCCAGATTCACTTTGAATTGATGATGACTTTGAAGAAGTGTCATTGAGACAGAGAGTCACATGGTTCAGGAGGGACAGATCTCATCATGTGTCATTAATACTTATTTACAATTATACAATTATAATAAGACTAATGTTAATTAACTACAATCATAATCAGACTGTTAGCTAACTACAATCATACTCAAACTAACGTTAGCTAACTACAATCATACTCAAACTAATGTTAGCTAACTGCAATCATACCCTAACTAACGTTAGCTAACTACAATCATACTCAAACTAGCGTTAGCTAACTACAATCATACTCAAACTAACGTTAACTAACTACAATCATACTCAAACTAGCGTTAACTAAGTGCAATCATACTCAAACTAACGTTAGCTAACTACAATCATACTCAAACTAACGTTAGCTATTATCTTACGATAAACATTAACTAAACTGTGAGAGAGATCAGTTAACGAGGACATGAGTACGTGAACCGGTTCAAGTGTGGAACTATCGGCTGTTCTCTGGAGTCAAAGGAAGAGTCGTGACTCTATTTCAATGGCAGCGAGTTGAACTGAACTGTTGTTGTATACTTTGTCTTTAATATGTTTTGTATGTTGTAGTATCGAAGAACTTTGTGTACTTTTTAATTTTAGCGTAAAAGTTAAAAGGTACACTTTTCAGAAAGTAGCTGAAGATAAAACCTGATGATGAATCTCGGCTCTGCTGCGTCTTTTTGAAGACTGAAAACTGTCCACACGGTGCTTTGTAACGGGATCCAGGTCCAGGTTCACGTTCAGACCTGAAGTCTCAGCGGCCCTTCACTTCACACTGAGAGGTTTTCCTCTGGCGTGGGACGAGTCAGGGACGGCATGTCTGTCTCCACTCATGACATCATGCTGTCTTTTCAAAATAAAGTTCAGTCTTCACAGGAAGTAAGGTTCAGATAAAGAGCTGGTTGACATAAACTTGACTGATAATCAAACTATTATTAGAACTACAATCATATTAGGACTAATGTTAGCTAACTACAATCATAATCAGACTAACGTTAGCTAACTACAATCATATTAGGACTAATGTTAGCTAACTACAATCATAATCAGACTAACGTAAGCTGTGTTTTAAAACAAAAACGATCTCCGTCCACAGCGTTTCAGCACCATTTTCTAAATGATCTCTGTCCAGACTAAAACGCCTGAAAACAAATATCACGTACACTGGGCATGATGGTGCCGATGTAAACAGGAAGTCGATTGGTTGCTTAGTTAAAAAAAATATGACAGAGTAATAAAGTAGTCTTCAATAATGAACGGTTGTGCTTTATACTTAAGATCTTCCTCTATAAACTCAATCAGACATTTCGTGGAAAGTTTTATTTTTCAGACTTAGTTGCAGTGCTGCGGGTCTCTCTCTCTCTCTCATCAAATGTACTTTACAATCAACACTTACACATAATAGTTTACTAGATTATGGATCAATAAATGTGGTCAACACACGTCTCTCACTCGTAACTCTGCTGGAGGCTGAAGTCTCTGTTGTACTGGAGAACATTTACTGCTTTTGTTCCTTTAGTTTCTGTGTGGACCTCACAGTAGTTGTGCAGAACAAAATAAGCATTAATAAGAAAAGGAAAGTCCTCCGTTTTGTGTCCGTTGTCTCAAACTGTGACTTCAGACGTAGGTCTGGAAACGCCGCTGGACACGTCGCTCACTAATCGCTCCAATAATAGCTGCTAGTAAAGACAACAAGGTCAGAAACACCTGTAATCAGTTACGTTTAATTAACCTGGTAGTCGGTCGATAATTAAGACTGTTTGTTTTCTTCAGTAAAGGGTCACGTGATCGGTGACGAATCAGAGAAGGACACGTTGTGACTGCTAAGAACCAATCACTAGTGAACGGAGGCGTCCACGTCATCGTTTCTAAACTTATGTGATTACAACCGTCCACACAAGGAGGTAACCCCGGAGTTCTAAGACGTATCTGTCCTCAGGAGCGTTTTCAAACAATCGTTTTTGGTGCAAAGAGACTAGATCCAAGGGGACAAGGTCTCAGAGAGACGTAAAGAAAGACCTGGATCCTGCTCCTTCAGACGGGGGACTCTGAGACCTTGTCCCCTTGGGTCCAGGTCTTTCTTTTCGTTGTCCACTGCAGTGACACCGACACTTTGGACGTGTTGACGCCACACAATGAATCAGACAATCCGGTCTGACGAGGACCTGGATCCTCCTGTGAAGAACCCAGCGGGGGGGCGGTGGTGTTGTTGGTCTTCAATGGGACCATTAAAGGATCTGATCCACCTGTTGGCAGACTGAGACTCTGCTGGACCGCCTTCAAGTCCAACCACGAAGACCTTTGTCTATGAATACTCCCTCTGTGTGTGTATATATATGTGTGTGTGTGTGTGTGTGTGTGTGTTTAAGCTTCTCGTCTCAGGTGAGACGTCTCTCTGTTCAGCTGAAGGTAAGAACTTCTTTACTTTATAAAACCAGTTTAGACTTTAAACTCTGAAAAATATTAATATTAATAATAATAAACTTTAACATCTGATCTCAGAGATTTTCTTGTTTGTTTTTTAAATGATGAGAAAGTTAATAAAAAACAAAACTTAAAGTTGATGGAGAATACAATTTTAGTATTTTAGTAGATTATTTCCAATAAGAAGATTAATATTTGTTTAAATCTGAAATGTTTGTAATAAAAGACTTTATGAATTCTTGAATGTCTGATTTCAACAAATTTATTTAAACAAAAAAGATTTATTTAGATTAAAGATCAAAGTATGATAGAAATAATACGACTCATCATATTTCATCTTTGAACATATTTACTGTGAATGTTATCTATTAAAGTTGTGTGTGTGTGTGTGTGTGTGTGTGTGTGTGTGTGTGTGTGTGTGTGTGTGTGTGTGTAGAGATGGAGGCGGAGCTACAACAGATCCTGGATCAGGTGTCTGCCCTGCAGAGCTGGAGGAAAGTATTTACTGTAAACAAACTGATGATTGATTGATTCTATAATTAGTAATTATCTATTTATTAAATACATTACCCCCCCCCCTCACTGACTGTTTCATGTAAAATATAGTTATTATTAAATTTGATGTTTTGTTGAATTTAAGATGATTTTCTCTGCAGAATGAAGTCACAACATGTAAGTACATTTAAATATTTATACTTCTATCTGTACTCTTGTATATTTATATCAATACCTCAAAATATCTATACATATATTAATATATATATATATATATATATATATATATATATATATATATATATATAATGTGTACAAATACACCTGACTGGATCCTGTCTGACTGCCCTCTGCTGGTCAGTGTGTCGCACAGAACCTGATCCTGTAACACACACACACACACACACACACACACACACACACACACACACACACACACACACACACAGTGTTGGGTTACTAGTGTATAAATACTTGAGTTCTCAGTCATAGCTTCCTGTTGTATCAGGAGACCAGCTAGTACTACTGCTGTTATCATGATGCTAGTACTAGTACTACAGTAGCAGCAGTAGTACTGTCAGCAGTAGTACTAGTAGTAGTGATGACAGGCTGCAAGTTGGACTACATTGAGCTGCTTCAACAGGAAGTCAACAAGAATCCTGACGTGAGGGACGAGTATTTACTTTTAACCAGTACTACTAATACTACTACTTTAACTGCTACTACTACCTGTAATACTGATACTAATACTGTGATTTGATCCTCCACATGAGTGGTGAGGACCAGCTGTAGGACTGAGACAGGTTGTGTGTCCTCCTTCTCTCCTCAGAGGCTGGTGGATGAGGAGGAGCAGGAAGAGGCTCCTCCCCCCTGCAGGACTCTCCCAAAACTCTGCTCCATCCCCCGAAAACTGGTGGTCTCTTCGGACCTCGGAGGAACCCCGGTGACCCCTCAGCTGACGGAGGTGAGGCGGTCCGTCACTGAGAGTGGACGGGTCACATGACCGATCAGGACCAGGTCCACCCAGCTCAGACTTCATACTTGTGCTTGTTTCCATGTGCAGAGCCTGAGGAGGATTCTGTTCGGTGGAACGTTTCACGTCTTTAACTACGAGTGGAGGAAGTCTTTCTTCCAGTTCAGAGAGCCGGACACCGAGGTCTCCTATGCTCTGGAGACCGACAGGGTGAGGTCCTTCTAGTGCTGTAGTACTGCTGGTCTACTACCAGCCACAGGTTTCATGCTACCTGTCCTCAGAGGAGGTCTCACCTGTTCAGGTGTGTGTTTCAGGGTGGGGCTCGAGCCATACAGATGGTGGTCCAGGCTCGAATCATTAAACACCTGCTGTTCATCCGGCAGAGCAGCTCAGAGGGACGGACGCTGACCAGGTGAGGACGGACTCTTTCTGCATCACATGATCAGAGACTTTCGCCAGGTAAAGAGGACGTCACATGATGGAACTCACACCTGTAACACGAGAGTTAAAGAGGGACGACGCAACACAGTCTCATCGTAACACTAGATATAACAACACTACCTGTCCAGGTGTATCCGGAGAGGACACAGACACCTTCCACAGGAACCTGGGTCTGATGTCAAGTCACATGACTTCCTTTAAGCGATGTCATCAGAGGTGTCTCTGTTATTTTGTCCGACCTGCTGTCTCCAGCCTCGCTGTCGGACAGACGGATCAGGACCGAGCGCTGAGTTCAGCGCTGACGGACAGCCTCTGGTTGGCTGGACAGGAGGTCAGCGCCACCGTCACCTTGGTTACCGAAGACTACTGCATCACACCTCACCTGGACTACAAGCTGGACAACTTCACAGAGAGGGTACGGAGTGATGTCATGAGTACATGTAGAGGGTACTGAGTGATGTCATTAGTACATGGTGAGGGTACTGAGTGATGTCATGAGTACATGTAGAGGGTACGGAGTGATGTCATGAGTACATGTAGAGGGTACTGAGTGATGTCATGAGTACATGTAGAGGGTACGGAGTGATGTCATGAGTACATGTAGAGGGTACTGAGTGATGTCATTAGTACATGTAGAGGGTACGGAGTGATGTCATTAGTACATGTAGAGGGTACTGAGTGATGTCATGAGTACATGTAGAGGGTACGGAGTGATGTCATGAGTACATGTAGAGGGTACGGAGTGATGTCATGAGTACATGTAGAGGGTACGGAGTGATGTCATTAGTACATGTAGAGGGTACGGAGTGATGTCATTAGTACATGTAGAGGGTACTGAGTGATGTCATGAGTACATGTAGAGGGTACGGAGTGATGTCATTAGTACATGGTGAGGGTACGGAGTGATGTCATGAGTACATGTAGAGGGTACGGAGTGATGTCATGAGTACATGTAGAGGGTACGGAGTGATGTCATGAGTACATGTAGAGGGTACGGAGTGATGTCATGAGTACATGTAGAGGGTACGGAGTGATGTCATGAGTACATGTAGAGGGTACTGAGTGATGTCATGAGTACATGTAGAGGGTGCTGAGTGATGTCATGAGTACATGTAGAGGGTACGGAGTGATGTCATTAGTACATGTAGAGGGTACTGAGTGATGTCATGAGTACATGTAGAGGGTACTGAGTGATGTCATGAGTACATGTAGAGGGTACGGAGTGATGTCATGAGTACATGTAGAGGGTACGGAGTGATGTCATGAGTACATGTAGAGGGTACGGAGTGATGTCATGAGTACATGTAGAGGGTACGGAGTAAAGTCATGAGTACATGTAGAGGGTACGGAGTGATGTCATGAGTACATGTAGAGGGTGCTGAGTGATGTCATGAGTACATGTAGAGGGTACGGAGTGATGTCATGAGTACATGTAGAGGGTGCTGAGTGATGTCATGAGTACATGTAGAGGGTACGGAGTAATGTCATGAGTACATGTAGAGGGTACGGAGTGATGTCATGAGTACATGTAGAGGGTGCTGAGTGATGTCATGAGTACATGTAGAGGGTACGGAGTGATGTCATTAGTACATGTAGAGGGTACTGAGTGATGTCATTAGTACATGTAGAGGGTACTGAGTGATGTCATGAGTACATGTAGAGGGTACGGAGTGATGTCATGAGTACATGTAGAGGGTACGGAGTGATGTCATTAGTAAAGCTTCAGTTCTTAATAATTAACAGTTTGTATCGTTTCAAACATTTAAATATAATCTCGTCCTTCAGCTTCAGCTGTTCACGTTCAACAAGAAAGACGACGTGAGGAAGTTCATCCTGGAGCACATTCAGTCTGTGAGTCGATCATCTCGTCCTCCATCAAACACAGCAGCTGGTTCAATAATCAATGTTCAACGTTCACCAAATCAAAGCGATGCCTGTGTTGCAGTTCAAAGAGGAGGGGAGTCACGGAGTCATCCTGTTCCTCTACAGCCTCATCTGCTCCCGGACAGTCGACAGGTAACAACACCTTCAGCTGGTGTCAGCGGGTCAGTCCGCCTCCGACCAATAACAGCTGGAGCTCCACCTGCAGACGTAGATCTGGAAGAACAAACTCTTTCACAGCTCAAATCCAAATCCAGAGATTTGAAAAATTAAACATTTAACTGTAAAATCCTAGAAGTACAAACTTAGAATATTAAACTTCAGACATGATGAAGACCGTCTGTCCTCCTCTTCCTCACAGGCTGAAGGAGGACCTGGACTCCACCACCTCCCACCTGCTCTACCTCAGTCTAGGAAACTTTGCTTGCCGTCAGGTGAGAACTCACCTGTTGGTTCTACAGGTGGTCCTGGTTCTACAGGTGGTCCTGGTTCTACAGGTGTTCCTGGTTCTATAGGTGATCCTGATGCTCCTGGTTCTACAGGTGTTCCTGGTGCTCCAGGGTCTCCTCCAGTCCCTGAAGGTCTTCATATGTTGTCTCCCCTGCTCTGTCTCTGCAGGCTCTGCTGAACCTGTTGCTGACAGGTAAGGCCAGTCCACATGTCTTCAACGGGACCCAGTCCTTCGGGGAGGACGGCCGTCCTCTGGAGCTCCCCCTGCAGGGCGTCCTGTCTCGAGCCGATGTGGGATATTTACTGTGGAGCCGAGAGCAGATGGAGAGAGGAAGACTTCCACAGGTACCTTCAGTCTCCTCGATAGTACTAGTACTGTAGTACTTCTGATCACAGGTAGACAGAAGTACTCAGATATTTTACTGCAGTACTAATACCACACTGTAGTTACAACTAAAAGTACACAAGTATTAGCATAAAAATATAGTTAAAGTACAAAAAGTAAAAGTACTCATTCTACATATATATATTACATTAATGTTTATCACTGTATTTAATCAATAATAATATGTCCTCACTCTGTCCTCACTTCCGTCCTCACTTCTGACCTCTCTCCGTCCTCACTCCGTCCTCACTCCTGTCGTCTCTCCGTCCTCACTCCGTCCTCTCTCCGTCCCGTCCTCAGGTGGGCAGCATGCTGAGGACTCCCCGGTTCCCCGTGTGGGTTTGTTGCATCAACAGCAGCTTCTCGGTGTTGTTCAGTCTGAACCGCTCGCTGCTCTCTGATTGGAGGATGGAGCATCTGTTCCACCTGTTCTACTACAACGGACAGAGCTCCCAGAAGACCACGGCCAGACTGACTGTAGGTGAGGACGCGGTCCTACTGGGTCAGGGTCTCCTCTGGTGCCCGATGGGATCTGATCCGCTCTCTGTTTGCAGATACTCACTCTCACCACTGGGAGGCGTCCTGCAGACGCTCAGACGGAGACCCGGAGACCAGGTTCCCCTCGCTGGAGATGACCATCAGGACCAAGTGGGACGGAGCCGCTATCGACTGGAGTGGCACCCTCCCCTTCTACTGATAGACCCGATCCAGTCTGGGTCCTTCAGAACCACCTGGGGGGTCTGTGAAGACCTGATTCCCTATGTTTATTAAAGAGTGGTCACCTGATCTCGAGTCCTGTGTTTCTTCATGAGACGTTTATACTTTTAGGACAAAATAAATCAGAGACTCGGTTTTAAACAGGTCCAGGTCTTTATTTCGTGAAGTCATGAAGTCAAAGGAGGTCCTTCAAGGACTCTGTCGGATCTTTTGATCCACAAAGACTCACCTGCCTGGTGAAGAACAACATCTCAGTCTGTGGTAACGAACCTGGGGCCCGGGGCCCAGCAGGGGTTCTGATACCCTCTAATAAAAGGTCCAGGTCCAGGTCTCTAAACCATCCCGCTCCACTGCAACGAGGTGTACAGGACTCGTCCGTCCGGCCCCGGTGAGCAGAGCAGGACGGTCTTCTTCACGTTGGACCCCAGACGAGCCACCGAGAGGAGGTCCAGCAGACAGACGGACTCGTCCTCAGAGACACAGACGGCGATGAAGTGAGCGTGGAAACGAAGAGGGTCACCTGAGGATCAGACAGGAACCAGCAGGTCAACTAACCTGGTTATTAGTGGGTTAACTAACCCGGTTATCATGCTGCTAAGACGGCTGCCTCGCTGTGCTGGTGTGACAGTGGTTCTACAGGACTGTCCTCCTGATCTGGAGTCTTTCATTATGAATCACACTCACCTGGATAGACCAGGAAGTCTCCTCCAAACTTCCCCGCTGAGGTCAAGTAGAAGCCCCGCCCCCTCAGGTCTCTGAACACCTGGTACCTGGCGGCGTCGCAGCTCAACTCGTCCCGCCCTCTGACCGGCTGGTCGGCCCGCAGGACGGCCCGGGCCTCCGGACAGTAGGACAGACCCGCCCTCGCCGTGCTCAGCTGTACCGCCAGCGCCGAACAGGGGAAGGTAAAGCTCCGGTCCAGGGCCTCCAGCCGGCCCCGCAGGGCCTCGTCTAGGGCCCCAGCTCCAGACTCTGAGGAGACCAGGACCAGAGCTGTTAGAGCAGACCGCAGGTACGGACCGCAGGTACCGACCGGTTCTCACCAGTGTGTGATGACGTCATGGCCCTCAGCAGCGCTGACTTCCTGTCCTCCAGAGCGAGGACACTCTGCTCCTCATAGCTCCTCTGCTGGTCCTCCTGGTGCTGCTGCACCTGCAGACGAAGCTCCGCCCCTCCTTCATCCTGCTAACAACAAATCAATCTCACCTGAGGAGGCGTTCGTTTGTTCAGATTGCGTTGCATCAAAGCCACATTGAGCCGGTTAACTCACCCGGTAACCAGCAGCAGCTTGACGTTCCCTCAGCAGCGTCTCCTCCTCCTCCAGCAGCAGCAGCGGTCGGCCCAGACGGACGTTCTGTCGGGGGGTCCGGGGCAGTGAACCCAGCAGGGCCCCCACCAGACCCTGAGACCTCACGGTGCGCAGGTCCTCCGCCCGCCACAGCAGGGGGGCGGAGTCACACAGACTGACCCCCACGGCATGAGATGAGGGACGGTCATCCATCACCACGATCTGAGGAGGACAGACAGGTGATCAGCGACAGGATGTGGAAAACCACATCCAGCACCAGGACCATCAGCACTGGACCCCCCAGGGATGTGGTCTCTCCCCACTGCTCTTCTCCCTCCACACCAACGACCACACCTCAGAGGACCCGTCTGTCAGACTCCTGAAGTTCTCACAATTAGAAACACTGATCTACACCACCACTTCCTTCCGTCTTATCCTTCACAATAAAAGCCCCAGATACAGACGCACTGCTTCCTGCAGAGCTCTTAAAGTAACTCAACATAATAAAGCTGACGTTAGTGTGAACTGTGAAGAAGACCGCGAGGAGCGGTAGAAAGCTGAGGAAAAGAGCCGGTTAGTAAACTCACCAGCTTAACGCTGCTCCGAGTGCACGTGTGTCCTCTCACGCGCAGCTCCACGTCACACCGTAAACCGTCCCGGATGTAGTTTTTTTACGTGAACGCTTTAAACTACAACAAACAAAGAAAGAAAGAAAAAAGAAAAATAAAGAAAGAAGAGAGAGAAGAGAGAAACGAGGCTGATCTCACACTCTACGACCCGGAAACAAGAACGAGCGTCCCAAGTGAAGCCGACCAATAGGAACGCAGAGAGGTGTGACTGACAGCGGAATGAACCAATGAGAGAGCAGACAGAGAGCGTCGACGCTCTGACCTGTTTACAGAATAAAAACATTTAAAATTCATGTTTAAGAATAAAATATGAATCTTATTTTCATGTTTATTGTTTAATTAATCAAATATTCATCATTCAGACTTCCTCTTCATATAAATATAAAATCTATTAATAGAATAAATCATTAATTATTATTTAACATTCACACATCTTAGTGTTTATTAGAGGCTACTATATTATTAATGATTATTCGTAACAATACTAACAAGTGAAATTCTAATAATAATTATTATTATTATAAATATAAATATTATTATTATTATAATAATTAGTATTTGTTTATTTATTTCAGACTACGGGAATGAAAACACCTCACTGTAGAGTTCATAGTTAGCATCATAGCTAAGCTAATGTTAGCATTTAGCGGCCAGCAACCAAACAGGAGTAGAGTAGGGGCGGGGCTTCCCGCAATGCATGCTGGTTAGATTTGTGTCCGACTTGCTCAGGGTACATCTCAAGTCTCTTAATTGTCATTTCCTCGCTCCTCACTTGAACAGGAAGTTGTTCTGCTGCCGTCCCAAAGCTCTTATTTAGCTCTGAGGATGGAGGATGGAGGATAGAGGATAGAGGAGGGAGGAGGGAGGATAGAGGATAGAGGAGGGAGGATAGAGGATAGAGGATGGAGGAGGGAGGATGGAGGATAGAGGATGGAGGAGGGAGGATAGAGGATAGAGGATGGAGGAGGGAGGATGGAGGATGGAGGGAGGATAGAGGAGGGAGGAGGGAGGATAGAGGATAGAGGATGGAGGATGGAGGAGGGAGGATGGATCTCTGAGGAGCCATGAGCGAGGAACCACGAGAGCAGCCTTCCAGGAAGTGGTGGAGCTTTAAAAGCCGACGTGGTCCGCTGGCTCTGGGGAATGTGAACTTGAATCAGACTCACCTGAGGGGGGTTCAGAGCCTCTTTGTAGATCCTGCTGTTCTTCGGGACTCTGGTGTCGTGGACGGAGCCACGATTCCCCACAAAGGTGTTGCTGAAGAGGGACTAAGACGCAAGGAAAGGACACAAGTGAAGGAAACGGGGATGCAATTAAGAGACTTGCGACGTACCGTATGACGTCATGAACACGAGGTCATCGATGACATCATTTTAATTGGTTATAATATATTAAAGACATGAATAAATAGAAGTAGCCTACAGATCTAACAGGAAGTGACTGTTTCTGTGACTTCCTGTTCGTCCACTTCATCTCCACCAAGAACAACTTCCTGTCATGTGACCAGAGTGAGGAGAACATGACATGTCGTTGAAAGCTCCAGATGAAGACAGTAAGTGGACCTTTGAGGTCACTTACACATGAACAACACTTTACTACTTTATCAGTTCACAGAACACCCGAGGTCCTTGAACGTCTCATGAAGAGAACTCTGGAAACAAAATGACTGAAAACAAACTTTATGGTTTCATTCAGGCTTTTATTTTGAAAGGAACACTGTCAAAAGCTTCAGCATCTGTACACATGTTGCATAGCAACAGGGCTTCAAACACACACACACACACACACACACACACACACACTAAACTACAACTCCCAGAATTCCTTTGGGCAGCCTCCAGAAAGAGGAGTGAACTGATGCTCTAACCAAATATCCAATCAGATCGTGACTGTGGGAGGAGTCAATCGTGACCACACACCCTCCTCACCTAAGCTCCGCCCCTCCTCACCTGTCCGGTAAAGAAGACCAAGAAACTGAGAAACAGATGCAACTTCTTTAAGACACAGTGTGTGTGTGTGTGTGTGTGTGTGTGTGTGTGTGTGGGTGGGTGTGTGTGTGTGTGAGAACGGAGGGGGCGTGGCCTGTAGCCCTCTACTGTTCGATCTGCAGCTCCTCCAGCTCCTTCAGCAACTGATCCTCTTTCTGCAGCTTCTCCAGCTGAATAAATCAAACACACCTTCAGATACAGAGCTGATCAATAATCTATAACGAGTGTATTAACGTGTATAAACGTGTGTATAAACGTGTGTATAAACGTGTGTATTAACGTGTATAAACGTGTGTATTAACGTGTATTAACATGTGTATTAACGTGTATTAACATGTGTATTAACGTGTATTAACATGTGTATTAACGTGTATTAACATGTGTATTAACGTGTATTAACATATGTATCACCTGGTTTTTCTGCAGAACTTTTCCAGACGCCTGCTGATCCTTCAGCTCCTCGATGGCTTTAAGTTTCTGTGAGACACAAACACATCACTAAACACACTGACCAATCACAACACAGAACACACTGACCAATCAGAACACAGAACACACTGACCAATCACAACACAGAACACACTGACCAATCACAACACAGAACACACTGACCAACCACAACACAGAACACACTGACCAATCACAACACAGAACACACTGACCAATCACAACACAGAACACACTGACCAATCACAACAGAACACACTGACCAATCACAACACAGAACACACTGACCAATCACAACACAGAACACACTGACCAATCACAACAGAACACACTGACCAATCACAACAGAACACACTGACCAATCACAACAGAACACACTGACCAACCACAACACAGAACACGCTGATGGATCCAGACCAGGACCGGCTCATGAATCAAAGACTTTATCTTCACCTTCTTTACGTTCTTTATCTTCTTGTCAGTCTCGGGGTCGCCACTGCTCGGCTCCGATTGGCTGTTACTGATGTGGGCGGGGTCAGATGGAGGTTCAGGTTCAGGCTTCGTCTCCTGCACAATAATTATCATTTTAATACTGAATATTAATACACATCACGTAAATGTCTTTGAATAAAAAAGCTGTGTGATTGGCCAACATCAGTTAAGCTGGTCCTAACTTTAGAGCCGTGTGATTGGCTAACATCAGGTAAGCTGGTCCTAACTTTAGAGCCGTGTGATTGGCTAACATCAGTTAAGCTGGTCCTAACTTTAGAGCCGTGTGATTGGCTAACATCAGTTAAGCTGGTCCTAACTTTAGAGCCGTGTGATTGGTCAACATCAGGTCACCTGTTTAGCTTTCTTGGCTTCTCGTTTCTTCTGGTTCTTCAGAGCTGATTTAGAGACACTTTTCTCTCCTGGACGCAGGTTCTGAGGAAGCTCCTCCTCATGCTGACAGAAACAAACATCATCATCATCATCGTCACGTCTTTTTGCGAGGACATTCCAGTGGTGGAATGTAACCGAGTACATTTAGTACTGAACTGAAGTACGTATTTGAGGTGTGCGATGGACGGTAAACCAGTTCAGGACTGGTTCCTCACCAGTTTGGAGCTGGGCGTGGCCGGCAGGTGTCTGAGTGCAGGTGGGCGGTAGGCCTGAGTGGGCGGGGCCTGTGTGGTCCCCAGCTCGCTGGGCGCCGCCTGGTACTTGATGGGCCGCACGGGGAAGCTGCCTTCGGGAACCGGCTGCCAGCGGACCTCCCACAGCTCTGAGCCGGGCGCCGCGTCCTGTTTGTGCAGCACAGAGCCGGTGTAGTGCCAGATCTTAAACCCGTTACTGACCCGCAGCCGGGGGGAACACGTCGCCGTGACGACGTGCTCGCCGTCCGGACACCAGGAGAAATGTGTGGCGTCTGGTGCCTGAGGTTTGGACACCTGGGAGGACACATGGGTTGGATTAAAGCCGGTACCTGGAGGTCTTCAGGACAGGAAGTGACTCACCTCTTCATCAGAGTGGACCAGGAGGACACGTGGAGTTCCTCAGGGCTCAATCATAGATCCTCATCATTTCATTATCAGTTATTATATTGTTCTTCTTCACCTGTTTGTACTTCTTGGTGTCCCAGACCTCCATCTGACCCCGCAGGTTCCCGAAGCCGGCCAGGACCAGGATGTGACCCTGAGGACTGAAACCAGATCAAACATGGGGTTCATCATGAAGTCCACAGAGTTTGTCCTCTAGTGGACATTAGAAGAAGTGCAGCTCGGAGGCTGCTGATTGGCTCCATGAAAACCACCTCAACAGGAAGTGTTGTGGCGTCCCCCTAGAGACCGGGACCGGGTGGATCCTCACCTGTAGTAGGCGGCATTGCGTGGTCCGGTTCCAAAGTCGAACAGCGGGTCACACTTGAGGCTGTAGACGGTGGCTTTGGCCGGCATGAAGCCATAGACTACGCAGAACTCTGTAGAGCTGGGACTCCAGACCACGTCGTAGATGGGACCGTTCTTCTCTGGTTCCAACAGAGAGACACAACATCAAGACCTGATCCTTCAGACTTCTGCTGCTGATATTATATATAATTATAATTAATAAAAAGTGGACCACTGCATGAGGTAGTGGACTACAGTATGAGGTAGTGGTCCAGTATGAGGTAGTGGACTACAGTATGAGGTAGTGGTCCAGTATGAGTTAGTGGACTAGAATGAGGTAGTGGACCAGTATGAGGAAGTGGACTACAGTATGAGGAAGTGGACCACTGTATGAGGAAGTGGACTAGTGGACCAGTATAAGGTAGTGGACCAGTATGAGGTAGTGGACTACAGTATGAGGAAGTGGACCACTGTATGAGGAAGTGGACTAGTGGACCAGTATAAGGTAGTGGACCAGTATGAGGTAGTGGACTAGAATGAGGTAGTGGACCAGTATGAGGAACTGGACCACTGTATGAGGAAGTGGACTAGTGGACCAGTATAAGGTAGTGGACCAGTATATGGTAGTGGACTACACTATGAGGTAGTGGACCACTGTATGAGGAAGTGGACTAGTGGACCAGTATAAGGTAGTGGACCAGTATGAGGTAGTGGACCAGTATGAGGTAGTGGACTACAATATGAGGAAGTGGACCACTGTATGAGGAAGTGGACTAGTGGACCAGTATATGGTAGTGGACTACACTATGAGGTAGTGGACTACAGAGTGCAGGTCTCACGTAGCTGAACCAGAGCCGTCTCTCCGCTCACTGACAGGAAGTGAAGCGTCTGCTCTCCGTAATAAGAAGCTCCACTTTTATCCACCTCGGTACTCGCCGTCACCAACACTGCAGAGGCTGAGAGACAGGAACCAATCAGTAGGAGTCAAAGAATGCTAGAGTAAACACTGCTGGTCCAGGACCACCAGGACCTCCAGGACCAGGACCGCTCCCCCACCTTTCTTGTTCCACTGCATGCTGACTCTGTCGGCCTTGAAGAAGCTCTTGTTGGCGAGTGCAGCAGTGGGTCCTCCCAGCACCGGGTACTGGTACAGACGGACAAACGAGGGGGCTCCTTTAGTGCCGGGGACGTAGACCGCGACCTGGAGGGGACAGAAGGGACCGGGATGGGACCAGGATCAGGGTTCAGACCTCGTACTCTCTCAGTGCTGGATGCTCACCTTGCTGGGCGGACCTCCGGGAGACAACACGAAGTCGGACACTTTCTGCATGTGGAGCTTGTTGGAGATCAGGTCTGAAAAGACAAACGGCATCAGCTGGACAGAGCGGATCTGATCCTGGTCCTGGTCTACAACCAGAGAGGAGTGGTCTGCGTCGGGTCAACGCGTGTTTTCTTACTGAAGTCGTTGTTCTCGTAGAAGTGCAGCTCGTTGTTGACGCTCCTCACCGACAGCTTCTCGTCTTCAGACCAGCTGGGACACCTGTAGCCAATCACAGCACAGCGCTGCAGAATGACACACACACACACACACACACACTGTTTCTGTGTGTGTGTGTGTGTGTGTGTGTGTGTGTGTGTGTGTGTGTGTGTGTGTGTGTGTGTGCACACACTCACCATGAGTCCACCTTCTTCTGATACAGAGCTTTGATCAGCTGACCGCTCTGTAAGTCCCACAGCTGGAGGTTAGGTTCACCCTGAGCACTGTCTTTAGGCTCTGAGACAGACACACACACACACACACACACACACACACACACACACACACACACACACACACACACACACACACACACACACACACACACACAGTCAGATGTGAGGTTTGTGAAACATATATATATATATATATATATATATATATATATATATATCTAATCGATTAGATTACACAGTAGCTATAACTTTGTGACTGTGTTCAGAGACGTCTTAGCTGTCCTGACGGCCACCACTGAGTATTACTGTCTTGTTGTCTCTGTTCTTACTGCTGTACGGTTGCCAGGTGACCAGAACGTTGTTGAGAGGAGAGAAATCCAGCAGAGACGTCTTCGGGAGGTCCAACGTGGAGACGATGGAGCCATCTGAAGACTTCACCACAGAGACACTGAGAGACAGACAGAGACAGATGTAAGTGAATTAACTGTTTAAGTTTAAGTTCTATGACGTCACATCCTGTTATGGGTTCATAATATTATCATTATATTGTAGAATAGTTACTTGAGTCCGTTGCACCAGCCGAACAGCGTCCCGTCTCTGCTGAAGGAGACACACCTGCTGGACCGAGAGTCCCTGAGACACAGAGACAGGAGACACTGTTACACCTGTTACACCTGTTAAGGTAACATGCTAATGCAGTGATGTGTTACCTCTGGAAGGATGAGTGCTGCTCACATGACGGAGGACCAGAGAGGAGAGAGGTACCATCAGACCCACGCACTGAAACACACACACACACACACACACACACACACACACACACACACACAGTCACTCACACACACACACACACACACACACACACACACACACACAGAGTCACACACACACACACACACACACACAGTCACAGTCACACACACACACACACACACACAGAGTCACACACACACACACACACACACACACACACACACACACACACACACACACACACACACACACACAGAGACACACACAGAGTCACACACACACACACACACAGTCACAGTCACACACACACACACACACAGAGTCACACACACACACACACACACACACACACACACACACACACACACACACACACACAGTCACAGTCACAGTCACACTCTCTCACACACACACACACACACACACACACACACACACACAATTATGAGTTTCAGTGACACACCCAGCACTATTCATATCATTATAATTCATACCCTGATCAGACTGATCTGCTGCTGAAGTGATCAATAATAAAGATATCATCATTATCAGTATTACTGCTTTTTGTCATCATTCATATTCTATATCTACTTCAGCTCTTATAAAGTTCCCATCATTATTCTACTCTCTCTTTAAGTCTTGAACGTCTCTGAATGAGCTGTGAACCAGACTTCAGGAGGACATCTGAAGATTAAACATGTCCGTGCTGACCGGCTGAGCAGCTCTCACATTAACTCACATGGAAGACTTGTCCTGAACCAGCTCGTGCGTCTCGTCCATTCGGCACACATTTAATGTTTAAAACAGAAATCATTTCACTACTTCTCTCACTGTTTATATCCGCTCCGGGTCTATTTCACTCTCAGGTGATGTGCGCTTCAGGAGCGCGTGATCGCGTTTTAGAAGATGATTTTTTAACATTCTGGACTGTTGCTTGTGAATTTTATTAAGCCGAATAAATCAGTAGAATCTACTGATTCTAATGACGTCTCTACTTTTCTTTAGGACGTGTATTTATCTGTTAAAAGACAAATCAACAGAAAACGACACATTTTACACGGAGTTTGGCGCCAAACCAACTGACGAGAATCAGGGTCGCTGACATGCGCGCGCCTGATCTCTGCCTCTTTGATCTTTTCCGGTAGCCGGTGGTTCGGTAATAGTATCGGTGACGTCACCTTAAAAACACAACAAACTGTTTCATTAAAACTAAAAGTACCCACCTGCTAGCAGCGGGATGGGGGGCGCCATGTTTACGTGTTACCGGAAGAAGAAAAGCCGTCTACCGGAAATACGTCAGCAGTAGGCGTGTCTCTGATCAGTGCCACATCAGCGTACAGTCCGCTCTTTTCTTCTACACGTCATTTAAAAACATCTCCTTTTTAATTTATTTTAATATTCTGACATAAATTCTGTCGCTTTCACCGCCGATCACACGCGCTGTCTTCAATGAGTACAGAAAAGGTTTATTTTACACGTTTATTACGTTTGTTACGTTTAAAGCGGCGTCAAGTTGTCGGAGAGCAACCGAGGGTGACGTCACTTCTGTTTCCAAAGTAAAGCACCGTGTGTTTTTAAGGAAAATACTTTTTTTAGTTTCTGCTACTTCCTACTTCTACTACATGTCAGAGTAAATATTGTACTTATACTGCTTTACATTAATATTACTAACAACACTTTTGTACTTTTTACTTCAGTAAGATGTTGAATGCAGTACTTGTACCTGAGTATTTCTACACCGTGGTATTAATACTTTTACTGAAGTAAAACTACATTCAGTGAATCAATAATATTAATAATCAAAGAAGGTTTCAGCTCAAACTAAATGTAACTTTACTCAAATAATTGAACCTGCATGTCTTTAATTGTTAGATAACGTAATAAACATATTGACGACACACGACACATAATACTACTTTACTTTGAAAGAGTGCGCAGGAAGTGTTATTTTGACACACAGTCGCTTTACTCCGGAAGTGTCCGTGTTGGGGGCGGAGCTTCATATTTTTGAGTACGTCGACAAGAGAGAGGAGCTCCCAGTAGCGTCACGAGACGAGACGGAGAAGAAGAGGAAGAAGAAAAAGAAGAAGAATATTAAGAAGAAGAAGAAGACGAAGAAGAAGAAGAAGCTGCAGCTGCTTCGGAATAAAACAATCTACTAGAAACAGAAGAAGAAGAAGAAGAAGACGACAAGATGGTGGCTAAACAGAGGATCCGGATGGCGAACGAGAAGCACAGCAAGAACATCACTCTGAGAGGAAACGTGGCCAAGTCAGTGGTGAGTCCACCGATACTGGTTTATACTGGGTCCACCAGACCAGGTCTACAGACCAGGTTTTATATACAAGTCAGTGGTGAGTCCACCGATACTGGTTGATACTGGGAACACTGGTTAGCCTGGGTCCACCAGCAGGTCTAGAGACCAGTTTGTACTGAGTCCTCCAGTACTGGTTCTAGAGGACCAGGTTAGACTGGGAACACTGGTTAGACTGGGTCTATAGGTTTACATATACAAGTCAGTGGTGAGTCCTCCAGTACTGGTTATAGTGGGTCAACAATACCAGTTCAACACCAGTACCAGAGACCTGGTTAGACTGGGTCCACCAGACCTGGTTAGACTGGGTCCACCAGCAGGTCTACAGGGTCCCAGTTAACGTGGTGGAACAGGAAGTGGTTTGTTATTAATAACAGTCATGTTTATATGATGAACAGTAAACTCAGCTGATCAATAATCAATAATATCAATGAAGCAGTGACTGGTGATGATGTCATCAGTGACTGGTGATGATGTAACAGGAAGAAGAAAGTCTTTATAATCAATGATCTTCTGATCAGATACTAACTGTGTGTGTGTGTGTGTGTGTGTGTGTGTGTGTGTGTGTGTGTGTGTGTGTGTGTGTGTTCGTGTTCCAGAGGAGTGTCACTGAGGATAAAGGAGTTGGTCCGTGGCTTCTTGCTCTCTTCATCTTCGTCGTCTGTGGATCAGGTGACTCCTCCCCTTCCTCCTCTTCCTCCTATCACGTGATCACGTTACAGTCATTTAGCGGACGCTTTAAGCGACTTACCGCTCACATTCACACACGTCACTACGGGACATGTTCTGGGGTGAAGTGTCTTGCTCAAGGACACGTTGACGTGAGACTAGACGGAGACGGGGGTCGAACCGTCGACGGCGCTGCTCTCCACCTGATGATGAATATTAAAGTCTAACTCTCGATCATGTCATTCATTGTTGCTTTATAATATTTGTTTATTTAGTGAAACACTTCTAACAGATTAATAACAATGTTTTCATATTGTCACGTGTTTTGTGTAGCCACGCCCCTCTGACGTCAGATGAGGGGCGGGGCTTATAGCCAGTTGAAACAAAAGAAAGAACTCGTCAGAGACCTGTTAGTGACCATTGATCCTATCTATAATAATAATAATAATAATAATAATAATGTTTGTTTACAGCCATCTTCCAGATCATCCAGAGCATCAGGATGGGCATGTAATGACGTCACAGGCAGGGGGCGGGGCCAGACAATGAACCCGCCCCCTAACCCGAACCAACCGGAACATTCCTGACCTCTGACAGCCGTCTGCAGCCCACAGACAACCAAACAAACCCACAGGCCCCGCCCCCTGGAGCCCTGGACCCGCCCCTTGAATCCGCCCCTGCCCCCCCCCCCCCCCCTTATCTGTGTCGATTTAAGGCCTCTCTGACCTTCTAAAAGCCTCACGTGTGCCTTTCTGTGTTTACCTGTGCTTTAGCCCCGCCCCCTCTGATTCCACCTTATCAGCTCACGGAGGGGGTGGGGTTCACAGGAGGGGGGGGGGGGGCTCATAGTCCACCTGGTTCAGGACCAACGTTATTGATGTCTATCTGGACTCTTTACATTCCAGCTGCACACACACACACACACACACACACACACACACACACACACACACACACACACACACACACACACACACACCCCTATAGAGATGATGAAGGTCTTTTGAATCAGAAGGTTAGAGGTGTAGAAGGTGTGTTTGCACCGTGTGCAGCGTCACCTGATCCATCGTGTTCATCAATAAAGTTTCATTTGAAGAAGAAGGACGCCATGTTTGTTTTTCATGTCTCAACGTTATTGTTAATAAATCTACATGTAGTACTGGGTACACATAGTACACTGGAAACACGTAGTATACTGGGTACATGTAGTACTACATGTATCCAGTACTACATAGTACTACATTAAACTACTTCTTTGTGATTTAATAATGAAACATTTCGTTGTCTCCTTGATCAGAAGCAACGTGTCCAGTAACCACTAGGTGGTGCTGTTTGGATACAATGTGTACTTTTTAATCTCTTACATTTATTAAAAATGTTAAATATCTCATTACTATTAAATATTAAATTCACATTGTGACAGAAATAATAACAAATATGTAAAAACGTACTCTTTAAAGTAATTTTTTATATATATATATATACACTCATAAGGTGAAACAATACTTTAAACCAGGATTATTTATTATTCTAATTATTATTTTAATGTGATTAAAGCAATAACTGCAGTGACATTAATAAACATGTAATAACAGGTTTATAACACTTAACACAATAAAACGTACGGTGGCCCTGAGGGTCAAACTGTTAAAGGTAGATATGTGTTAATAATAAACAAGCTGCTGCGGTCACATTTACAGAATATGTACCGTATTTATTTTACTTCATTATGAGGACACGACATCATGCTAACATTTCTATACTTCAAAGAGGTCCTGCAGGATTAGGAGGACATGATGTCATACCTTGAGGATTACAAGGACAGGTGTCCTTAACCGTCTGGTCTCAGAGCTTTTAGAGAAACTCTACATGTGTTGAACAAACCACCAGAAGTCATGTAAAAAGATCCAAACATGTTCTGAACTTCCTGCTTTGAGATCAGAGGACATTGAACATCTGATGTTCTGCAGCTCCACAGATCCAAACGTATCAATCTGTCATTCTACAAAAGTTAAAACCAGCACCTCCCTTCATCTCGTTATTCATGGTTTTGTCCTCCATCCTGGTCCTGGTCCTGGTCCTCAGATGTTGGAGGGCGGGTCTGGCTTCAGTCGGATGGACCAGGAGTTGGCGGACACGACGTCTCCCCGGCGGTGGATGCGACAGGTGTAAACGCCCTCGTTGAACTCGTTGGCGACGATGCGGAGGTCTCGGTCCTTCATGACGATGTAACCGGGGATGGAGGTCAAGATCTGCTCGCCGTCTTTATACCAGCTGAAGAAAACAGAGCCGCAAAGAGAAGAGACGGAAGAGATGGTTTAGGTTTCACAATCTTTTCTTTCCCCATGAACTTTCCTCCACTGATGGTGAGACTAAAGCCACAATTCCACCTGACGTGGTTTAGTTCCTACTATACTACTGCAGCACTGTTCCACTGCTCCTACTTTTCCCACTCCACCACTGTTCCACTGTTCCCACTCCACCACTGTTCCCACTGTTCCCACTCCACCACTGTTCCACTGTTCCCACTCCACCACTGCTCCCACTGTTCCCACTCTACCACTGCACCCACTGTTCCCACTCCACCACTGTTCCCACTCCACCACTGTTCCCACTCCACCACTGCTCCCACTGCTCCCACTCCACCACTGCTCCCACTGCTCCCACTCCACCACTGCTCCCACTCCACCACTGTTCCACTGTTCCCACTCCACCACTGCTCCCATTATTCCCACTACTCCACTGTTCCACTGCTCCCACTGTTCCACTACTCCACTGTTCCCACTGCACCACTGTTCTGTTCCCACTGTTCCATTATTCCCACTGTTCCACTGTTTCACTAGTTCATCAATTCTACACTCAGACATATCTTGTTGTCTCCAGAGCTTTTAATCACATCTCATGATCTTCCTCGTGGGTGGAGTTGCCAAAGCTGTTTGTCAAAGCTGAAGAACAAACGTTGTTATTTATAACAGAAGTAATAAAATATTAAAATGTTTCTGTCGACGTAAACTTGATACATTTGATCTCTTTGATGTCATTGTATAAACTGAATAATGGAATAGATAATCATTAGTATTAGTGGTGATCAGCTGACCTGACTTTGGGCGGTGAGCGGAGGTTCTTGGTTCCACAGCGGAACCCGACCACCTTCCCTCGAGGAACCATCTTGATCTTGACGTTGGCCGGAGGCGGCGTTGGCGTGGCAACCGCCTCCAAAGGCTCTGGGAGACAGGAAGTGAGATTTAAACCAGAGACGAGAGACGGACCTCAGAGAGACAATCAGGGTTGAGCTTCACCGTAACAGAGATCACATCTCTGAGGACAGTTCTTCTTCATGAAGGTTCTCCTCCGCTCACAGAAACCCAGACGAGCCCACGGACCACAGACCCGCTTCTTATCCAGACAACCTGTGGACGGACAGCAAGAATCACAACCTGTACTGTGGTAAGAGTTCTGCAGGAAGTATCACAGCCTGTACTATAAGTACTACAGCAAGTATCATAGATAATAGATAGATTCAAATCCAGACAACCTGTGGACAGACAGCAAGAATCACAGCCCTTACTGTGGTAACAGTACTACAGGAAGTATCACAACCTGTACTATGAGTAGTATAGTAAGCATCACATCCTTTACTATAGTAAGAGTACTGCAGGAAGTATCACAACCTTTACTATAGTAAGAGTACTGCAGGAAGTATCACAACCTTTACTATGGTAAGAGTACTGCAGGAAGTATCACAACCTTTACTATAGTAAGAGTACTGCAGGAAGTATCATATCCTTTACTATGGTAAGAGTACTGGAGAAAGTATTCACATGTATTTACAGAGTTTCCACAACATGAATTCAGAAATGGTTCTTTAACAACTTTGTGTTTCTGATAACATGCAGATACTGAGTGACCTTTATTGTGAAACTCCCACAGGAAGTGCTGGGTGTTACCATAGAGCCTCTGGATGCCCCACACGTCGTCCTGGGCCACGTTCCTCTGACCCGTGTACGTAGCATTAGGATGCATCAGAGCCTGAAGGTCTCTGGAGTGCCACAAACCGAGAGCGTGACCGATCTCATGAGCCGCCACCTGGACCAGGTCATTCAGCCACACACCTGTAGAGAGTCACATGACCAACACCTGTAGAGTCACATGACCAACACATTACATTACAGTCATTTAGCAGACGCTTTTATCCAAAGCGACTTACAATAAGTGCATCAACATTGGTAATCAAAAGAACTACTAGTCACCAGAAGTCATAAGTACATTTCCTTTAAACAAGCATCTAAGAGCCTGAAGCAGAGCAGAACTCAGAGCCAAAGTACAGAAACAAGAGAAACAGTTAGTGCTATAAGTAATACGAATACAATAAGTGCAACAAGCTAGTATGAAAACAATAAGTGCTAAGTGGAAGACTCAGGGTAGCACTTCCTGAAGAGGTGGGTTTTCAGCCTGCGCCGAAAGATGGGCAGCGACTCCGCTGTCCTGACGTCAGTGGGAAGTTCATTCCACCACTGAGGAACCAGGACAGGAAACAGCCGTGACCGGGTCGATCGGCCGCCAGGACTTCTGAGTGACGGGGCGACCAATCGCCCCGAGGCAGCAGAGCGAAGTGGTCGGGCGGGGGTGTAGGACTTGACCATGGCCTGGAGATAGGAAGGAGCTGTTCCTTTCACTGCCCTGTAGGCTAGCACCAGAGTCTTAAACTGGATGAGCTCTTACAGGTAGCCAGTGTAGAGAACGGAGAAAGGAAGTTGTGTGGGAGAACTTGGGGCGATTGAACACCAGGCGAGCTGCGGCTTTCTGGACGAGCTCCAGAGGTTTGATGGCCGACGCCGAGGCTCCGGCGAGTAGAGAGTTGCAGTAGTCCAGGCGGGAGATGACAAGAGCCTGGATGAGAACCTGCGCCGTCTCGTCAGTCAGGAAGGGACGAGTCCTCCTGATATTGTAGAGCAGGAATCTGCAGGAGCGTGTAACGGATGAAATGTTTGCCGAGAATGACAGTTGGTCATCCAGGGTCACACCCAGGTTCCTCGCAGTCCGAGTTGGCGTCACCACGGTATCATCAATGGTGATGGACAGGTCCCGGTGCGGGCAACCCTTCCCCGGGAGGAACAGTAGCTCAGTTTTGTCTAGGTTGAGCTTGAGGTGGTGTGTCGTCATCCACTTCCAGATGTCAGCCAAACAGGCAGCGATGCGCGTCTCCACTTGGGTGTCACCGGGGGGAAATGACAAGACCACCTGGGTGTCATTGGCATAACAATGGTAGGAGAAGTCATGCGAGCGAATAACAGAACCCAGAGATGTTGTGTAGAGCGAGAAGAGAAGGGGGCCCAGGACTGACCCTTGCGGAACCCCCGTAGTCAGCATGCGTGGTTCCGACACGGCCCCCCTCCAGGTCACCTGGTAGGATCGACCCGTCAGGTAGGATGCAAACAGGGAGAGTGCAGAGCCTGAGACGCCCATCTCCTCGAGGGATGAGAGGAGGATCTGATGGTTCACAGTGTCAAACGCCGCAGACAAGTCCAGGAGAATCAGGACAGAGGAGAGAGAGTTAGCTCTCGCGGCGTGAAGCGACTCTGTCACCGCAAGGAGGGCCGTCTCTGTCGAGTGACACCTGTAGAGAGTCACATGATCAAGACCTGTAGAGTCACATGACCAACACCTGTAGAGTCACATGATCAACACCTGTAGAGTCACATGATCAACACCTGTAGAGTCACATGACCAACACCTGTAGAGAGTCACATGATCAAGACCTGTAGAGTCACATGACCAACACCTGTAGAGAGTCACATGACCAACACCTGTAGAGTCACATGATCAACGCCTGTAGAGAGTCACATGACCAACACCTGTAGAGTCACATGACCAACACCTGTAGAGAGTCACATGACCAACACCTGTAGAGAGTCACATGACCAACACCTGCAGAGTCACATGACCAACACCTGCAGAGTCACATGACCAACACCTGCAGAGTCACATGACCAACACCTGCAGAGTCACATGACCAACACCTGTAGAGAGTCACATGACCAACACCTGTAGAGTCACATGACCAACACCTGTAGAGAGTCACATGACCAACACCTGCAGAGTCACATGACCAACACCTGTAGAGAGTCACATGACCAACACCTGTAGAGAGTCACATGACCAACACCTGCAGAGTCACATGACCAACACCTGTAGAGAGTCACATGACCAACACCTGTAGAGAGTCACATGATCAACGCCTGTAGAGAGTCACATGACCAACACCTGTAGAGTCACATGTTAAAGTCAGATATGAACTAATTAAAAACATGTCCACGTCTCACACAGTCAGACGAACATACTACCCACCATGCATTGCACTCATTTCGAAGGCTGATAGTAATAAAACTGGACAACTTGTAGTACTCCCGTCTCATATACTACACTATATACTGTAGTACTCCCGTCTCATATACTACACCTGTATACTGTGTACTTGTACCTTGTTTCCAGCTGAACCTGGACTTGCCGAGGATCCAGAACTCGTGGTTGTCAAAGTGGATTTCTCCTCTCGGCGGCAGGAAGGCGTGAGCCAGTTCACCGTTCAGACCATCGAAACACGGGTGGAGAGGAGACCACCAGCAGTCAGTGTGGTTAAAGGTGTAGAAACCTAATGCACCCCCCCCCCCCCCCCCCCCACACACACACACACACACACACACACACACACACACACACACACACACACACACACACACACAGGACACAAAACACGTATTAATACACATTAAACTAGTGTCTGTCTTCCTCCTTTTGTTTGTCTGGGTTTTATTTTGAAACTCCTCCACTTCCTGTCTGCCTACCAATGGTGATGTCAGCGGCGGTGATGTCAGCGGTGGCGTTGCCATCGGTCACCTCGGTGAAGGTGAGAGGAGACACGTCGCTCCACTTAGTGAAGGCGATGCTGATGGCCTTCCTAGTGTCCTCAACATTCAGAGTGTTAGGAAACGCTAGGATCCTGAGAGACAGAGAGAGAGAGACAGAGAGAGACAGAGAGAGACAGAGAGAGAGAGAGAGAGAGAGAGAGAGAGAGAGAGAGAGAGAGAGACAGCGAGAGAGACAGAGAGAGAGAGAGACAGAGCGAGAGAGAGAGAGAGAGAGAGAGAGAGAGAGACAGCGAGAGAGACAGAGAGAGACAGAGAGAGAGAGAAACAGAGAGAGAGAGACAGAGAGAGAGACAGAGAGATGATTATCACATTTAGTAGAATAATTATTGTAAATAAATAAGATAAACACTTAAGATGATAAAGAACTGAAATACAGGATCTAACAAACCAACCCTGCAGCTGGTCCACAGAGTCCACCTCTCATCTCAGCCCTGCACCCAGCAGACCCCGAGTAGAGGATCTGGTACCCCAGAACCCAGAGACCCCTGGACCATCACCATATAAACATGTAAACAGGTACCAACAACCAACACACCTCAACCAGACCTCCTAGACTTCAGCCAGACCTCCTAGACCTCAACCAGACCTCCTAAACCTCAACCAGGCCTCCTAGACTTCAGCCAGACCTCCTAGACTTCAGCCAGACCTCCTAGACTTCAACCAGACCTCCTAGACTTCAGCCAGAGCTCCTAAACTTCAGCCAGACCTCCTAGACTTCAGCCAGACCTCCAAGATTTCAGAAAGACCTCAGCCAAACCTCCTAAACCTCAGCAAGACCTCCTAAACCTCAGTCAGACATCCTAGACTTCCGCCAGACCTCCTACACCTCAGCCAGACCTCCTACTCTTCAGCCAGACCTCCTAGACTTCAGCCAGACCTCCTACACCCCAACCCTGCAGCTGGTCCACAGAGTCCACCTCTCATCTCAGCCCTGCACCCAGCAGACCCCGAGTAGAGGATCTGGTACCCCAGAACCCAGAGACCCCTGAAGCTCTGGACCATCACCATATAAACATGTACGCAGGTACCAACAACCAACACACCTCAACCAGACCTCCTAGACTTCAGCCAGACCTCCTAGACCTCAACCAGACCTCCTAAACCTCAACCAGGCCTCCTAAACCTCAACCAGGCCTCCTAAACCTCAACCAGGCCTCCTAGACTTCAGCCAGACCTCCTAGACCTCAACCAGACCTCCTAAACCTCAACCAGGCCTCCTTAACTTCAGCCAGACCTCCTAGACCTCAACCAGACCTTCTAGACTTCAGCCAGACTTCCTTGACCTCAACCAGACCTCCTAGACTTCAGCCAGACCTCCTAGACTTCAGCCAGACATCCTAGACCTCAACCAGACCTCCTAAACCTCAACCAGGCCTCCTAGACCTCAGCCAGACCTCCTAAACCTCAGTCAGACATCCTAGACTTCCGCCAGACCTCCTACACCTCAGCCAGACCTCCTACTCTTCAGCCAGACCTCCTAGACTTCAGCCAGACCTCCTACACCTCAGCCAGACCTCCTACTCTTCAGCTAGACTTCCTAGACTTCACCCAGACCTCCTAGACTTCACCCAGGCCTCCTACACCTCAGCCAGACCTTCTACACTTCAGCCAAACATTCTAGACTTCAACCAGACCTCCTACACCTCAGCCAGACCCCCCAAAACTCAGCCAGACCCCCCAAAACTCAGCCAGACCTCCTAGACCTCGGCCAGACCTCAGACAGAGATCCTAGACCTCCTATACCTCAGCAAGACCTTGGCCAGACCTCCTAAACCTAAGCCAGACCTCCTAGACCTCATCCAGACCTCCTAGAGTACTTGTGGTGTGTACAAAGTAAAATCTCAAACTAAATGTTCTGGATTCATATTTGCTCACTGATTGATATACTTTCATGTATTAGTACTAGTATTATTAGTACTAGTATTGATCTCCACCTGTAGGTGATGTTGTGGTGAGTCCACTTGTGTCCCAGAGGGTTGATGGCGTAACGTCTGGTTCTGGTTCCTCTGAAGGTCTCCGTCACTCTGCTGCTGGAAGACATCTGAAAAACACAACAACCAACCAACCAACCAACCAATCAATCAATCAGTTCTTTAACCAATCAGCAGCCTCCTAGCTGAGTGACGTCACTTCCTCTGACGTCCACTAGATGCTGCTGTGATCAAACTGTTATTATTCTTATCAGTTGGATCAATATTAAAATATGAGCTGTGAAGCTAAAAGAAGGTGAACTTCATCTCCCACGATGCATTTCACCAGGAAACATACAATCTGCAGCTGGAATGAATTCAGTAACCTCATGTTACTGTTATCTCCTCTGACTCGCTGAAGCTCATGGGTAATGTAGTCCATGTGAGAACATGAAGGCTTTTGTGGTCTGAGACGTGGCAGCAGACGGAGAAATCTGTCACCCACATGTGAACCCCTAGACCTGAACCAGATCGTATGTGAGCCTCAGCTGGAGGACTTCCTGTCTCTGAACGTGAACCTCTAGACCTCCAACTAAAACCTGAACCAGATCTCATGTGAGCCTCAGCTGGAGGAATTCCTGTCTCTGAACGTGAACCTGTAGACCTCCAACTAAAACCTGAACCAGATCTCATGTGAGCCTCAGCTGGAGGACTTCCTGTCCCTGGACCTCCTGCTCCATAAACAGAACCCTGTTATCCTACCTCAGTCCAAATAATCAGAGAAGAAGAACAAGCATTGGAACAACAACAGGCTGGATTTGAGCTTTTGTTTTGAAAATAAAACAATAAGAAATACATCAATCAATAAAAATATCAATATTAAAACAACGTTACTGATTGATTTATTTAAAAAAAAATGCTGATTGAAGTTAAAATAGTTTTGTATTGATTATTGGTGAATGAGCTGACTGTGAAACTGACCTTCATCATCATCATCATCATCATCATCAGAGGAGGAGGAAGGTCCATGATGAGAACAGGACTCTACACATGACCTGTCAATCAATCAATCAATCAATCAATCAATCGACCCGTCTGTCTGTGCGCGCGTCCTCGGAAGAAGCGCGTGCTGAATGAAAACACGGATTCACGCGGTGAGTTCAGGGTTCTTCAGAACCTCGTGGGTCCAGAGGAACCGACCCGGAGGACCGAGACCCTGAGACCAGTAACCCAGCAGCAAGTCCCGATTCGAGCCCGACAGAGACCCGAACTTTCCCAATAAAGGTCCCGCTGTCCTTTTGTTCCTGTCTCCGGATCAGAGGACCCGGGTAGAGCTGGTTCCGGACCCGGTCCGTCCTGCTCGGCTTCGAAACAAACTGAGGGAACTTCTTCCTCCTCGGACAGAGAACTCGCTGCTGCAGTGAAGCTGGTCCGGAGGGGCGGGGTCAGGTGTGTGTGTGTGTGTGTGTGTGTGTGTGTGTGTGTGTGAGTGAGTGTGTGTGTGTGTGTGTGTGTGTGTGTGTGTGTATGTGTGTGTGTGGTACAGCGAGACCACATTGTGGGCTTTAACCCTTCAGGTTCAGGTTCGGTCCTTTATCTCTAAACACTTTTGATTAGTTTAAATGTGAATGAATCATTTCATAATTGAGATTAAAACGTGTTTAAATAAAGCATTTATTATTGAGCTGCTGATAAACAAACCCAGACCTGGTCCTCCTGGTCTCCTCTGGTTGTCCTCGGGTCTGGGGCCAGGTAGAGACCCCCTAAGGTGTTTCCTCAACAACAGCAGTCCAGATGTGCAGCGTCTGTCTCTCCTCAGAACATCTGTCCAAACAGCCTGCAGACAGAAAGAGACTCAGAGTCCTCCTTTACTGTTGACTGTAAATATTCAATATATTAACTAAATATATATGACAGACAGACACTTTATTAATAACACTTATGAAGTCTTATTGCAGGAATGTTCTCCTGTATCTGGATCAGTGTGTGGAGAGGGTGGTCCAGGTTATCCAATATGGATGATAGTTTCTTCAGTGTCCAGACTGTCCAGTTTGCAGCCGATGATGGAGCCTTCTGAACCAGTTTAAGTCTGTTGGTGTCTCCGGCTCCAATGCTGCTCCCCCAGCAGACTACAGAGAAGTACAGCGCACTGACCTCAACAGACTGGTAGAACATCTCCAACATCTGCACACGTTGAAGGATCGAAGTTTCCTCAAGAAGAAGAGTTGACTCATCCCCTTCTTGTACACAGCGTTGATGTTGGTCCTCCAGTTCACCCAGGACCTTGTCCTCCACCACCATGTCCACGTCCTCTCCCAGAACTCTCAGTGGCTGTGGAGCTGTCGTCCTCCTCCTGAAGTCGACCACCATCTCTCTGGTCTTGGCCACGTTCAGAAGCAGGTGATTTCTACCAGCCCACTCCACAAAGTCACCCACTACTGCCCTGTACTCCTCCTCCCGTCCGTCCCTTATACACCCAACTACTGCAGAGTCATCAGAGAACTTCTGCAGATGACATGACCCCGAGTTGTACTGGAAGTCAGTGGTGTACAAGGTGAACAGGAAGGGAGACAGAACAGTTCCCTGTGGAGCTCCAGTACCACTGACCACCGTATCAGACATCACGGATAAACTGTGGTCTGTCTCTTTATCTCTTTATCTCTTTATTTATCTCTTTATCTCTTTATCTGTTTCTTTTTCTCTTTATCTGTTTCTTTTTCTCTTTATCTCTTTATTCATCTCTTTATCTCTTTATTTCTTTATTTATCTCTTTATGTCTTTATCTGTTTCTTTATCTCTTAATCTCTTTCTTTATCTCTTTCTTTATCTCTTCATCTCTTTCTTTATCTCTTTATCTGTTTCTTTATCTCTTTATCTCTTTCTTTATCTCTTTATCTGTTTCTTTATCTCTTTCTTTATCTCTTTCTTTATCTCTTCATCTGTTTCTTTATCTCTTTATCTCTTTCTTTATCTGTTTCTTTATCTGTTTATTTTTCTCTTTATCTCTTTCTTTATCTCTTTCTTTATCTCTTCATCTGTTTCTTTATCTCTTTATCTCTTTCTTTATCTGTTTCTTTATCTGTTTATTTTTCTCTTTATCTCTTTATTCATCTCTTTATCTCTTTATTTCTTTATTTATCTCTTTATCTCTGTTTATCTCTTTATGTCTTCATCTGTTTCTTTATCTCTTAATCTCTTTCTTTATCTCTTCATCTCTTTCTTTATCTCTTTATCTGTTTCTTTATCTCTTTATCTGTTTCTTTATCTCTTTCTTTATCTGTTCATCTCTTTCTTTATCTCTTTATCTGTTTCTTTATCTATTTATCTCTTTCTTTATCTCTTTATCTGTTTCTTTATCTATGTCGTTATCTCTTTATGTTTTTATCTCTTTATTTATCTCATTTTTCTTTATTTATCTCTTTATCTCTTCATGTCTTTATCTCTCTTTCTCTCTTTATCTCTGATTATCTTTTTATCTGTTTCTTTATCTCTTTATGTCTTTATCTCTTTATCTCTTTATTTATCTCATTTCCCTTTATTTATCTCTTTATGTCTTTATCTCTCTTTCTCTCTTTATCTCTGTTTATCTCTTTATCTCTTTATCTGTTTCTTTATCTCTTTCTTTATCTCTTCATCTCTTTCTTTATCTCTTTATCTGTTTCTTTATCTATTTATCTCTTTCTTTATCTCTTTATCTGTTTCTTTATCTATGTCGTTATCTCTTTATGTTTTTATCTCTTTATTTATCTCATTTTTCTTTATTTATCTCTTTATCTCTTCATGTCTTTATCTCTCTTTCTCTCTTTATCTCTGATTATCTTTTTATCTGTTTCTTTATCTCTTTATGTCTTTATCTCTTTATCTCTTTATTTATCTCATTTCCCTTTATTTATCTCTTTATGTCTTTATCTCTCTTTCTCTCTTTATCTCTGTTTATCTCTTTATCTCTTTATCTGTTTCTTTATCTCTTTCTTTATCTCTTCATCTCTTTCTTTATCTCTTTATCTGTTTCTTTATGTCTTTATCTCTTTCTTTATCTCTTTATCTGTTTCTTTATCTCTTTCTTTATCTCTTCATCTCTTTCTTTATCTCTTTATCTGTTTCTTTATCTATTTATCTGTTTCTTTATCTATGTCTTTATCTCTTTATGTCTTTATCTCTTTATTTATCTCATTTCTCTTTATTTATCTCTTTATCTCTTCATGTCTTTATCTCTCTTTCTCTCTTTATCTCTGATTATCTTTTTATCTGTTTCTTTATCTCTTTGTCTTTATCTTTTTATCTTTATCTCTTTATTTATCTCATTTCCCTTTATTTATCTTTTTATGTCTTTATCTCTCTTTATCTCTTTATCTCTGATTATCTCTCATTTCTTTATCTTTATCTCTCTTTATGTCTTTATCTCTTTCTCTTATCTCTGATTATCTCTTTATCTCTTTAGCTAAACGCTCCACTTTGTCCAGCAAGTCTCAAACTGAGTGTTTCTGTTTGATGCTCAGCAGGTATTGAAGTTTCTCTCACAGCTTTTAATCGAATTCATAGATTATTGATTATTAACAGATGATACTTCAGAGAGAAATCTATAAATGTGATGTATAGTCACCTCTTCTTCTTCTGTGGTGCTTTAATGGCACAACATTATGTACATGAAAAATATATAAATATATACAAATATAAAGCTCAAGTGTTTCTATACAAGTCAAACTGTGTCTGTACACTGTAAACAGAGAGTAAAGTACTATATTACTTTATAAACATACAGTAGGTGGTTACAGTATACAAAGTATATAAATACATATACATACTATACATGTATATATACATATATATATATACAGTACAGCTTATGTCCATGTTACAGACTCAGTTATAATTTCAGTCTTTCTTCAAAGAAACATTGATTAATGGATTTAAGCTTCATTTCTGCAGTAAAAACAAGACAAAGCTGTAAAAACTGCTGACCGACGTTTATTATAAACTAATCTGACAATAAGAAAAGAACGATTAGCTGCAAGTTTATTGTTTGTGTTGTTGTTGTTGTGTTGTAGTTGTGTAGCTGTGTTGTGTAGCTGTGTTGTGTATCAGCTCTCGGTCACCTTCACTCTGACAAACTGCCTGCAGAAGCATCTTTCTAACAGGAATCATCAGATGCTGCATGTTAAGCAGCTCATTAAAGCTGCTTTGTGTCTGAATGTTGGCAGCTGAGCCGCCTGGCAGACTCCCATCATGCACTGCAATAATGCCCTCTGACCTCACACTGACCCTCCGATCGATACTGAGCAGGAGACGACCTCCGGTTCTCCATGAGTTAAAGCTGCATTCTCTCTAATGTCCACCAGGGGGCGACTCCTCTGGTGGTATAGAAGAGTGTGAGAAAGAATCACTAAAGTGTTAAATGTTCCTCATTAACTCTCTTCGCTCCATAACGTCACGACTCCTCTGATTGTTTATGTCGTTTTAAACCTCAGTGAGTCTTTCTAGTTCATTCAGAGTTAGTGAGTCTTTCTCGTTCACACAGAAGTTAGTGAGTCTTTTTAGTTTATACAGAAGTTAGTGAGTCTTTCTTGTTCACACAGAAGTTAGTGAGTCTTTTTAGTTTATACAGAAGTTAGTGAGTCTTTTTAGTTCATACAGACGTTAGTGAGTCTTTATAGTTAACACAGACGTTAGTAAGTCTTTTTAGTTGATACAGAAGTTAGTGAGTCTTTTTAGTTCACACAGACATTAGTGAGTCTTTTTAGTTTATACAGAAGTTAGTGAGTCTTTCTAGTTCACACAGAAGTTAGTGAGTCTTTTTAGTTTATACAGAAGTTAGTGAGTCTTTTTAGTTCATACAGACGTTAGTGAGTCTTTATAGTTAACACAGACGTTAGTAAGTCTTTTTAGTTGATACAGAAGTTAGTGAGTCTTTTTAGTTCACACAGACATTAGTGAGTCTTTTTAGTTTATACAGAAGTTAGTGAGTCTTTCTAGTTCATACAGACGTTAGTGAGTCTTTCTAGTTTATACAGAAGTTAGTGAGTCTTTTTAGTTCATACAGACGTTAGTGAGTCTTTATAGTTCACACAGACGTTAGTGAGTCTTTTTAGTTTATATAGAAGTTAGTGAGTCTTTTTAGTTCATAGACGTTAGTGAGTCTTTATAGTTCACACAGACGTTAGTGAGTCTTTATAGTTCACACAGACATTAGTGAGTCTTTTTAGTTTATACAGAAGTTAGTGAGTCTTTCTAGTTCATACAGACGTTAGTGAGTCTTTCTAGTTTATACAGAAGTTAGTGAGTCTTTTTAGTTTATATAGAAGTTAGTGAGTCTTTTTAGTTCACACAGACGTTAGTGAGTCTTTATAGTTCACACAGACGTTAGTGAGTCTTTATAGTTCACACAGACATTAGTGAGTCTTTTTAGTTTACACAGAAGTTAGTGAGTCTTTCTAGTTTATACAGACGTTAGTGAGTCTTTCTAGTTTATACAGAAGTTAGTGAGTCTTTTTAGTTCATACAGACGTTAGTGAGTCTTTATAGTTCACACAGACGTTAGTGAGTCTTTTTAGTTCATAGACGTTAGTCTTTATAGTTCACACAGACGTTAGTGAGTCTTTTTAGTTTATATAAAAGTTAGTGAGTCTTTTTAGTTCATAGACGTTAGTCTTTATAGTTCACACAGATGTTAGTGAGCCTTTATAGTTCACACAGACATTAGTGAGTATTTTTAGTTTATACAGAAGTTAGTGAGTCTTTCTAGTTCATACAGACGTTAGTGAGTCTTTCTAGTTTATACAGAAGTTAGTGAGTCTTTCTAGTTCATACAGACGTTAGTGAGTCTTTCTAGTTTATACAGAAGTTATCTCACTATTGCTACTTTAGTTCTTGGATGCTAATGTTAGCATTTAGCTGGTTGCTCTCATACAGCCTCACAAAGCTGCTGCAGACTGTTAAACAAACACAAACCTTCTGAGAAACAACATTTAATGTATTCTGTCGTCATGAACGAATCAAATGAACTGATTCAGAATCTGTTGGTTGTCACCATGACAACATCTTTTTCAAACAAAGAGGAACACATTGAACAAAGTTAAGTCATCCGTCCCTCAGGTAGAACCTGCAGTATCCCATAATGCTTCAGTGTTCCTGGCTGGGGTCACGGGGCCCCTGGGGGCCCATACACTTTATACTGTGAGGTCAAAGGGGCCCCTGGGGGCCTCCTGGCAGCCGTCCAGCCGACCGGAGGCTGGAGCGTCGGTTCTCAGAGAGACGGAGGAGAGAGACGGACATTCAGCCACAGCTGAAGGACGAGGATTTAATTACACCTCTGTCCATTCACCTGTCCATCACACACACAGACACACTAAACACACACACACACACACACACTAAACATACACACACTGAACACAGAGAAAACACACACACTGAGAAAAGGCTGTACTACAGTAGAAACAGACTGACTTTGAAAGACTATACTTTGACTTTATTTAACATACTATACTGTCTTTTCATGACGTACTATACTTTGAATTTTTTTTCAACATACTATACAAGAAACTTTTTAACGTAGAGTATGTAGAAAAAAGTCATAGTATAGTAACTATACTATGACACACACACACACACACACACACACACACACACACACACACACACACACCACAAAAACAGCTGTACGGGTTCAGATTCATACGTTTTATTATTTTCGACACATCTGATACAAAAACTGTAGAAACAATAAAAATAAAAACAGACATGAATTCATTTAATTCAACGAACACTGAAAGCAAAGCATGCTGGGTAAACGGTTCTGTGATCAGACTGGTTTGGACGTATCCGTCTCTTAAAGGGACAGACCACCAGCCTCTAGTCACAGACTATATCCAGGTGCATTGTGGGAAGTGTAGGACCCAGTATTTGTGAACTTAAAGTCAGAATATGAACTACTGAGGACTGGTTTCACTGGGACACACACAGCAACGATGATGATGATGATGATGTCGTGTTCTTCCTCAGCAGCGGGTCTCATAGATTCCACTTCGTCCGATGTAACGAACCCACTTGACGACGTCGTGATCGCTGTAGTTCAGTTTGGGCTCGAACACCTTCAGGTACCTCACCTTCAGACCGGAGGGGGCGAAGGGCACCTGGGGGGGGGGGGGGGGGTTAGAGAGCAATCAGCCTGTCTGTACTCAGTTACCTGTACAGGTGAACATGACAAATACCGAATCATTAATAATTAATAACCTCAAAGTTCATGGAGATTGGCGGTCGAGCCCACTTCTTCTTGTCGTTGGTTGGAAGCAACTCGATCTCTGCACTGATCTGAGACTCCTTCATACCGGCCATCCTCTTCACCCTGAAACACACACCTGTTACCTGGTGATGTCACACACACCCGGTGATGTCACAGTCCTACTTACTTCCACACGATGGCGTTCTCACTCGCTTTGTACTTTGCTTTTCCCTTCATACAGATGAGCTGAACCCCGCTGGTGTTGAGGGGGGTGGGGATCCTCACCTGAGGGGGGGGGGGGGGGGGTCATCAATTATTAAATATGAATACATAATGAAGTAGAGCTGAGAGAGACGACATGATCCTCCAGTTAGATTATTAATAACTGATCTTTATAAACATAACTTCAGTGAACATGTTTAGTTCTGTAAAACTAAATATACTAATATGAAATTAATATTAATAAGACGTATTATATATTTATCATATATGTTATTAATATTAATTGTGGAACCTCGATCTTCTGAGCGAGCAGAGACGACTTGAAGTTGGACTTGATGACGACTTTGACCTCCAGTTTGGTTCGACCGACCTCTCGAACCAGAGGGATGACCCTGAAGGGCAGGATGATGTCTTTGGTGGTCCGATACCTGCAGACAGACAGACTCAGGCCTGATGTCTCCTGGTGTGTGTGTGTGTGTGTGTGTGTGTGTGTGTGTGTGTCTTCTGACCTCATGAGCTCATAGTCTCCGTCTGGAGGGATGAAGCTGATGCTGCGTTCAGAGTCAAACTTGCTGAGACGAACACACTGATGGAAGGTGCAGTCATCGATGGCTATCGACTGTTTACCGCTGAGGACAGAGGACACAGTGAGACAGGAAGTGACCATATACGGAGGTGGTGATGCAGCTGACCTACGTGACCTCTGACCTCTTGGCTCCGTCCTCTGAATTTGATCCTTTTCCTTGCTTGTCGATGACGATCTTGTCGTTCATGCCGAACTTACACTCTGGCATCCCACTCAGGTAACTCTTCATCACCACGCGGCCGGAGACGTGAGCGCTGAGCACCTGACCTGTAGAGTCACATGATGAGGGGACGGTCAGCTACATAGAGGGGACGGTCAGCTACCTAGAGGGGACGGTCAGCTACCTAGAGGGGACGGTCAGCTACATAGAGGGGACGGTCAGTTACCTAGAGGGGGCCGTCAGTTACCTAGAGGGGAAGGTCAGTTACATAGAGGGGACGGTCAGTTACCTAGAGGTGACGGTCAGTTACATAGAGGGGACGGTCAGCTACATAGAGGGGACGGTCAGTTACCTAGAGGTGACCGTCAGTTACCTAGAGGGGACGGTCAGTTACCTAGAGGGGAAGGTCAGTTACATAGAGGGGACGGTCAGTTACCTAGAGGTGACGGTCAGTTACATAGAGGGGACGGTCAGCTACATAGAGGGGACGGTCAGTTACCTAAAGGGGACGGTCAGTTACCTAGAGGGGACCGTCAGCTACCTAAAGGGGACGGTCAGTTACCTAGAGGGGACCGTCAGCTACATAGAGAGGACGGTCAGCTACCTAGAGGGGACGGTCAGCTACATAGAGGGGACGGTCAGCTACCTAGAGGGGACGGTCAGTTACCTAGAGGGGACGGTCAGCTACCTAGAGGGGACCGTCAGCTACATAGAGGGGACCGTCAGCTACATAGAGGGGACCGTCAGCTACATAGAGGGGATGGTCAGTTACTTAGAGGTGACGGTCAGTTACCTAGAGGGGACGTTGACGTTAGTTACCTAGAGGGGATGTTAACGTTAGTTGCCTAGAGGGGACGTTGACGTTAGTTACCTAGAGGGGACGTTAACGTTAGTTACCTTGAGGGGACATGAGCAAGTTGACGCTCTCCAACACGTCCAGAAAGAGCTCGTTGCGTCTGTATTTGATTCCTTCTCGTCTCCAGCCGATCTGACCGGTGACCTGACTGGTGATCTGAGACTGCTCCTCTTTGGACTGTGTATTCAAATTATTATTATTAACAGTATTAGAGCTAAACAATAGTAGTTTAACTTGTTTGGTTAAATGTATTGAAGCATTACAGAGACTTTTATTATCATTATGTATTTATTATTAATTATTAAATTAACTCAATAGGAACTAAACTGTGAGTGTGTGTGTGTGTGTGTGTGTGTGTGTGTGGACTTACGTGGTGCTGTACGACAATGCAGGAGACCAAAGGAAAACAGGAAAACAGTGAGTTTCACATTAATAGCACATTCCAGTCTGTTTTCTTCTTTGTTACTTTATTATTTATTAATAATAAATCCATATCATCTCTGTCCTACCTGACTCTTGATTCCTTGCTGAGTGATGAAGGTTTTCAGAGCTCCAGTCTCTGAGTTTTGAGGGTAACCAAAGTCCAGAATCTCTGCAGGACACAAACACCGTTAGTCCAAACAAATAAACAAACAAACAATCAAACGGCAGCACAGAGCAGCAGCTCAGAGACGACTCCTGTCTGCGCTGTATTTTCTTTAGGTTTTGATTTTCTCATCCAACACTTACAAAAATCAAAACCTAAAAAAACAACAGAGCAGCAGAAAGATGGACGACTTCCTGTTGGAGTTCAGGCTCAGAACCACCGAACCGGAGACAGAGTGAGACCTCCTGTCCACATGTACTTGACAGTTTCTACTTTTATTTCTTACAGTACTGAAGTCATTTCCTGTCCTGCCCTTTCAAAATAAAAAGCGTTACCGTCGAGCAGCTCGTAGATGAGGACAAAGTTGTTCTTGACGTTCTCCTCGCTTATCTTGCCGAAGTAGGCGGACATGACGTCGCACATTTTGTAGAGGAACTCGAACACCATGGTGGCGTTGACGTTCTGCTTGGTGACGGCCGCCAGCCAGATGTTGGAGCGCTTGACGTGGAAGAAGCTGGTCCGGGCGATGTTGGTGACCGGAGAGCGAACCTGCTGCCGGGCGTGGATGACGTTAACTCGGAATGCGTCCACGGCGTTTCTCCTGAGACGAGACGGGACGACATTTAAGTCACTCAATCCAACCCACGTATCAGACCGGTTTATTTAGGAAGACTGTTGTCCCACTGAGTCTCTGGTCTCAGAGTAGTGCCCCCTACAGGCCGACAAAGTGAGTCACTGGAACCACCAGAGGTCTTTGAGCAAGAAGACAGAACTGGAAACAAAATATTTACCCTATACCCTGGGTAGTGGTAGTGGTGGTAGTGGTAGTAGTAGTAGTAGTAGTAGTAGTAGTAGGACGGGATGTACACACAGACACCTCCTCCTATGATCATTATTGATTACTACTGCCTGGTCTCATTTCTGCCTGGCAACAGGCTCCCTGCATCACATGGCGACAGTGAGACAGAGGCCGAAGTGACAAATCAGACCCGAACACGTCGCCCCCCCCCCCCCGTACCCAAACACGTCCCCCTGTACCCAAACACGTCCTCCTGTATCCAAAAACGTCCCCCCTGTACCCGAACACGTCCCCCTGTACCCAAACACGTCCTCCTGTATCCAAAAACGTCCCCCCTGTACCCGAACACGTCCCCCTGTACCCGAACACGTCCCCCTGTACCTGTACTCGAACACGTCCCCCTGTACCGAACACGTCCTCCTGGACCCGAACACGTCCTCCTGTACCCAAACACATCCTGCTGTACCCAAACACGTCCTCCTGTACCCGAACACGTCCCCCTGTACCCGAACACGTCCCCCTGTACCCAAACAGGTCCTCCTGTACCCGAACACGTCCCCCTGTACCCAAACACGTCCCACTGTACCCAAACACATCTTCCTGTACCCAAACACGTCCCCCTGTACCCAAACATGTCCCCCTGTACCCAAACACGTCCTCCTGTACCCGGACACGTCCCCCTGTACCCAAACACGTCCTCCTGTACCCGGACACGTCCCCCTGTACCCAAACACGTCCTCCTGTACCCAAACACGTCCCCCTCTACCCAAACACGTCCTCCTGTACCCGGACACGTCCCCCTGTACCCAAACACATCCTCCCGTACCCGACACGTCCCCCTGTACCCAAACACGTCCTCCTGTACCCGAACACGTCATTAGGACCTGAACACATAATCATGAAGCTGAACACATTGTGAGTAGACTCAGTGTTTTTATAGTTTTATTGTCTGGCTCGTGGGCACTTGGGCAGTGACCTTTCGAACTCACCCGATGTCATCGCGGTACACCCTGGAGATCAACACCTCCCCCTTGTGGTTGTAGATGAAGAGTCCTCCGATCATGGCTGAGACCTGTCAGTCAGTCACAGTTGATCATAATGAAGAGTCGCTGCAGAGGAAGAGGAGGATTGTTAAGGTGTGTTCACACCAAACGCAGCACAAATTATTCGCGCGAGTAGATTACATACAGTCTATGCCGTATTTACTCCTAGATGTTATTTTGAGTGTTGATGGAGCTGCTACAATGTTAGCTTAGCATAGCACCGATCGATCCGAGCTCCATTCAGAAAACAAGTATTTTAAAAGTTATTTGTTTGTCGTCTTGAGGAGAGAACTAACGGCATCATTACGTAGTTATTTCGGCATCTTTTTTATCGGTTTATTGCAGTTAAATCACATAAAATCAGTTTGTTTAGTGTTCACTCAGCTGTAGTAAACCAGCTACACACACTGAAATACACGGAGCTCCTCAGGACTCTGTGATGAACCAGACTTGAAGACGTTGAGTTTCCTGATATCTGGGACTTCCACAACACGTACAAAGCAGAAATACAGGTTATTTGATCCACGGTTGATGGCGGACAGTGGAACGGCTTCCAGGGCGATAAGCCACGCCCCCTCTCCAGTGCGTCTGGATACTCTTTTCAATACTCTGTTCTTCTTCATTGATAATTTTAAAAACAATGAAATTCAGAACAGGATTAGGAATTATTTATAATTTAGATAGAGCTAAATATTGTTTCCAGAGCAACAACAGTTATGTTTACAACAACAAAGACACTTTATAAAGTAATTCATATTCACTGGAAACAAAACAGGATATACACACATATAAATATATATTTATATATATATATATACATATATAAATATATATATATACATATATATAAATATATATATATATATATATACATACATATATATATATATATATATACGTACATATATATATATATATATACATACATATATATATATATACATATATATATAAGTACTGACTGTAGTTCTAAAGTACTAACTGTAGTACTTCCTGGCCTCCAATGATGTCACCTCAGAGACACTTTAACATTACAGAGGCTAGTTAGCATGCTAGCTTAGATGCTCACCGTCTAGTTATACTTTAATATAATGTGCAGAAGAAGACTCCACACTTAAACCCTCCAGGTCTTTGGACGAAGGTTCACGTCTCCTTCCGGTGACGTTTAACTGTTAAACGTCAGAAGGGAGTCGGGCTGACGTCACCGCCCAGTCACGTGACGTCAGCACACATTAGGAGCTAGAATAACGTCGTTCATCAAACGGGAAGATTTTAGGCTGAAAAGTCGCGATAACGTTTAACACAACTGCGGTTTGAACGCGACGAACTGAAGAGTCTCTAATTCATATCGGATCAATACATCACGACCGACACACACCGGCTGGTATCAATGCGCGTTACGTCTCTAAAAAGAAGGATTTACAATGAAGTTCTGTTAGACGACGACGACTCCACCGCTGCTGCAGTGCAGACAGACAGACAGACGGAGAGACAGACAGGCAGACGGAGAGACAGACGGAGCGACAGAGAGACACAGAGAGAGACAGACAGGGAGAGACGGACAGACAGAGACACACAGACAGACGGATGTGTTACCGGTCCTCCGTGTTCTCGCCTCACAGAGAACCTCTCGGTTCACTCCATCCGCCCGTTTGACCGTGAAACTCTCCGGTCTCCTCCGGTTCTGAGCCAAGATGGCGGCGGATGGAGCCAAACTGTCAGCTGACGGCAGCTCGGCCGCGTCCCATTCAGAACAACTCGTCTCCTTGACACTGAGTCCGCCCACTGGTCTCTCTGACTCGTAGCTCTGACAGGACAACACAACATCACAACATTCACACTCTCCATTATTGCGCTTTCCAATAACATAGAGGGAACTGTTGGGATCATTCCTTAGTCTTGTCAGAATCATGTCCTCTTTCCTATTTCACACACCGAGGCCGCAGGGTTAGCGGATTGGGACGCGGCCCTCCCTCCTCCTCCTGTGTGAGGAGAGAGGAAGCTAGTCTGCATATGAATCCTGATCGTCTTCACACAGCAGGCCTCGTTCTCATCACACAGACCTCAAATGGAGGAGAACTGGATGTTCCCACTGGGACCTGTAGTCTCAAATACTGATCTCCAGACGACCTGAGGCCTAAAGCCCAGAATCTATTCCTCCAGCAACACTAAGACACACACTAAGACACTAAGTCCTCCAAGGACATGATGACGGTCTTAAGAGTGGCTTTAAGACCTGATCCAAGGATTTAAACATTAAAATCTGTTTTTATGACTTTTACTCTATCAACATGACACCGCTTGATCAGATCAGAAGTACTCACATCCTTTTCTGCAGTAACGGATACCACACAATACAAATACTGTTACAGTAAAGGTACTAATACCACACTGTAAAAATACTGGGCTGGCTCAGGTTTATAGTTAGGACTGGCTCAGGTTTATATTTAGGACTGGCTCAGGTTTATAGTTAGGGCTGGTTCATGGTTATAGTTAGGGCTGGCTCAGGTTTATGTTTAGGACTGGTTCAGGTTTATAGTTAGGGCTGGTTTATGTTTATAGTCAGGGCTGGCTCAGGTTTATGTTTAGGACTGGTTCAGGTTTATAGTTAGGGCTGGTTTATGTTTATAGTCAGGGCTGGCTCAGGTTTATAGTTAGGGCTGGTTCAGGTTTATATTTAGGGCTGGTTCAGGTGTATAGTTAGGGCTGGTTCAGGTTTATATTTAGGGCTGGTTCAGGTGTATAGTTAGAGCTGGTTCAGGTTTATATTTAGGACTGGCTCAGGTTTATAGTCAGGGCTACATGTGGATGTTGTGGAACCAAAACCTGGAACATCCTACATTTTAACAGAAAAGACTATAAAAGACAGCTATAAACTGTCCATGTTATTAAAAAACATGCTCAATATTTTCAAATATATTAACTTGTCTTAGTTTTGAGCTTTTGATTAAAAATGTCACACAAAAAAATCACCACAAAATGATAGTTGGACATTTTTTATTTTTGAATCATTGAGTATTTAAAACCAGAGAAGACAGAGAGCAAAATAAAACTATTTTCATAAATAAAGACAATAATCTGGTTGACGCAGCTGTTCATCCATCATAGACTCATATGTTAGAATACATTATTCATATGTGCTCTGGAGGACGTCAGGTGTTACTTAGACACATGAACGAAAAGACTGAAGACTGATCAGATAAACTGTGAGTGACCAGCAGAGACTGGTAGATTTCTCCTCAGTGTAACGACAGAGCAGTAGATGCCCATCCACCCATTTCATCTTGTCCACCCTCGTCTACATAAAATGTCCACATCCTCCTTCACAGGGATCAGGGGCTGTTGAGGAGGTGTTTAGGAGTTGTTTAAGATTTGTCCAGGAGGTGTTAGGACTTGTCTAGGAGTTGTCTAGGAGTTGAGATGTCTCGGAGTTGTCTAGGAGTTGAGATGTTAGGACTTGTCTAGGAGTTGTTCAGGAGTTGAGATGTCTAGGAGGTGTCTAGTAGGTGTCTAGTAGGTGTCTAGGAGGTGTTTAGGAGTTGTCCAGGAGGTGTTAGGACTTGTCTAGGATTTGAGATGTCTAGGAGTTGTCTAGGAGGTGTTTAGGAGTTGAGATGTCTAAGAGGTGTCTAGTAAGTGTCTAGGAGGTGTTTAGGAGGTGTTTAGGAGTTGAGATGTCTAGGAGGTGTCTAGTAGGTGTCTAGGAGGTGTTTAGGAGTTGAGATGTCTAGGAGATGTCTAGGAGGTGTATAGTAAGTGTCTAGGAGGTGTTTAGGAGGTTTCTACCAGCCTCTTCTTTTAGGTGTAGGTGCAACTCTATACAACCACATCAAGGCTCTCTGAGTATCTGGTCTCTCTGGGACTCTATAGTCCCGGATAGGGGATGTCAACACTCATGTGGGCAGCAGTGGAAGTGGTGTTTTTTTACCGGACGTCTGAACCAGTTATGTGTGACCCACAACAACCATCATGATCCAGCATCAGGTCAGAGAGTCCACAGTGAAGGTACAAAGATAAATTCACCTTTAAATCAAACATCAGTTTCTCTCCTCGTCTCATTGTTTGTTTGTTAAAAGGTGTTTTCTCACAGGACGTGACATCATCGTCATCACAGGGTCACATGACATCCACAAAGAAATCTCCGGGGTTTCCCACGGCCAGGCAGAAGGACTGCCGACCTCGAGGCGACGGAGCCGGCGGGAGGTCCTCAGAGTCTTTGTTACCATGGAGACCAGAGCAGGAGGTTGGGGGTCGCCGAATGCTGTCGTCACCGGGAGACTCTGCTGCCAGCTCTTTGTCGGGCGAAGCACTCACTTCCTGTTTGGTCGTCTCTGATTGGCTGCCTCGTCCTCCCTTCTTCTGACCGTCACTACAGTTTGATTCGCTGCTGTGACTTCCTGTTCACATCAAAACATGATGTTGTTAAAGTGTAGTGTTACTGTTGTTAAAGAGTAGTGTTACTGTTGTTAAAGTGTTACTGTTGTTAAAGTGTAGTGTTACTGTTGTTAAAGTGTAGTGTTACTGTTGTTAAAGAGCATTGTTACTATTGTTAAAGTGTAGTGTTACTGTTGTTAAAGTGTAGTGTTACTGTTGTTAAAGAGTAGTGTTACTATTGTTAAAGTGTAGTGTTACTGTTGTTAAAGTGTAGTGTTACTATTGTTAAAGTGTAGTGTTACTGTTGTTAAAGTGTAGTGTTACTGTTGTTAAAGTGTAGTGTTACTGTTGTTAAAGAGTAGTGTTGCTGTTGTTAAAGTGTAGTGTTGCTGTTGTTAAAGAGTAGTGTTGCTGTTGTTAAAGAGTAGTGTTACTGTTGTTAAAGAGTAGTGTTACTGTTGTTAAAGTGTAGTGTTACTGTTGTTAAAGTGTAGTGTTGCTGTTGTTAAAGAGTAGTGTTGCTGTTGTTAAAGTGTAGTGTTACTGTTGTTAAAGAGTAGTGTTGCTGTTGTTAAAGTGTAGTGTTACTGTTGTTAAAGAGTAGTGTTACTGTTGTTAAAGTGTAGTGTTGCTGTTGTTAAAGTGTAGTGTTACTGTTGTTAAAGAGTAGTGTTACTGTTGTTAAAGTGTAGTGTTGCTGTTGTTAAAGTGTAGTGTTGCTGTTGTTAAAGAGTAGTGTTACTGTTGTTAAAGAGTAGTGTTACTGTTGTTAAAGAGTAGTGTTACTGTTGTTAAAGTGTAGTGTTACTGTTGTTAAAGTGTAGTGTTACTGTTGTTAAAGAGTAGTGTTACTGTTGTTAAAGTGTAGTGTTGCTGTTGTTAAAGTGTAGTGTTACTGTTGTTAAAGAGTAGTGTTACTGTTGTTAAAGAGTAGTGTTACTGTTGTTAAAGTGTAGTGTTACTGTTGTTAAAGTGTAGTGTTACTGTTGTTAAAGAGTAGTGTTACTGTTGTTAAAGTGTAGTGTTGCTGTTGTTAAAGTGTAGTGTTACTGTTGTTAAAGAGTAGTGTTACTGTTGTTAAAGTGTAGTGTTGCTGTTGTTAAAGTGTAGTGTTGCTGTTGTTAAAGAGTAGTGTTACTGTTGTTAAAGAGTAGTGTTACTGTTGTTAAAGAGTAGTGTTACTGTTGTTAAAGTGTAGTGTTACTGTTGTTAAAGAGTAGTGTTACTGTTGTTAAAGAGTAGTGTTACTGTTGTTAAAGTGTAGTGTTACTGTTGTTAAAGAGTAGTGTTACTGTTGTTAAAGAGTAGTGTTACTGTTGTTAAAGTGTAGTGTTACTGTTGTTAAAGTGTAGTGTTACTGTTGTTAAAGTGTAGTGTTACTGTTGTTAAAGTGTAATGTTACTGTTGTTAAAGAGTAGTGTTGCTGTTGTTAAAGTGTAGTGTTGCTGTTGTTAAAGAGTAGTGTTGCTGTTGTTAAAGAGTAGTGTTACTGTTGTTAAAGAGTAGTGTTACTGTTGTTAAAGTGTAGTGTTACTGTTGTTAAAGTGTAGTGTTGCTGTTGTTAAAGAGTAGTGTTGCTGTTGTTAAAGTGTAGTGTTACTGTTGTTAAAGAGTAGTGTTGCTGTTGTTAAAGTGTAGTGTTACTGTTGTTAAAGAGTAGTGTTACTGTTGTTAAAGTGTAGTGTTGCTGTTGTTAAAGTGTAGTGTTACTGTTGTTAAAGAGTAGTGTTACTGTTGTTAAAGTGTAGTGTTGCTGTTGTTAAAGTGTAGTGTTGCTGTTGTTAAAGAGTAGTGTTACTGTTGTTAAAGAGTAGTGTTACTGTTGTTAAAGAGTAGTGTTACTGTTGTTAAAGTGTAGTGTTACTGTTGTTAAAGTGTAGTGTTACTGTTGTTAAAGAGTAGTGTTACTGTTGTTAAAGTGTAGTGTTGCTGTTGTTAAAGTGTAGTGTTACTGTTGTTAAAGAGTAGTGTTACTGTTGTTAAAGAGTAGTGTTACTGTTGTTAAAGTGTAGTGTTACTGTTGTTAAAGTGTAGTGTTACTGTTGTTAAAGTGTAGTGTTACTGTTGTTAAAGAGTAGTGTTACTGTTGTTAAAGTGTAGTGTTACTGTTGTTAAAGTGTAGTGTTAATGGTTTACAAGCAGGATAGAAAACACATGTCACCTTCACTGTGCTGACTTCCTCCTCCTTCTCCTCCTCCTCCTCCTCCCCAGGCCAGCAGCTGGTGGAGGGGGGAAGGCGAGCTGTAGGGGTGAGGGACAGGGTACTGGTAGGGGAAGGCCGGGGGCCTCTGGGGCCCCGATGCCGGAGCCAGAGGGTCACAATCTGATCCTCCTCCTCGACTGGAGTCTTCTTCGGGATCCAGCAGAGTCATCACACCCAGATCTGACAAGACAGGAGGAATCAGCAGTATTGATTTGTATGAGGTACTGGTCCTAGAACTGGTACTGGTCCTAGAATTGGTACTAGTCCTAGAACTGGTACTAGTCCAACAACTGGTACTAATCATAGCACTGGTACTGGTCCTAGAACTGGTACTAGTCCTAGAACTGGTACTAGTCCAACAACTGGTACTAGTCATAGCACTGGTACTGGTCCTAGAACTGGTACTAGTCCTAGAACTGGTACTAGTCCAACAACTGGTACTAGTCATAGCACTGGTACTAGTTCTAGAACTGGTACTAGTCCTAGAACTGGTACTAGTCCAACAACTGGTACTAGTCATAGCAATGGTACTGGTCCTAGAACTGGTACTGGTCCTAGACTGGTACTAGTCCAACAACTGGTACTAGTCATAGCACTGGTACTGGTCCTAGAACTGGTACTAGTCCTAGAACTGGTACTAGTCCAACAACTGGTACTAGTCATAGCACTGGTACTGGTCATATAACTGGTACTGATCCTAGAACTGGTACTAGTCCTAAAACTGGTACTAGTCCTAGAACTGGTACTAGTCCAACAACTGGTACTAGTCATAGCGCAGGTAGTGGTCCTAGAACTGGTACTAGTCCAACAACTGTTACTAGTCATAGCACTGGTACTGGTCCTAGAACTGGTACTAGTCATAGCACTGATACTGGTCCTAGAACTGGTACTAGTCCTAGAACTGGTACTAGTCCAACAACTGGTACTAGTCATAGCACTGGTACTGGTCCTAGAACTGGTACTAGTTCTGGTACTAGTTCTAGAATTAGTACCAGTACTAGTGAATGTACCCTGAATGTAGATAATGGTATTTCTCAACAATTCTGCTCCAGTTTCCTGCAGGACTGTGTTTGTGTAGTGAAGAACTTCTCAGATGTCCATAAGTGAACACACAGCTTTAACTGACGGTCACTAATAATCACCAGTACTCCCAGTGATGGCCGCTGGTCTTACCTCCACAGAGGTCTCCGAACACGTAGTAGCACTGCTCAGAGAAGGTCACCTTGTTGACGGTGTGCCGGATGAATCCGGCCTTCAGCAGGTTTCCGGCGTACTTGCGAGCTTCTCGGCGGTCAGTGAACCCGTCAACGCTCCGGTGGAGCCAGTCCACCACATCAGAACCTGGAGGGAGAACAAACTGACGTGAGACACGGATCTTTGTATTTGAATTCATGTCATGGTGAACCCAGCAGCAAAAAATACAACCAATCAGATGTTAGGGTTCTTCTTACCAATGAAGGCGTTGGGGATGGTGATCTTCAGCCACATCCGGTCCCGAACCTCCAGACCCGACTCGGGATTGGCCATCGCCTTGACGACCGCCGTCATGTCACTGTGGATGGTGAGGAGGTTTTCTTCGTGCACGCCTGAAAAACAGCGGCAGGTTATTGGAAGCACAGGTGGTGACGGACGGATGCTGCAGTGGCTGATGGGAGTCTCACCATAGTGGGGGGGGAGCCTCCCCGTCATGGCGGCTGTATGCGACACCCAGGCAGCCGGGTCGATCGGACGGACCGGCTCACCTACGAGGACAGACAGAGGACAGTCGGAGGACAGACAAAGGACATAAGGACAGACGGAGGACAGACAGAGGACAGACGGAGGACAGACGGACAGAAGGAGGACGTTAGGACAAACGGAGGACAAACGGAGGACAGACGGAGGACAGGCGGAGGACAGATGGAGGACATTAGGACAAACGGAGGACAGACAGAGGGCAGATGGAGGACATTAGGACAAACGGAGGACAGACGGAGGACAGAAGGAGGACATTAGGAGAAACGGAGGACAGACAGAGGACAGATGGAGGACATTAGGGCAAAAGGAGGACAGACGGAGGACAGACGGAGGACAGGTTAGTGTGTTTCAGTTTAATGTGAGAGAGGAGGAAACTTTCTGTCAACACGATGAAAACTCACTCCTCGGAAGACTAAAGCAACCGCGAGGACTCGGATCCCAACACTTAGCCACCGTCAACGTCACCGGACTACAGAGAGACAGACAGGTAGAGAGACAGACAGGTAAAGAGAGAGACAGGTAGAGAGAGACCAATAGAGAGAGACAGACAGGTACATATAGATGTGAATATGTTACATTATGTACTATTAGTAGAAGCAGTAGTAATAGTAGTATTAGTAGTAGTACTATGATTAGTAGTATTAGACGTCTCACCCTGGTTTGTGGACGATCTCTCTGAGGACTCGAACAGCGTCGTCGTTACTCATGTTCTCAAAGTTCATGTTGTTCACCTGAGAGACAGACACGTTTATCTACTCACTTAATACTAGTAGTACTTCTAAGAGTACAATAAGTACCTCTAACAGTAGTACTAGCACCTCTAGCAGTAGTGTTAGTACTTCTAATAGTAGTATTAGTACTTCTAACAGCAGTATTAGTAGTACCACTAGCAGTACCACGAACCGTAGTATCAGTAGTACTAGTAGTACTAGTAGTACCAGCAGTAGTACCTGCAGTAACATGTCTCCAGGCTCGATGCGTCCGTCTGCTGCCACAGCTCCTCCCTTCATGATGGAGCCGATATAAATACCTCCGTCTCCTCGCTCGTTACTCTGACCTACGATACTGATACCCAGGAAGTTATACCTCTCTGTCAGACAGACAGGAGGACAGGGAGACAGAGAGACAGACAGGAGGACAGAGAGACAGACAGGAGGACAGAGACAGACAGGAGGGCAGGGGGACAGAGAGACAGACAGGGGACAAAGACAGACAGGAGGGCAGGGGGACAGAGAGACAGTTAGTTTCACAGGTTTATTGACGTCCACTTCTCTTATTGTGTCCAAAATTAGAGGTACTTGAGTATCTTCTAGTACTACTTCTGATTCTACTTCTTTTGGTACTACTTCTTCTTATTCTACTTCGTCTAGTACTACTTCTTCTAGTACTACTTCTTCTGATACTTACCCATGTTTAGAGTTACAGTGATGACGTTGAGCGACATGGTGGAGTCAGTGACACTACTGAAAGACACAGACTGAGACAGACAGACAGACAGACAGACAGACAGACAAACAGGAGGACACATATAGGAGGACAGACAGGAGGACAGATAAAGGAGGACAGACAGGAGGACACACAGGAGGACAGACAAAGTAGGACAGATAAAGGAGGACAGACAGGAGGACAGATAGGAGGACAGACAGGAGGACAGACAGGAGGATAAACAGGAGGACAGATAGGAGGATAGACAGGAGGACAGACAGAAGGACACACAGGAGGACAGACAGGAAGACAGATAGAAGGACAGACAGGAGGATAGACAGGAGGACAGACAGGAGGACAGATAGGAGGACAGACAGGAGGACAGAGACAAGAGAGAGTTAAAAGATAAGAAAGGACATAAATATATAAATCAAACAGAACAAAGCTGACATCATGTCAGCTGCTTCCTGTTCGAGACTGTCAGAATAAGAGCACTACCTCAGGTCTACTGCACACTGTGTAGTACTGTGTATATTCATTAAATATACACAAATATACATATACCAATATACAAATACACACAGATCGATAATTGAATATATATATATAATATATATATATATATATATATATATATATATATATATATATATATATATATATATATATATATATATATATATTAGTGCTGGGCAACGATTACAATTTTTAATTTCATTGTTATGCGCAAAGTTCAATAATGAATTCAAAAGTAGTGTATTGCTCACTTGTATTTTAAAGTACTGCTATATGAACTAAAGCTCAATAACATTTGGTTTGAATCACTTTAAACATATCATGTTCTTGTTAACAGCAGTATTCTTCACACAGTATCAGTTATATTTCTACTATCTGTGCTCAGTGTGTGTTTATTTAAACGTTCCACTGCTGTGCAACATGAATAACATGTTCCACACGTTTCATCAGAATGTGTGTCTTCTGTCTTCATACAGTCAGAGCATGTGAACGCAGCTCCCACTGTTCATCAACATAATGCACCGTAACTCAGAGGTGACGACGGTTACCCGGCGATGTCCGGTAGTCTCCGGTGAGAGACGGCCGGTGCGCGTTGTGACTCCGTCTCTTTTGTAGTCCTCTCCTCTTCGTACGACTCGTGTGTTCTTCTGGTGACGGTGCGTCTGGAGGGAGGCTCCT